>NC_137038.1:14220920-14473420 GCF_032717465.1 Coenobita brevimanus
CAGCCGAATGCTGGGTACTGATATGGGGTCGCAGAGAGCATATGTTTATAGAACAAAATATACTCAAAATTACATGATAGATCATTGGTGTAAGTTTTTGTCATACGTCGCGTTACACCCTGTATATATATATACATATATACATATATATATATATATATATATATATATATATATATATACACAGGTAAGCCCTTAATTCACACGAGGGTTACGTTCCCAGACCCTTCGCGTACGTTGTAAATTCGGGTATACGTTCTGCCCTTGTGTGCACATAATTACGCATGTCTACTAAGTATATTACATCTGAATAATACTGTTTATGCACTACTTACACCTTATAAACTAGAAAAAGTATGAAAAATTACAAAAATGTAAGAAATTTAACACTGAAACCTGACAAGCACAGGCGTAGGTTGAGACACTTCAGCAGTCTGGTGCACAAGCCCTCACTGGCTCCCATATGCTACATTCTGCCTTCTTTATTGTCCAAACAGTTGACTCATTCACCCCAAACATACGGTTCCGAGCCAATTCACAGGCGTAGGTGGAGACACTTCAGCACAGTCTGGTGCACTAGCCCTCACTGCCTCCTGTATGCTACATTCTGCCTTCTTTATTGTAAGAGCAGTTGACTCACCCCAAACACTCGGTTCAGAGACAATTCACCATGAAGTCGATTCACCATCAAAACATGGATAATTCCCTGTCATTCTATAAATATACTTATTACTGATTAATTAATACTTTAATAACTAATTTTCAGGGGAATTTTATAACTCATATAAGTAAAAAACTAGTGTACTGTACTTGCTAAATAAACTGGTATGCAAATGACGGGGAATCGTCCTGACGGAGAATTGTCATCGACATTCCTCCCTTCAAGTTTGCCCAACACTTTAACTTTCTCTGTCAGCAACATCACTTTACGAGTTTGTTTTGGTGTGTTACCACATGCATCACTAGCACTACGCTTAGGCCCCATGTTGGCAGACAAGGAAAGCAATCCCTGGAAGGCAGAAAAATAAGCCACAAATAACGATACGCGAGTCATGCATGGTTCGACTGTCGGATTCAAACCGACTGTGTGGTGCGTGGTAGACCGACCTCCCACACACACACACACATACATATATGTACAGTACAGTATGCACACGGGCAGCAGATAGCCATTTTTATATTTTATTTATTTCTCTTGTATACTAAAATTATTCATTTGAATACTATAATTTTGTTTTAATTATTGTACGAAAAATTCGTGGATAACCGAAATCACATGAAAAAAGTTTGCGTGAATTAAAGGCTTACCTGTATATATATATATATATATATATATATAAATAAATAAATATATGTACATACAGTACCCTTGCGTCCAACATGCGTTTGTCCAGCACGATTCGCGTCCAGCATGGAGCAAAAAATTAGTACAATTTAATACAATTTAATTACAGTAACATGGGTGCATTAGCATAACACGCACGGAGCTCCGAGAAGTGGGCGAAATCCGCAGAGTTCGCCTCTAGCACAATCACCCCTGGTCCAACACGGTCATACTGGACGTTCCTGTGATGCTGACAGCCAATCAAAACTTCTGATCAAGTTGCCTCCCCCACCCGCTATCGTGACGTGATCGTGATGTCGCCCAATCAAAAATGCTTCTGCTCTCACGTGGTTTTGTTTAAATTTCTCCCGCCACAGTGCCACTCAGTCGCATAACTCACATTGGACGGTGCTTTTTTCTCGCTGCATTTTCTGCCCTTGATACGGCATTTTACCCTGCTCACGATGCCTAGGAAGCCTTCTGAGAACCCCAAGAAGTGGTGGCACCTCCCTCAGGCCACCAAGCTAGAAATCATCGAGAGGAAGAAGAAAAGGGAGAGGCCTACGACATGAATGAAGCCAGCGCGAGGACCATAATAAAAAACCAAGACAAGATCCTAGCAGCAGTGAAGGCTTAAACCAAGACAAGATCCTGGCAGCAGTGAAGGCTTAAACCAAGACAAGGTCCTGGCAGCAGTGAAGACTTAAACCAAGACAAGATCCTGGCAGCAGTGAAGGCTTAAACCAAGACAAGATCCTGGCAGCAGTGAAGGTTTACGGAGTGCTAGGACAGGCAGAAGCAGGACTTTCCATGGATGTGGATGAGGATAGTGATTCTGAGTGTGATTTCACACGATTTATGAGGGAGGTTGAGGAGAAGCAGCGGCCATTACCCGCTAGTGACGCCAGCAGCCATCTTCCGGGGACCCAGTAGGACTACGTACAGCCTCGGATACCACCTTCCATTCCCAGCAAGCCCACCAACACTATCCTAAAAGGTTAGTTATCATTCATAGTACAATCGTTTTGTTTTTAAAGGCTCCAACATGCTTGCATGTGTCGGCCTTGGTCACCTAATGGCGGCTCTCCACGCTGCACGATCCATTGCAGCCTCCCTGTTCAGTCCCTTAACCCTAAGGTCATTCTTAATGACCTCGTCCCATGTCTTTCTCGGTCTACCCCTCATAACCCCACCCCCAATATTAACACTTCTCACCTTCCTCACCCAATTATCATCCCCCATCCTCTCCACATGTCCAAACCACCTCAATCTACCTCTCCTCATCACAACACCAATACACTCCAGTCCCATCCTACCTCTCAACTCTTCCACTGTAAACCCAGCCCCTCCAGGCCTTGGACGCAGGGACGCACTGCACATCCACCTAATCATTGTCATTTCTGTACGTCTGAGCCATTTATTATAATTTCAGTAGTACCAATATATGTACAGTGTATAGGTATATGGTAGGTATTTAGGGTGACTTTTCCTAGGGTTGCTGACATAATTCATTTTTCCCCATAAGCTCTGTTGTTTGTCCAACACGTTTTTGGTCCAACACAGGACCTGTGCATGACAATATTACCGTGTTGGACGCGAGGGTACTATATATATATATATATGAGGTGCTACCCAAAAGTTCAAGTAATTTGAACAGATGGAGCCAACCGTTTGCAGTTTTGCCTTTTGCTGGTAGGAGTAGTCAGTAGCATCCTTTGTGAGTCAGTGTGGCCCCAGCCGTGTCTGTGAGCGGACATGTTGTTGAGCTACGCTTATTATTGTAACATGGTGTGTAGGTGGTTTGGCGGTTTTGCAATGGTGGACCAATGGTGCAGTAATGTCAAGTCGATGTTGATCGTTTTCTTCGATATCCAAGGGATTGTTCACAAGGAATTCATCCCACCCAGTAAATCTGTCAGCAGAAAGTTTTACTGTGAAGTTTAGCAGTGTTTGAGGGAGAACATCCACCACAAACGTCCAGAACAATGGAAGAACAAGGACTGGGTCCTGCATCATGACAACACCCCACCCACACATCAATTGCTGTCCAGCAGTTCCCGGGTTCCATTAACACGGTAGTCATTCCCCACTCACCCTATTTGCCTGACCTTGCCCCCTGCGACTTTTTCCTGTTTCCCAAGCTGAAATTACAACTGAAAGAGCGTCAATTTGACTCGACTGAGATCCAGACAGAATCGCAGGAGGTGCTCAGGACCATCACGCCAGAAGCCTTCCTGGGATCCATGGACTCGTGGAAAAAACACGGGACCACTCTATACAGTACATGCCCAAGGGGACTACTTCGAAGGCGACAATGAGAACTAGGGGGTAAGGTAACTTATTTTCCTACAATATTCAAATTACTGAAACTTTCAGGTAGCACCTCATATATTATATACATATATATACATATACAGTGCTCGTTAGAGGTATCAAGCGCCCTGCGTCCCTCCTACAAAACAAACTTTTCAACACTGAAAAAACATATAAATAATGCATTTTATTTACCTTTAGTGCTTCGTAGGGTATCCTTCACTCTTCTTCATGGACCTGAGACATCTTGGAAGTGAAAGGGCGAGGTTCCTGAGGTGCTGGAGAGGTTTTGTCCCAGGAGTCACGAATGGCGGCTTCCAGCTTAGGCAGAGAGCTCACGTCCTTCCCTTGGAGATTCTTCTTTACGAGGTACCAGAGGTTTTCTATCGGGTTGAGGTCTTGGCTATTGCCTGGCCAGTCTTTCATGAATGATACCTCGCAGTCACGAAGCCAATTAGTGACCGATTTGGCCTTATGAGCTGGTGCGCCGTCCTGCTGAAACACTCGTACACCTGTGAGCTCGAAGGACTCTGGTAAATGATCACAAAGAAGTTCCAGATAAACGTCATGATTCACTCTGCAGTTCTTGGAAAGCATAACCAGCTTCCCCAAACCTTTACCAGAAAAACAACCTCATACCATGAGTGAATCAGGGTCACTACCTTTGCGCCGGTACACACGTGCTCCTCGAGTAAAGGTAACACTAAACGTTGCCTCATCAGACCACAACACTGACAACCATTGGTCCTCACCCCAGCTAAGGTATCTGTTAGCAAAGGCAAGCCTATGAAGTCGCTGGTAACGTGTGAGAAGAGGCTTTCTCACAGGCCTGTGACTTGCGTAACCAAGTTCATGGACCCTAAGAGATATTGTGCGAACAGAAACCTCACCAAACACTTCCGGGTTGCTCTCCTTTATTTTCCTTGCACTCACACGAGGATTAGACTCCACTGCACGTTTTAAAACATTAACAGACCTTGGGGAAGTTTTCATGGGCCTATCAGACTGCGGTTTCTTTGTGGGAACGTCACCATTGTTTTCCACTCGAAAACGGGCGCACCACCTACACACTGTCGATCGAGCCACGCCAACCAATTCACTAATTTCCTTCGTTTGGTGGCCTGCCTCCTTTAGAGCAATAACCTGGGATATGATTTCACTCGAGAGTTCACGGGTAGGTGCCATAACAAAGTGGTGAAAGCCAAAACAGCAGGACACTCGATAAAAAATGGAGCAATAAGAGAGGGAGACATGGCGGAGTCCCTCTCTCTCAGGCAACCCGTAGGCAACCAGCGCGTAGTAAAGCCTCAGGCTACCGTGACGTCATGCTAGCGTCGCAAACATCTGGCTCAATTTTTAGTACCAAAAAACGGGTGATTCTCTTTTTTGGCCATAAGTATTGCGCGCCCTGCCATAGGCGCTCGATACTTCTGATGAGCACTGTATATATATATATATATATATATATATATATATATATATATATATATAGATATATGTATATATGTATATATATATATAATACACATATAAAAGTGAGTTTTACGCCAGGTACCCCTTTTTTGGATAAGGGCTAAGGCGTTGCCCCTGGGTAGAGGACTTTGGTTTGGAGCGTGTAGCATTTTAAGACATAGACATCAGGAAGGGCATCCGGTCATAAAATGCTACACGCTCCAAACCAAAGTCCTCTACCCAGGGGCAACGCCTTAGCCCATCCAAAAAAGGGGTACCTGGCGTAAAACTCACTTTTATATATGTATTATATATATATATATGTATTATATATATATATATATATTATATATATATATATATATATATATATATATATATATATATATATATATATATATATATATATATATATATATATATATATATATATATGTATTACATATATATATATATATATATATATATATATATATATATATATATACATATATACATACAGTATAAACATACATACACAGTGTTATGTCATCTGCATAGGAAGCTATGTGTATCTGTGGTTTGTGGGTATGGGTATGTCCTGCATGTATAGGTTAAAGAGTGTAGGGGACAAAACAAATCCTTGGGGGACACCATTTGTGAAGTTTCTGATGTTCAAAGACTGACCAGCAAATGTTACATGTGCACATCTGCCTGCTAAGTAGTTTGCCAGCCATCTTTTTGTGTTATTGTGCATGTTTGTATTGAATATTTTGTTTGTGAGGTTGTGGTGGGGGATGGCATCAAAAGCTTTGCTAATGTCTAGTGTGACTAGGAGTGCTCTGTGTGGTGGCCTACATGAATTCATGCCACCAAAAACTCTCCGTGTAAGGTCTGTAAGAACAGTGTTTGTGGAGTGTAGTGGCCTAAAACCATGTTGTGATGGGGCTGGGGGGGGGAGGGGGGGGAGGTGTAACTAGTTGTAGTACCAGCCGTTCAGTGACTTTGGAGGGGGTGCAGAGGAGTGTGATGGGGCGGAGTGAGGATGGTAATGTGGGGTCTTAGTTGGTTTTGAGGATAGTGATGATAATGCCACGCTTCCAGATGTTGGGTATTATGTTGTGTGAGTAGCTGTAGTTTGATATGTTGGTGAGTGCTTGTATGCCTTGTGGTCCAAGGAGTTTAAGGTGAATGTTGCTTATGTTGTCTGGTCCACAGGCAGATGAGTGCTTAAGGTTGCTAATGATGTGCTTCGTCTGGTTGTAAGTGAAAGGTGCGAGGTCTGTGTCTGGGGACCTGTCTCTTACGTTGGATGATACGTCGGTCGTCGCGATGGGGGTTTAGATGGCTGACATGAATGGTGATTGATGAGAGTGTTTGTTTGTTGTCTGAAGGTATGGTGTTTGTTGCTGTGATGGCAGCGTGTGATTGTGCAGTGTTGCTGTTGGAGAGTGTGATGCTGTTTAGAGTTTTGTAGAGTCTGCTGGTGTTTGTTTTGAGGTCAAGTGTTTGGAGATAATTATTCCAGTTTAGTGTTTGCTGTTCTGATATATTACTGTTTATTTAGTGCTGAGTTCTTGTAGTTGTCGTACGATGTCTTGTGTATGGGGTGCTGGGAAGTGTCGTGGTGTGTCCCGTTGGCTGATGAAGCCTTGAATTTCTAGTGTGGAGTTGGGGTTGTGTCTGTTTTTGTTGCCTCTAGAGATGTGTCTTTTGTCTGTGTTTTGTACAATTGTATTGAAAGTGTTCACAGAGGTGATGATGTTTGTGATAGATGTACTGCTCAAAGTGTTGTTCTGTTTCAGTTATGAAGGCCTCCCAGTTGACTCTCTTATAATTAGTGTATGTGTGTCTGTGGCCAGCTGGGGTGATTCTGGGTTTGGTAGTGATGATTATTGGGATGTGATCCAATCCAAAGGTTCTGACCACTCTCCAGGATGTTGTGGGGGCGAGGTTTAGGGAGCAAAAGGTGATGTCTGGGGATGATGGGAAGAAGAGGGCCTGATGTGGGATATGGGTATGTTGATGGAGATTATTCATTATGAAAAGATGATCGGTTTGAAATTGTAGTACCAGCCCAATGTCTGCGTCAGGGTTGTTGACATGCCAGGCTGATGCCTTGGCATTGAAATCACCACCCAGGATGATGTTGGTTGTGTTAGTGATGTATATTTGTGGAGAGTAATTGTGTGGTACTGTGGGGGACGATTGGGGGAAATGTATGTGCTGGCTATTGTTATATGTGACTTGTTACCAGCGTGTATTTCAATTGATTGTATTTATGTTGTGGGTCATTCCATATCAAATCACCCAGAGGGTCCCAGGTCACCCTCTCAGATTCTCCTGAAGAAATTCACAGGTGCTCCTGTAGAAAAACTTGTGGTAAAATTTTAATTGATTTTATGCATTTTGCCGCACGAGCCATTTGGTCCATCTCCTGACATTCATAGCTCCTTTGATATGGGATGTACAGCATGGAAACTTTATGGCTAGGGCTAACTATTTCAGAAAAAAATAAAAAATGCAACCAGATCAGGTGTATCTCATGTACTTTTCCTCCTGCAAAGCTCTGAAAGTGGCCAAAAATTCAAAATGACACTCCCTTTGAGAGCTTCTCACTCAAACAGTATGCTAGATAAATCACTCAGAGCATTTTTGCTGACAGTTATGACATATTAAGCCATGTGTATACAGTAACCATATTCATTACTGTTATAGGACTGTTAGAATAATGTTTTGAAATATGTTCTGTCCTCATATTTCCTCAAAATTGACCATTTTCATATCTCCATTTGACCATGTGGGCAGTTAACCATCATTTTCATATATTTACCTTGTATTCTTATATACCTGAAGATGATCTAACAAAAATTTGGTGTCATTGCTGAGCTTCCTTCTGGAGTTATGATTTATTAAAGAATGATGTCACATATGATATGCTGTAATGGTATGTAAGATCAAGTACAAGAAAACTCTTATCAAATTCAAAGTGGCTGAACGGTTTGACTTCTGTAAAAAATAGCTGATGTAAGGTCACACCACAGTTTCATTCCCTACTTGGGAAATACAGTAAGACTGAAATGAGGAGAGTTTCCCTTGATGATGTCTACACTACTGTAAATTTAGGCAGTGAGAATGAAGAACAGATCACTGTAAATTGGGAAGACTATCAACCAGGAAAATATGTAGCATGCATTTATGATGCCAACTGGTATGTGGGAAATATCAAAGACTGTTCATATGAGCATTCTGATGTTCTTGTTTCCTTCGTGAAATGATCTAAAAACAATGCACTCTCATGGCCTGCAAGGTCTCAAAAAGACGAATGGTGGATACCGTTACTACATACAGGTATGTGTGATATCAGTGCACCTAGTGCTCAAGAATATAGGGCTTGCAACTACACAGTTGTTTCCATTGACATGAACAAAATTCACACTCTCTTCCCAAATCTGTGCAAAATCATTAACTCTTGAGTATTGCCATGTCCAGTTAAGAGTGTTTTTGCAATATATACCATGCAAGTCATTGTGTTATTTGTGATACTGATGTTACAATGTTCTTCAAAATGATAAACTACAGAATAAGGTATTACCAAAAAATTGTAACACTGTAATATTAAAACCTATTTGGTGAAATGCTGACCTGTCATTATGAAAGTACTGACTACTGTTACTGTGAATCTGAATACTACTTACAGTGACTGTTTATGTCCTGAAAAGAAAAAGTTCTTGCTGTGATAATTTGTCCATTACTGGTGATAATGCTTTGACATGTTTTTGACAATCAATAAAATTGTCTAACTTAAAAAAAAATTTATTTTCACTATTTCAAGTTAATTTATGAAGGAGTAGTATGTTCCTCTTACTAAAATAAGACTATGTGGCAATTCTGAAACTGTGAACTATGTAATGTTTGTTTTGGTTGAATTTGTACGACAAGAGCAGGACAGCTCATTCTTTAAAAAATCATAACTACAGAAGGAAGCTCAGAAATGACACCAAATTTTTGTCAGATCATCCTCAGATATATACAAATACAAGGTAAAAATATGAAAATGATAGTTAACTGCCCACATGGTCAAATGAAGATATGAAAACGGGCAATTTTAAGGAAATATGAAAAGTGAGTATATTTCAAAACATTATTCTGACACTCCTATAACAGTAATGAATATGGTTACCGTATACACATGGTTTAATATGTCATACTGACAGGAAAATAGCTCTGAGTGCTTTACCTAGCATACTGTTTGAGTGAGAAGCTCTCAAAGGGGTGCAATTTTGAATTTTTGGTCACTTTCAGAGCCTTGCAGGAGGAAAAGTACATAAGATACACCCGATCTGGTTACATTTTTGAATTCTACTGAAAAAGTTAGCCCTAGCCACAAAGTTTCCATGCTGTATATGCCATATCAAAGGAGCTATGAATGTCAGGAGCTGGACCAAATGGCACACATGGTAAAATGCATAAAATTAATTAAAATTTCAAAGGGCTGTAGCTTCAAAACTATTGGAGATACAGACCTAACATTTGGGATTTCACCATAAGTTTGCTATAGGAGCACCTGTGAATTTTTTCAAGAGAATTTGAGAGGGTGACCTGAGACCTCTTGGGTGATTTGATTTGGAATGACCCTTGTGGTGTCATGTGGGGGGAGAAGTTGACTCTGTGTGTGCACTGGTATCTGAAAACTTGATGGATTTGTGTACCAGGGTGAAGAGTCCACCGCCACCGCTGTCAGCCCGGTCTTGTCAAATGGTGGTGAAATTATGAAATGATGGTGTTTTTTGTGTTCTGTGTAGTTTTGTTTCTTGTAAGATGGCAATGTGAATGTTTTGTTGTTTGATGAATTGTTTGAGTTCTTGTTTTTTGGCGTTTATGCCATCTACGTTTAACTGAAGGATGTTTATATGTGTGCAATGTGTGTTGGCTGCTACAGCAAGGGGGGGTAAGGTGGTGGTGTGGGTGGAGGGGAAGGGGTAGGAGAAGGTTGGATTAGGTTGGGGTGGAATGGGAGGGGTTGGGGGATTGGATGGTGTGGGAAGGATCAGTTGGTTAGGCTGACAAGGTGTGGAGAAAGTAGGAGTAGGGTTCAGGGGGGAAGGAGAATAAGGAGCAGGTCCAGGTGTTTGTGTAATGATTTCTGGATGCAAGTGATGTGCAGGTGTAATGGGTCCAGTTCTAGCAGGAATTGCACCGAACTGAACCCTTTGTCTGTCGGCTCGAAATGATGGGTTTTGAGCATGTTGGACATATGCCTTTGTTGGTGGGTCCTGTGTTGCTCTCAATGTCCCTGACTAGAAGAGGTCGTCGACAAATGACCACCGGGGAGTCATTTCTCGGTGTAGAAAAAACAGCACTGTTGTGTGTGTTGTGTTGAGAGATGTGGTACTTGCCTGGGCGACCGAAACCACTCCCAGGTTCTCGGGCCCTGTGAGGGCCGGGGGAGGGGGGGGGCGGTTGGCCCCCATGCTGTCCTCCTCTTCTGCTTTGACAGTCTCTGGGGGGTAGACCCATGGCGAAGATGTCACCGCTCCAGGTTTACGCAAGCAGTTTACGTAATTGTTTAAACAGTACTCTTTCTTTATTTTCGACGTTGTTTTCTGTGCTATTGTATTCATCTTAGTTTCTCTTTGTTTGCAAGTATTTGTACTGCAGTAATATATGTATAAAATGAAAAGAAAACAACCAACACCAGTATTACTAACACTGTAAACAGGGCCAGGTGTGCTCCATCGGCACGCCATCTCATGAATATTTCCACACATTTATTTTATTTCTGACGATATTTTGCGTGTTACTTCAGTCACTTTTAGTCTCTAATTGTTCATACATGTTTGTTCTACAGTAACATACGGATTCAAGAATGAACAGAACACGAACTCACTATTACTAACACAGTACATACAGCAAATAGATAATTATACTGTACAATACAGTAATATCCTGATATACAATACCCCGGCTTAGTGATCGGGGTACAAATACCATCATACCTCTTTACACAAGCCCCAGTTTAATGATGGGCCCTCCGATGTCGCGTCCACAGATGACAGGCCAAAATTTTGAAACACGTACGTTCCTGCGGCCAGCTGAGTCCACTCGCCTCCCACGATGCACAGAAACGCTTGCGCAGGCCCCACAGCTATCGCTCACCCCGCGCTCACCAATATCGTTCTACTCGCACCAGCCACCTCAGAGTAAGGACCTCTCTTAAACTCACCCACCACGCATTGTGTTGCACCATCAATGTTATGTAGTGCATCGTAACTGTGTACGAGCAGTGCCGCAAGCAAAGCAGTGATACTAATCATGTGTGAAGTGCAATACCGTGTGAATTTTAGCCTAAATAAGTGTGATCATGTCTGGTAAGAGTGCTGCACATGGTGGGGCTAGTGGTGGTGCTAGTGGAGGCCCTAGTCAGGAAAGTAAGTGGCCTGCTGGTGATGTTCCTGCGAAGTGTGTGTGTGTGTGTGTGTGTGTGTGTGTGTGTGTGTGTGTGTGTGTAAAACTGTCTCTAGATATAAAGCTAAATATTCTTCAGCGCCACAACAAAGGGGAAGGTGCGTGTGCCATCACCTCGGCTCTCCACCTGACAGTCGACTGTCTCCACCATTATAAAGAAGTAGACCATAAAGGCTGCTGCTGGGGAGGTTGCAACCTTATCTGCCTCCTGTATCACCCGCCAGAGAAAGTCTGCAATGGAGGAGCTGGAGCAGATGCTGCTCAAGTGGGTGGAGGATGAGAACCGGTGGAAGGCACCCATGACCCAGGCAATTATTTACACCAAGACTCTCGCTATGGAAGGAAATCACGGTGAGGCAGGATCTTGATGCTAGCGAGATCTTCAAGGATAGCCATGGGTGGTTTGACCGGTTCAAGAGGCGAGCTAACCTCCACCACATGAAACAGCGAGGTGGTGAGTGAGGATACAGTGGAGGCGGCAGCGTTTCCTGACGAACTGAAACGCATCATCGCGAAAGATGGCTAGAGTGAAGCAGGCCTTGAATTTTGATGAGACTGGGCTCTTTTGGAAGAGAATGTCCTCCAAGACCTATCTTGTAAGAGAGGAAAAGTCTATGCCAGGATTCAAGCCCTCGAAGGACTGGCTTACATTCCTGCTGGGGGGCAACGCCGAGAGTGACCTCAAGCTGAAGCCGCTCCTTGTCTACCACTTTGAGAACCCCAGGGCTCTGGTAGGGTATGTTAAGAGAACCTTGGGGTGTTTTGGTTGTCAAACAAGAAGGCCTGGCTGACTTTCAATATCTGTTCGTCATGTTTCCACTCATACCTCTCTTGTGTCCTGAAGAGGTATGCCTCGAAGGAGAATTTGGCGTACAGATTTCTTGTGATGGTAGACAACGTGCCTAGCTACCCTCCCACGAAGAAGGAATGGGCAAGCAACATAGAAGTGGTGTCCCTGCCCCCCAACACCACGTCTTTGTTGCAGCTGATGGACCAAGGGGTGATCACTGCGTTCATAGCATATTACCTCCACCGCACTATGCAGCAGTGACAGTGATGATAGGACAACAGTGCATCAGTTCTGGAAAGGCTACAACATACACCACACCCTAGAGAACATCACAGCAGTGTTAGCCAGGCAGCCCTGAATGGTGTGTGGTGGAAGCTGTGGCCAGAGTATGTGCAATCCTTCACAGGCTTCCCCAAGGGCGTGCATGCTCCGCCAGTGCAGCATGTGTGGCAGGACATAGTGGAATTATCACACAAGGCAGGCTTCAAGAAGGTCAATGAGGATGACGTGGAGGAGGTCCTAGAAAGCCACAGAGAGAAACGCAGCAATGAGGACCTCCCCAATATGGAGATTCAGCGGGTGCAACAGGAGGCACAGGAGGAGGAGGAGGTCATCCCTGAAGTGCAAGCTCTCAATATAACAAAACTGACAGAGATGCTAATGAAGCTGGATGAAATAATTGCACTGATGCATAAACACAACCCTCTCCCAGGATGAAGGAGGGACACAGCTAATCGGCTGGAGAAGGGAATGAAGGCGTACAGGATGATGCTGGAGAAGATGAAGGTGGCCAGGCAGACAACAATCACTGCCTTTTTCAAACAGGCCTCCACCATGCCAACAAGCCACAAAGGGTCTCAGCCCCCGACGAGCAGGGCATCTCCCCAGCTTTCAACCAGCAGAGAAACACCCAGGACTTCCTCCTGCCGAGGACGTGCTCGGCCTGTAGTGCTGGACCTAACCTCCAGCCGATCCCCGTCTCCTGTGTCACCTGTGTCTCCATTAAGACACTCTGCCACTTCATCGCTGCCTTCCTCGCCCCAGCCTCTATCTCCCTCACCACTTCAGTCACTGTTTCTGTCTCCCTCGCTACGACGTGAGCCACCGCAACTGACTCCATCGCTACCTCATCAGTCATCACAGTGGTCTCCCTCGCCACCTCACCAGTCATCGCTGCTGTCTCCCTCACCACTTCCTCTGTCACCGCATCACACTCCATCACCACCCCCAGAGCCATCGCATCGCACCTCACTGCCACAGCCTGAGCCATCGCATTGCACCCCATCGCCACTGCCTGAGTCATCGCATCACACCCCATCGCCCCTGCCTGCCTCATCACATCACACTTCATCACCACCCCCACAGCCAGTGCATCAGACTCGTGCTACGACCACCCCACCTCACCAGGCTTCCCTCTCTCTCTGACCCTTCCCTAGAGATGGGGTTTGAGGGCTTTGAGGAGGATGAGTGAATGCTAGGGAGCACCACATGTCCCCTATCCTCGGGGGTGATGGCAAGGATGATGACCAGGACCGGACATGATTTACAAGAAGTAATGAGAAGTGTTTGATATTTTCTAACCTGTTCCTTATGATTTCTAGGCTTTATTTGTTGGTTTCAGTGAGCTATTTACAGGTATTAGGCTTAAGTTAGCTTCCTTGACAGCTGTTAGGCCATTTAGATTGGCTTTACACTTGTTTTTGGCCTTATTTAACTGGGTTTTGGGCTTGGTTTGTGGGGAAACCCAAGGCTGGTAAACGGTCTACATTACTTTACGTGTTAAAAGTACCCAGATATATGATACCCCACCTAACAATGGGGTTTTATCTAACCAATTACATCGTTATATTGGGGTATGCCTTTCTATGCATGCATTAGAAAAAAAAAGAATCTATATACTGTACAGCAAATATATCCATACTCATGGTACTGCCCAATGATGTTTGTACAGCACAGGTAGAATGGGAAGACATTGGAATGCATTTTAAACCTAATCCCAAGAACATTGAACAATAAATGGATTTTTAGTTAATATTTTACTTCAATGACATAAATAACGTCATAGGCCAACTTACAGGAGTTTACCGGAAGGCATAACTAATGTCATCAGCCACCCAAACTGTTAAGATGAGTGACCAGCCTCATTCATCCTTGAGTGGCATTACATAAGCAATAAACCCCAACCACCTCTTGGATATACCTGAACAGGCTCAATCCGACTGAAGTGCCTTAAATACTGCCTAAACCACCAGGTACCCTAATTTGGTTATATTATTACCACCCAGCATGGTAAATGGTTTCCTGGTGTACAGGAAACCATTTGGCTTGTTATTCAGTGTACAGTCACCAGCAGATAGAAGGAAGAGGAAAAAATGAAGGAAAGAAAGATGGAAGAGGAAGGATGGAAAGAAGGAAGGAAAAGATGAAAGGGCAGCTCCACGAACAGCACTACATCGAGAAAGTGGATGGTAAGCGCCCCCACCATAATATTAATTAAGAAACTTTAAATGTATGGTGAGGAAATGGAAAATGTGAGTATGTTTAAGTACTTGGGGAATGTGATGAGTAAGGATGAAATTTGGAGGGTGAAGTGCTTGAAAGGGTACAACAACGAAGAAAGGTTGCTGGTTCCTTGAAAGCAGTGATAAGGAACAGGGAAGTGAGCATGGAAGTGAAAAAGTTACTACATGACAGTATTGTGATATCAACTCAAACTTATGAAAGTGAAGCTTGGACATTGTTGGAAGGACAGAGGTCAAGAGTGAGAGCAGTGGATATGAGTTATGTAACAGGAGCCTGCAGAGTCACATGGAGAGACAGGCTGACAAATGAGGATATAAAGAAGCGTTGTGGTGTGGATGTGATAGGAAGCGTTTGGAGGAACACACCGAGGTGGTTTGGCCATGTGGAGAGGATGGAGGGTGAGAGACTGACGAGGATAGTGTATGTGAGTGAAGTGGAAGGGAGGAGGGGGAGGCCAAGGATGAGGTGGAGGGATGGAGTGGAGAGGGGGGTATGAGTTGGGAGCAGGGCAGTGAAATGGCAGGCGACAGGGCGACGTGGAGGCGATTTGTTTGTGGCCACCCCGTAAGGGATTAGGGCATCTGGCAATAGATAGATAGATAGAAATGTTTAAGTATTCAGATCATGCATCACAGGCAAACAACATAGCACCGACTGGAACACACACTGTAACTCTCTCTATAGAAGGTGCTAACCGCAGTAAGTAACCCACGGTGTACAGCACCACCACATCTAGGCTCCTTGTATCTTAAGAGCTGTTGTTGTATTAAATCACTCTGATCAAGCAGATCCATCAACCACAGGCAACCACCTCTGCAGGGCCATCCTGTGCAGTGAATCGATGTTTCCACGTGGCTGACAGCGCCCCACAGCGAGATGCAGGGATTAGTGTGGATGTTTGGTTCCTGGGTGGACACAGCATTTACTTCTCCAACTACTTAGGGGGCAGCACAGCAGGGTCCATGTCACCATATTATTTGGCTATATGGATACCACTCAGCATTATAAATGGTTTCCTGAGTTATAGGAAAATATTTTGTTTGTCACTTGGTGTACAGCTGCCTGAAGAGGAAAGAATACTGTAACAGAAAGTGACAAGGATGGAAAAAACAGGAAGAGAGGGGGACAGACAGAAAAAGAACGACAAACAAGAAGGAGGAACTAGGATGCACAACATCAAGTGAGAGGACGATGGGTTCACCCACCTACCACCTACCTAGTGTTAAAAAATCTCTCACCTGTGGCAAATACCTGAAGGACAGAGCTTCACAAGTGTGGTCCAAAGGTAGGTGTAATGGGCTCTCTCTGACCACCAACACTGATGCACACCAAGATGCCGGTTTGACTTGCACATACTGTGATTTCAGTGCCTCTTGCAGCCTCTCAGACGTTATCTGCAGCAGGTGCATGGGGAAGGGTAAGAGGGGGTGAAACAATATGAATTAGAAATACAGGAAATGATCAATTTATTTTTTTCTTTACTGCCCCACCAGGATCACAGAAGCCTGGGGCTAGGCTCCTTAATCCAGAATTTTAGGGCAAGAATGACTATTTTCTTGGTCAAGTGGCATGATATGCGCCATAATTTCCAAACCAGTCCCTGGACATAAACCCATAAGGGCTACATGTAGTTCGTGTGTACAGTACTATTATTCTGCAAGCTTTGAGGGGTGCCAGTGAGGGATGCCATCATGTGGTGGCACCGATATAACTGGCTGGTGCACTACCCTGTTATAAGTGTCCCTCAATTTCCTCCCCATTCCCCATGAGGAGAATGGTGCATTGCGCAAGGGGGGGGGGGGTTCATGTTCATATGTGCCTGGAGTTGAAACTACTAACAGCTACCACAAGTTTTGAGAAACATGTAAACAAGATTAGCCCCAAGGATGTCTCGAAGGAGGAGGAGGAGGAGAAGAAGAAGAAAAGAAAAGAAGAAGAAAAGAAAAAGAAGAAAAGAAGAAGAAGAAGAAAAGAAGAAGAAGAAGAAGAAAAAAAAAGAAGAAGAAGAAAAGAAGAAGAAGAAGAAGAAAAGAACAAGAAGAAAAGAAGAAGAACAAGAACAAGAAGAAAAGAAGAAGAACAAGAACAAGAAGAAAAGAAGAAGAACAAGAACAAGAAGAAAAGAAGAAGAACAAGAAGAAAAGAAGAACAAGAAGAAAAGAACAAGAAGAAGAAAAGAAGAAGAAGAAGAAGAAAAGAAGAAGAAGAAAAGAAGAAGAAGAACAAGAAAAGAAGAAGAAGAAGAACAAGAAGAAAAGAAGAAGAAGAACAAGAAGAAGAAAAGAAGAAGAAGAAGAAAAGAAGAAGAAGAAGAACAAGAAGAAAAGAAGAAGAAGAAGAACAAGAAGAAAAGAAGAAGAAGAACAAGAAGAAAAGAAGAAGAAGAACAAGAAGAAGAAAAGAAGAACAAGAAGAAGAAAAGAAGAACAAGAAGAAGAAAAGAAGAACAAGAAGAAGAAAAGAAGAAGAAGAAGAACAAGAAAAGAAGAAGAAGAAGAAAAGAAGAAGAAGAAGAAGAAGAAAAGAAGAAGAAGAAGAAAAGAAGAAGAACAAGAAAAGAAGAAGAAAAGAAGAAGAAGAAAAGAAGAAGAAGAAAGAAGAAGAAGAAAAGAAGAAGAAGAAAGAAGAAGAAGAAAAGAAGAAGAAGAAGAAAGAAGAAGAAGAAAAGAAGAAGAAGAAAAGAAGAAGAACAAGAAAAGAAGAAGAAGAAAAGAAGAAGAACAAGAAAAGAAGAAGAACAAGAAAAGAAGAAGAACAAGAAAAGAAGAAGAAGAAAAGAAGAAGAAGCAAAGAAGAAGAAAAGAAGAAGAAGAACAAGAAGAAAAGAAGAAGAAGAACAAGAAGAAAAGAAGAAGAAGAAGAAGAAGAAAAGAAGAAGAAGAAAAGAAGAAGAAAAGAAGAAGAAGAAAAGAAGAAGAAGAAGAAAAGAAGAAGAAGAAGAAGAAAAGAAGAAGAAGAAAAGAAGAAGAACAAGAAGAAAAGAAGAAGAAGAAGAAGAAAAGAAGAAGAACAAGAAGAAAAGAAGAAGAAGAAGAAGAAAAGAAGAAGAAGAAAAGAAGAAGAAGAAGAAGAAAAGAAGAAGAAGAAGAAGAAAAGAAGAAGAAGAAAAGAAGAAGAAGAAAAGAAGAAGAAGAAAAGAAGAAGAAGAACAAGAAGAAAAGAAGAAGAAAAGAAGAAGAAAAGAAGAAGAAGAACAAGAAGAAAAGAAGAAGAAGAACAAGAAGAAAAGAAGAAGAAGAACAAGAAGAAAAGAAGAAGAAGAACAAGAAGAAAAGAAGAAGAAGAAAAGAAGAAGAACAAGAAGAAAAGAAGAAGAACAAGAAGAAAAGAAGAAGAAGAAAAGAAGAAGAAGAAAAGAAGAAGAAGAAAAGAAGAAGAAAAGAAGAAGAAGAAAAGAAGAAGAAGAAGAAAAGAAGAAGAAGAAGAAGAAAAGAAGAAGAAGAAGAAAAGAAGAAGAAGAAGAAAAGAAGAAGAAGAAGAAAAGAAGAAGAAGAAGAAAAGAAGAAGAAGAAGAAGAAAAGAAGAAGAAGAAGAAAAGAAGAAGAAGAAGAAGAAAAGAAGAAGAAGAAGAAGAAAAGAAGAAGAAAAGAAGAAGAAGAAGAAAAGAAGAAGAAGAAAAGAAGAAGAAGAAGAAAAGAAGAAGAAGAAGAAGAAGAAGAAGAAGAAGAAGAAGAAGAAGAAGAAGAAAAGAAGAAGAAGAAAAGAAGAAGAAGAAGAAGAAGAAGAAGAAGAAGAAGAAGAAGAAGAAAAGAAGAAGAAGAAAAGAAGAAGAAGAAAAGAAGAAGAAGAAGAAAAGAAGAAGAAAAGAAGAAGAACGAGAAGAAAAGAAGAAGAAGAAAAGAAGAAGAACAAGAAGAAAAGAAGAAGAACAAGAAGAAAAGAAGAAGAACAAGAAGAAAAGAAGAAGAAGAAGAACAAGAAGAAAAGAAGAACAAGAAGAACAAGAAGAAAAAGAAGAAAAGAAGAACAAGAAGAAAAGAAGAAGAACAAGAAGAAAAGAAGAAGAAGAAGAAGAACAAGAACAAGAAGAAAAGAAGAAGAAGTAAAGAAGAAGAAAAAAAGAAGAAGAAGAAAAGAAGAAGAAGAAAAGAACAAGAAGAAAAGAAGAAGAAGAAGAAGAATAAAAGAAGAAGAAGCAAAGAAGAAGAAGAAGAAAAAGAAAAAGAAGAAGAAGAGGAAGAGGAAGAAGAAGAGGAATAGGAAGAGAAATAGGAAGAGGAAGAAGAAGAAGAAGCAGAAGAAGAGGAATAGGAATAGGAAGAAGAAGAAGAGACAGAAGATGAGGAAGAAGAAGAAGAAGAAGAAGCGGCGGCGGCGGCAGTGGCAGCAACCCAGGCTTATCTCAATGTGAACCCTGGTCACTGCAAGCTATACCTGCCTTTCAGCTGTAGTACCCAATCATCCTTTTGGAGGATAAGAAGGAGACTAAGGAATGTTTGTATAAACTATAACAGGACAGTTCCATTGCCCATTCATATCAGCACCACCAATACAATGCATCCCACTTCAGCACCTTAAGCTAAACAGGTTACTATACAAACGAAAAAAGGGCTTACAAAGGGTTTGGATATTTACCAAATTTTCTGAAACTGGACAGCTGCTTAGGAAGATGAGCATAAATGTAGAAAGTAACTTGTGAAAAACAAAAAATATCAGGAATACACAATGCATGTGCTGTCAAGAAATAACAGATCCAACATACATACATACATCATCCAATCCTGTGTTGCCCCATGAGGAGCATAGCAGCCCGGGGCTAGGCAAGTTGGTCCTGACAATTAAGATGAGAGTGACCAGCCTCACTCATCCCTGAGTGGCTTTACATGAGCAATCAATCCCAACCACCCCTTGGATATAAACCTGCACCGGCTCAATCCGATTGGAGCGCAATAATTACCCACTACACCACCAGGCACCATAATTTGATTATATGGTTACCACCCAGCGCACTAAATGGTTTCCTGGTGTACAGGAAACCATTTGGCTTATCACTCAGTGCAGAGTCACCCATATGCAGAAGGAAGAGGAAAGAATGAAGGAAACAGACAGAAGAGGGAGTGTAAAGTCACCCATAGGCAGAAGAAAAAGGAAAGAAAGAAGGAAAGAAAGGCAGATGAGGAAGGAAGGAAGAGAGGAAAGTGCAGACACCCAAAGCAGCACTACATCGAGTGAGTGGATGGTGAGCGCCCCCACATATATAGTTAATTCAACACTGGAATGGCAAAAAGAGTAATGGCTAAAATTACTGGGACTGGCAAAAAATAATGAAGCTGCTTGTGCTGTATATCAATCGTATAAGGGAAGAAAACTGAAACTAGTGAGAAAGAGAAGATGGCAATGTTTGAGGGAGGCAGTGGCTTAATCGGTATGGAGGAGGCCTACAATCCTAATGGACCCAGGATCGAATCCCGGCTGGGGCAGGGAACAGTTTAAGGATTTGAATTTCATAAAAGCAGACTTCCCTGATCTACCAGATGACCCACCGACATGTCGTAAAAGTACCCCCACTAATACCAATACACCAGTCCTGTATGAGACAGCCCTAGCATGTATTCAATATGGACGGTGGGTGTTAGCACCGAAGTGGTGACATGTGGAGGTGTAGAAGGACTACTGGGCCTTGGGATAAGCTACTGCCCCCGAGATATAGGCCCTGACGCCTTTGCCCAGAGTCAGACACATAAAAAAAAAAAAAAAAAAAAAATAGTTGCAGAAATTACAGTAGTTCCTATGGCACAGACTCCTTGGATGATAATTACCTGGTAAAAACTATGGAGTGCCTTGGTGGAATCTCCTATATTGGGCTTTATGGTACCGAGCACATGCTGTTATTTGAGAACTCTGCGATTTAGAAATAACTAATCTTATAGAGAAAATTACTCGTGGGTCTGTCATCTTGGAAAAGTTGACCCCTTTTCCCCAAACCTGCATCAAAATGGCTGCCAGTGAACACTAACAACCTTCTCGCTTGGCACAGGAGGGAAGTGCTGTAATTGCTTTACAGTAAGTGCAATGCTTGAATATGACTGGTCTAGTAATTGTCATGCTTGACTATGAATAGTTTACGTCTGGCTAGGCTGGCAGACTTTAGGTAATGGTGGCACGTATAACTCAAGGCATTGGAAAAGCGTCACTTTTGGGGCTGTATCTGCCAATTTCAAGTAATTTTTGTGATTTACTGATGTTGCAAACTTGCATGATGTTGCCACATATTATGAATCAGCAATTAAGAAATGCACGATTTAGGATAATTCACTGTACCTGGTTAAAACTACTGTACTGAGTGAAGCACTGCCAAGAGCATGATGAAAACTGTGCTTCTCGCTGTCCTTAAGCTACCTCTTTCTTTTACCCTGATACTTTGTTTGTTCCTAACTTCCTAAGAACCACATTTTGCTCAAAACCCAACTTTTTTTTGTTTTTTTTAATTCAGACTTTCTCTCTTTCTCTCCCTCTCTCTCTCCTTTAACAACAGTCAGTAAGTGGGAATTTTGATCAATATTTTGAATCTGATTATCATTATAGACAGTTTATTTTCACCTGACAGGGCTGGGCCACCCCCAAACTTACACACTACATAGTGGCTATATGAAATTTGATTAACCTTGGCCATGAGGTAAAAATGAGTCTTGCCTGGTTCAGTCAAATTGACAGTCAAATATAATTACATATGGCCATCAACTGAGCTGAAATGGGTTAAAGACTTTGTCATGTTAGAACAAATGCACTACTGTTTTCTTGTATGCAAAAAAGATGCCATTTACCTTCACAGCGTTAACATAGATGGTAAGATCACGAGCAGCTTCCACACCTGCCAGAAATTTTGCCACATTTTCACCCACATCTGCTTCCTCTGCATCCCCATCCGAATCATCACCACCTACACCATCTTCTTTACCTTTACCCACCCCTGCATCACCCTGTGTCACACCAGCACCAACACCTTCACATTCTGATGGCAAGATGTAATGCAAGGTTGCTATAATGCCAGGAGGATAAGGCAGTTGGCTATTCTTCGCATCTGCCACACACCTGCAGAGAATGGAAAGAAAGATTGGGCTAACATTATGTGAATTCATAAATGTCCCAAATATGACCCCAAAAGTCCCAAGAAGGATTGTAGTAACACTGCGTGAAGTCAGCAATGGTTTTCATTAATTTCCCAAACAGAATTTTTTCCCAAACCAGTGAACCATGAGAGAATTAAACTTGTCAATTCAGTGATTAAATTTTACCCTATTCTTGCAATGACCAGACTATTACATTCAGATTAGGAGAGCCCTATAGTCTTGTAGTGGTTAATGAAGGCTTATCTAATCCTTCCAGTATGATAACTACAGCACAAGTATATCTCAAGATGCAGAAAATAATCTGGAAATACCATGAGTAAAACAGAAAATATGTCCTCATAGTCAGAGGCATACCCAGTAAATCCCCTGTAAATTAAAATACAGTAGCTTATACAGTTCTACTTTTATGAAGCCACCCATCAGATACACGTAGTGGCAACACTGCACTGGTTTAAAACTACAAAGCTACACAACATAAATCTGTCCCACTGGAAAATGACAGTAGCATGAAGTTACAATCTATACATTTTATCAGTCCATCCATCCATCATCCAATCCTACATTGCCCCATGAAAAGCATAGGAGCCCGGGGCTAGGCAAGTTGGTCCTGACATTTAAGATGAGAGTGACCAGTCTCACTCATCCCTGAATGGCATTACATGAGCAATAAACCTCAACCACCCCTTGGATATAAACCTTCACCATCTCAATCCGATGCTGTAATTACCCACTAAACCACCAGGTGCCAAAATTTGGTTATATGGTTACCACCCAGCATAGTAGATGGTTTTCTGGTGTACAGGAAACCATTTGGTTGGTCACTCAGTGTAGAGCCACCCACAAGCAAAAGTAAGAGGAAAGAATGAATGAAGGAAAGACAGAAGAGGGAGAGTAAAGGCACCCATACGCAGAAGGACGAAGAAAGAATGAAGGAAAGAAAGACAGAAGAGGATGGAAGGAAAGAAGGATGGAGGAGAGGAAAGGGCAGACACCTGAGAGCAGCACTTCATCGAGGGAAAGGATGACAAGCGACCCCATCTACCACTAAATAGAGTCATACATTTGTTATATACAGTATATACTCTATTTATATATATATATATATATATATATATATATATATATATATATATATATATATAAATATATATATATATATATATATATATATATATATATATATACATACAGTACCCTCGCATCCAGCACGGTAATATTGTCATGCATGGGTCACGTGTTGGACCAAAAACGTGTTGGACTAACAATAGAGCTTATGGGGAAAAATGAATTATGTCAGCAACCCTCGGAAAAGTCACCCTAAATACCTACCATATACCTATACATATATTGGTACTATTGTAATTATAATAAATGGTACTGTGCTATGAATGATAACTAACCTTTTAGGATAGTGTTGGTGGGCTTGCTGGGAATGGAAGGTGGTATCCAAGGCTGTAGTTAGTCCTACTGGGTCCCCGGAGGATGGCTGCTGGCGTCACTAGTGGGTAATGGCTGTTTCTCCTCCTCAACCTCCCTCATAAATCCTTCGAAATCAAACCTCCCTCATAAATCCTTCGAAATCACACTCAGAATCACTATCTTCGTCCATAGTTATGGAAAGTCCTGCTTCTGCCTGTCCTAGCACTCTGTAATCCTCGGCAAACGGCATGCTTCTCACACTGTTGCCAGAGCCCCGTCTCGTGACTGTGGAAAGTGATCGCTGTTGCTGACTCGGTAGAGAATAAGGAGAAGCAACTTTGTTTATAAACTCGTACGCACGCCGATGAGAAGGGTTTCAAAATGATTGATATTTATTCTAAAATATTAATATGTATTCAGTGTCAGGCTAAATGTTCAATGCTGTAGTACGATACATTCTCTGTCGAGTCGCCTGGGTTTTGGTCACACTGTTTTGCCCGTCGTATCTGGGCAGGAATCCATCCAAATGAATTCCAAATACCCGTGGTATCGTCGGCAATTTTACCACATTACCGTTCCGATTTACCATCGTATCCTCGGCAAACCTGATATGAAGTGCCGTGTGATAGCCTTCGGCTGCAAGGATCTTGTCTTAGTTTTTTATTATGATCACGTTGGCTTCATTCATGTCATAGGCCTTGGCAATGTCAACTTTCCTCTCCCCTTTCTTCTTCCTCTCGATGCTTTCTAGCTTGGTGGCCTGAGGGAGGTGCCGACGCTTCTTGGGGGTTCTCAGAAGGCTTCCTAAGCATCGTGAGCAGGGTAAAATGCAGTAACAAGGGCAGAAAATGCAGCAAGAAAAAAGCACCTTCCAATGCAATTATGCAACTGAGTGGCTCTGTGGCGGGAGAAATGTAAACAAAACATCACGTGACACCAGAAGTGTTTTTAATTGGGCGGCATCACGATCATGTCACGATAGCAGGCGGGGAAGGCTACTTGATCAGAAGTTTTTCATTGGCTATCATCATCATGGGAATGTCCAGTATGGCCGTGTTGGACCGGGGGTGATCGTGCTAGAGTGAACTCTGCGGATTTGGCCCACTTCTCGGAGCTCTGTGCGTGTTATGCTAACACACTCGTGTTGCAGTAATTAAATCGTATTAAATAATACTAATTAATTGCTCACCGTGCTGGACTCGAATCGTGCTGGACTAACGCGTGCTGGATGCGAGGGTACTGTATATATATATATATATATATATATATTACTCCCACAGTATCCCTGCTTGTCGTAAAGGGTGACTAAAAGGGTTGGCGGAGGGTTAGTGCCCCTCCCCGGAAAACAACTAACTAAAAAAACAAACAAGAAGCCTCAGACAAGGACTGACCTAACGATGACGACCCAGGACCGGACAAAGGACTTGGTAATGGCTACAAGGAATGTAAGAGGAGCGAATGATGAGGTGAAAGAGAGAGAGATTGTCCAGGTGCTTGAGGGTGCGAAAGTGGATGTATGTTGAACAACTGAAACAAATGGAGAGGAGAAAGTGTGAGAGAATGGGAGTATGGATGGGGTATATGTGCAGGAGTAGGTGAGAATGAGAGGGCAAAGGAGGGAGTATGTATAGCTGTGAGTAAAAGATGGAAGAAGAGCATAAGACAGTATGGATCAGTTGGGTCAAGGATTGTGTGGGTAAAGTTGAAAGCTGGAATACAAATGTGGGCGACTGTGTGTGTGTGTGTGTATGCGCCAACACAAGATCGTGCTAGCAGAGTGAGAAAAGAGTTCTGGACAAATGTGGAAGTGTGCATGGAAAAGTTTGGAAGGAATGAGAGAGTGTTTTTGATTGGTAATATAGATGGTAAAGTAGGGAATGTGATGGTGGATGGAATAGTTGGTGAGTGGGGTGTGCCTGCTGAGATAGATGAGAATGGCAGTGTTAGTGGACATTTGTCGTGGGAGAGGGTTGGTGATAGCCAATACCCTCTTCAGGCATAAAATGATCCACAGGTATACATGGCGAGTGATGAGAAAGGTGGGTGGTGAACTGAATGAAAGGAAGGCAATGACTGATTATGTGTGTGTGGATGAAAGGATGCAAAGATGTGTAATGGATGCAAGAGTGTATAGAGGTTCGGGGAGTGGATTTTCTGACCACTACTTGGTGGTGGCCAGAATTAGGATCCAAGTAAGATGGAGGAATAGAAGAAGGGAAAGACGAGAGGAAGGAGTAGTTGCAAGGAGAGTAGAAAGGTTACAAGAGGATGAGAAAAAGGCAGAGTATAAGAGAGAAGTGGAGAAACGATAGGGCAAATATGAATTGGAGCAGATGGGGGATGTGGAAGGTGTGTGCAGTATATTTAAAGAAGAAATATGTGCAGCATGTGATGTGGTGTGTGCGAGGAAGAGAAGACGGACGGGGGTGCAAGGAACAGCGTGGTGGACTGAAGAGGTGAGACAGGCTGTGGCACAAAAGAAGGAAGCATACAATGAATGGATGAGAAATAGGGGAGCGGAAGAAGTTGAGAGGCAGAAGAGAGAGTTATATGCAGAAAGAAAGACAGAGGTGAAAAGATTAGTAAGAGAGAGTAACGAGAGAGTGGATGAGGAATTTGGAAGGAATTTGAGTGTAAAGTTGAGGGACTGTAAGAAAATGTTCTAGAAAGAGGTGAAGAGAGTAAGACAGGGTGGAAGTGAGGTTAGCAGGGGAGTGAAAGATAAAAATGGTAGATTACTAGTGGAGAAGGGAGAAAAAGTGAGCAGATGGAGAGAACACTTTAAGGAATTGCTGAACATACAGGATGGAAGTAATGTGAGTATAAATGGCTGGGGAATGGCTGGGAGAAGGAGGAAGGTGAGAAGACAGGAAGAAATCAGTAGGATAGAAGTTGTGCAAGCAATGAAGAAAGTTAAATTGGGGAAAGGCCCAGGAATTGATGGAGTGTGTGGTGAAATGCTGAAGCATGGGGGAGAGATAGTAGTAGAATGGATGTGGAAGATGTGCAGATTGGCCTGGGAGGAAGGTAGAGTCACGGAGGATTGGAAGTCAAGTATAATTATTCCCTTGCACAAAGGAAAAGGGGAAAAAGAAGTGTGTGGTAATCATAGGGGCATTTGTCTTCTTAGTATAATAGGAAAAGTGTATGGTAGGATACTTATTGACAGAATTAGAGAAAAAACACAGGAATTAGTTGGAGAAGAACAGGGAGGATTTAGGAAGGGAAGAGGCTGTGTAGATCAAATATTCATTCTTAGATCTTTAGTGAGAAAAGATTCTAGAGAAGAGAAAGAAATTGTATGCGGCTTTCATGGATTTGGAGAAAGCATATGACAGGGTGGATAGACAAGGATTGTGGAAAGTATTAAGAATATATGGAGTGGATGGGAAGTTGTTGAATGCTGCGAAGAGTATGTATGATGGTGCTAAGGCTGCAGTGCGTGTGGATGGTGAACAAAGTGAATTTTTCTCTTTGAAGGTTGGGTTGAAACAGGGATGTGTCATGTCTCCATGGTTGTTCAATCTGTACATGGATGGGGTAATAAAAGAGGTACAAGGTAGGGTAGTGGATGCTGGAGTGGCCCTGGTGAGAGAGGATAGTGTTTGCAAACTCCCTGTACTCTTGTTTGCAGATGATACTGTGTTGTTGAGTGAAGACGAAGGGGAGCTGCAAGGCTTGGTGGATGAGTTTGGGAGAGTGTGTAAGAAACGGAATCTAAAGGTGAATGTAAGGAAGAGTAAAGTGCTGGTCTTTGAGAGAGGTGAAGTCAGTGAATGTATAGCGAGGTTGGATGGTGAGGAATTGGAAAATGTGAGTACGTTTAAGTACTTGAGTAGTGTGATGAGTAAGGATGGAGGTTTGGAGGGTGAAGTGCTTGAAAGGGTACAGCAGGGAAGAAAGGTTGCTGGTTCTTTGAAAGCAGTGATAAGAAACAGGGAAGTGAGCATGGATGTGAAAAAATTACTACATGACAGTATTGTGACACCAACTCTAACGTATGGAAGTGAAGCTTGGACGTTGTTGGAAGGACACAAGTCAAGAGTGAGAGCAGTGGAAATGAGTTATTTAAGAGGAGCCTGTGGAGTCACATGGAGAGACAGGCTGACGAATGAGGATATAAAGGAGCGTTGTGGCGTGGATGTGATAGGAAGCGTTATGAGGAACACACTGAGGTGGTTTGGCCATGTGGAGAGGATGGAGGGTGAGAGACTGACGAAGACAGTGTATGTGAGAGAGGTGGAGGGGGGAAGAGGGAGGGGGAGGCTGAGGATGAGATGAAGGGATTGGGTGGAGAGGTATATGAGAGAGGGGGGTGTTAGTTGGGAGCAGGGCAGTGAAATGGCGGGGGACAGGGTGACGTGGAGGCGATTTGTTTGTGGCCACCCCAAATGAGATTGAGGCATCTGGCAATAGATAGATAAATATATATATATATATATATATATATATATATATATACATACAGGTATATATATATATATATATATATATATACTCAATTCTCGTAAATCGCGGCAATTTGGGTCTGGACCACTGCCGTGATTTATGAATAATAACTCTTATGAGTTTTTTCATCCCTATGTGTCAAGTGGGGTTGGTGGAGGATTAGTGCCCCTCCCTGTAAAACAAGTAACTCTAAGCCCTTGGCCACCCCATTTCGGATACATGGCGTCTGGCAATGAATGAATGAAAAAAAACTCTTATGTGAAAAATTAATTTGGGTCTGGACTTTGGCCAACTCGCCCCCACAGCACCCTACATACACCTATCTAGGCACTATCAAACACAATCATACAAAATTTAGGAATATTCAGTGCATGTATTAAGGGGTCTCCCTTAATCCTATGACAAAATTGCTTAAGTGAATGGAGTGGGGTGGTGTTGGGAAGAACTTAGAACCTCTCAGCACTTGTTTTTCCCAAACTCTTTCGCCAGCTTTGAAAACTTCTCTCCTCTCTCAACATGACAAATGAGCTCCAAACGTTGACTATACGACAACTGCAGCAGCTTCTTGACGCCATACTGCTTAGAGAGCTTCACTGGGGGGTCGGGAGGGGCCATGGCAGGTAGGAGGCGGGGAGAAGTTGCACAAAAAAGGCAGGTAACTCTCGTACTCCATGGCGACGGTCTGTAATGTGCGGACTGGCGGGACAAGAACAACAACAACATGGCGGCATTAGTATGCACACTTGCCACCAGGGACGTGCAGTGATTGGTTGTTGGGTCGCGATTTTCAGTTTGAATGCCGCGGCTTACAGTTCACCTCGGAAAAGGCCCACTTGGGTGCCTAGATCCACGATTTTCGTGACTTAACAGTGATTTAAGGTTGCCGGCAGTCTGACGGCCACCTAGCCCTGATTTACAAATCCGTGATTTATGAACACGCAGTTTATGAGGATTGAGCATATGTATATGCAGTATATATATATATATATATGTATACATACAGAAGCATGTATAAATATATATATATATATATATATATATATATATATATATACTGTATATATATATATATATATATATATATATATATATATATATACTGTATATATATATATATATATATATATATATATATATATATATATTGTTACGCTGTCCGCCTTTCTGTTCCCACGGATGCAGCCGTTACAGCTGGGCTAGGGGGATTATGCAGTATGTATCCGTGTCATTCGCGGAGTTTATATTAGCGAGTGCTACAAGTTCTTTTGTTTCTTTCGTTCCTGCCACTGAGGGCAATTTTATTTAATACCATGCTGAGAATGCATTTGATTATTTTGATTGTCTTATGTGAGCTACCAGTATATTTAATGATGTTTTGCTTGCATTAGAAGTACCAATTTATTGTAGAGAGAGAGGGGCACGAATTTAAGTTCTTATTAATTAATTTGATTCATGCGTTCGCGCTTGGCTGAACACGAGCCTAGCAGTAGGCCAGTCTCTTCCCAGCTAGCTTCCGTATCGTGCGTGTGTGCACACTCTCTCTCTCTCCCCAGTCATTTTTATGCCGAGCTGGCGTTTTCATTTAAGTTTATTTTTATTCTTTTGTTGCTGACTGAGGGAAGTAGTTATTTTATTTTGTTTTTGTAACCGTGTTGTCTTTGGAGGGCCAGTTTGGCTCACCGTGGTCCTCTCGCTGCCTTTGTTAACGTTCCCCAACACACGTACATACACACACACACCCCTAACCCCTACACAGTTAATCCCATCTCTTTGCTCAAGGCTAGTGAGAACCATCGTGAGCTATTAACTGCGTTCCCCCTTGGACACGGGTTAAGTAGAAAGTCGTCACCACCGGAAGTAAGTGGGAGGTGTTCCTGTAGGCTGTCTCGGGCGGTATTACTTCCGGTAGTGACGATAGTAGGCTAGATCTATAGGTAGGCTGTTCCGTTTTATTACCAAAGTACAGAGTGTTGCGTTCTTAAATAAGTACTTTTCCGTTGCGCAGTTTTTCTCTAGTTTGCGGAGTGTCAGTGCCGGGGTCTGCGTTATTTTTGCAACGCAGTGGAGGCCGATCATCTAAGGCTGACTTGTTGTCTTTTTGTAATAGCCCCGGGCTGGCGCAAACCGTAACAGTGGCGACCTCGCCAGGATATCCTAACAGTGCCTTCTTCTTGCTAGGATATCGTTACCTTGGCGTTCTCTGTGCTTTGAGGTGAAGTTGATGTGTTTTGTAGTTTCTCAGTCAGCATTAGTATTTCATTATTTAGTACTGCCATTGATTTGTCGCCATGGAGTCACGCGTGTCTACACCAGATCGCGTACGTGCTGAGTCACCTGTGGATATGGAACAACGAGAGGCACATAGCAAAGGTACTCCCCGTGTGAGCCCTGAGTTTGACTATGGTGCTGAGTTGCCTCGTCTCGCTACCCCACTATTACCATCTATGATGCCGCCGAGCCAGTTTAGAGCAGTTCCCCCAGGTATGTCTAGTGCTTTCCCTGGAGTTGTTCATTCCACTCCCATATACCCTGGAGCCTTGTCACCGGAGGCTCAGTTGCAGTTGGAGTTGAAAAAGTTGGAGATGGAAATGCAGCGTGCAAAAGAAGAGAGGGAGATGCAGCGTGAAAAAGAAGACAGGGAAATGCAGCGTGCAAAAGAAGAGAGGGAGATGGAGTTGCAGCGTGAAAAAATGCGATTTGAGCTGGAGAAGACTCGCTTGGAGGTGACTGCTAATAGATCTACTTATACCCAAACCTCAGGCCGTGCAGAGGATAGGGAGAGTTGGTTCTCAAGGAGTATAAAATTAGTGCCAGCATTTGATGAGTTGAAGGTGACAGAATGGTTTGTTAGATTTGAAAAGAAGGTTAGGGAGTTTGAGTGGCCAAGGCAGCGCTGGGTGGGGTTGGTATCTATTGTGCTAAAGGGAAAAGCCTTGGAAGTGTATAATAGGTTGAGCCCTGAGGATGTAGATGATTATGATGAATTTAAAACAGCCATCCTGAAGGCATATGAACTTAGACCAGAGGCTTATCGGTTGTTGTTCCGTGGTGCTCGGAAAAGGCCTGCTGACACCTATATGGCCTACGCTAGGCATCTGGAGGAGAGGTTAGACGAGTGGTTGCTGAGTGAGAGCGCCACTTCGTATAACGAGGTGCGTGAACTGCTTTTGATGGAACATTTTACCAACATGGCTGACAAGGAAATTGGTGTTAAAATTAGGGAGAAGAGATTTAAGACCGTGAAGGAAGCAGCGACGTGGGCTGATGACCGGGTGTTCGCCTTGCGGAGTATGGGGGTCAAGTATGCTAATTTTCAGTATTCCAGGGAGAGGACTGTGAGTGGCCCTGCCTGGGATAAATCTCCCGTGAATCAGTCCAAGGGAAGTTCAGAGGAGAAAAAGAATTCTGGGAGAAAGAGCCCTGTATCCAGTTCGAAGCTAGTTTGTTACTTTTGCAAACAGAGTGGGCACATCAAGCCTAACTGTCCTAAGTGGAAGGCCTCCCAAAATGCCACTAAAATGGCACTAATTGTAGGTTCGAGTCAGGTGAACGAGAGGAGTTGGGAGAGTGGTAACGGTGAGGGGGAAGTCTGTGGAAAGCTGGAGTGCAGCCGGCTGTGCTCGCTGCCAGCTCAGGCTGAAAAAGTTACCCAACATGCTACGCCACCTCCGAATGAATTGCCTCAGAAATCGTCCCTAGACTGGTGTAAACCTTTTATGTGTCACGGCACAGTGAAAATTCATGGGATCAGTTATCCAGTTACTGTGGCTCGTGATACCTGTGCACAACAGTCTGTGTGCAGAAACGTGACTGGAGGGCCTGTAAACTCAGGGAAGTATGTGCTGTGTAGAGGCATGAACTCAGATGAATACTATGATTATGTTCATGTGGAACTCGATTGCCCCATTGTTCAGGCTGCAGCTCAAGTAGCTGTTGCTGATGTAATGCCAGTAAAGGGGGTTGATTTTCTGCTGGGGAACGACCTGGCTGGGGAGAAAGTATTTCCATCTCTTCCCCCACCAGTTGTTGTGGCAGAGAAGTGCTTTGACGCCCCAGAAATTGGTATTGAAGTTGATGCAGAAGTGGAAGCCATGTTCCCGGTCTGTGCAATTACACGATCTATGGCACAGGTTGCAGCCCGGGAGGAAGAACTGGTGAAGTCACAGGTTCTTGGGGTCGACTGTGATGAGGCAGGGCCACCAATGGAGGAACCTAGTGAGCAGAGTGTTGCTGTGGTGGGTGAGGAGAGTGGGAATGCGTGCATGGGTGCCGCCCCACTTCCCACTCAGGACACTAGAGATGGTGCTGAGTGTGTCTGTGTGGAGACTGAACCCAGCCCATCGACTGAATTAGGAGAATTTCAGGACGCTGGGGTCGACTGCGGGGATGCAGGACCACCGTCAAACGCGCCTGAGGAACAGAGTGTCACTGTTGAGGGTAGAGGTGATGATGTCAGTGTGGAGTCTGACATTCCTCCCCCTGTCGAGTGTACTAGAGGTGGCGCTGAGATTGATCGCCCTTCGCAATCCAGTGTCCCGACCAGTTCCTTATCTCAGTCCTCAGTAGAGCTGGCGGGTGTTGGGTCAGCAGAATTGAGGGTGAAGCAACAGGAGGATGTAACATTAAAGCCCTTCTTTGCTCGAGTAGGGGAAGAAAGAAGTATGGAGTGTGGTAAGGAGGAGTTCCTGATTAAAGACAATGTTTTACATCGCCGATGGACGCCCACTGGCGCCACGGTGGATGGAGGAGTGGGTGAGTTAGTGCAGGTGGTGGTGCCTGTGCAGTATAGGGTGCCGTTAATACAGTTAGCACATGAGGGACCTTTAGCCGGTCACTTGGGAAACAGAAAGACAGTGCAGCGCTTAAGGTATAACTTTTGGTGGCCAAGTATGCCGGGACAAGTTGCTGCGTACATCAAGAGCTGTCACACGTGTCAGATAGTGGGCAAGCCTAATCAAGTTCTTCCTGTGGCCCCTTTGACTCCCATTCCTGCAGTTGAACCTCCGTTTACCCGGGTAATCATTGATATCGTGGGCCCTTTACCTCTTACTTCTGCTGGAAACAAGTATTTGTTAACCATAATGGATGTTACAACGCGATACCCAGAGGCTATACCAATCAGAAGCATGCAGGCGAAGTCAGTAGTCAAGCAACTTATCCTGTTCTTTACTCATTTTGGCCTGCCCAAGGAGTTGCAGTCAGACCGTGGAGTAAATTTTACATCTAATTTATTTAAGCAGACAATGACAGAGTTGGGCATCAAACACATTTTGTCCAGTGCCTACCATCCGCAGTCACAAGGTGCCCTGGAGAGGCATCATCAGACCTTAAAGACCATGCTGCGCACCTTCTGCTATGATAGTGGAAAGGATTGGGACCTAGCGGTACCCTTTGTTATGTTTGCAGTGAGAGAGGTACCAACTGAGTCGTTAGGGTTTTCACCCAATGAGTTAGTGTTTGGGCACAGAGTTCGTGGTCCCTTGGATGTGGTGCGAGAGGCCTGGAGTAACAACAAATCTGGCAACCAGGAATCCATGCTTGACTATGTCTGCCGCACTCGGGAGAGACTGCATTGCGCTTTAGAGCTTGCCCGTGACCATCTAATCGGGGCTCAAGCGAAAATGAAGGCTCATTATGATAAGAAGGTCAGAAGTCGTGAGTTTAAGCAAGGAGATGAAGTTTTGGCACTGCTGCCCATGCAAGGAAAACCTCTGGCGGCTAGATTCAGTGGTCCTTATATTGTGAAGAAGAGAGTTGGGGAACTTGACTATTTAATTGTTACCCCAGATAGGCGGAAGAGTACTCAGTTGTGCCACATTAATATCTTGAAGCCATACTACCGCCCAGTTGATTCTCATTGTGGGATGACTGCTGATGTCTCTCACCTGGGATGTGAAGGACGGGGAAAGGGGGACGTGGCATCGGGGGAGCGTGCTGTGGAGGGAGCTGTTGGTGCCGGTGATGTGAGTGGTGGACCGGGGTTGCAGCCGCAGTTCCTGGGGGGTGACTTTGGAGTGGACGTCGAGGGAACCAGGGATAAGAGCGCTCCTGTAGTTTTGACGATTGGTAGTGAGTTGGAGGAGCAGGAGGAAGTGCTTAGTCGTGGTGAGATGTTACCAGCTGACCTATGGGAGGGCAATGGTTATGCAGCTCTGGTGGAGAAATTGCGACACCTTGATCCAGTAAAGTGAGAAGAGTTGTGCAACAGATTATGGAAACATCCGAAAGTTTTTGGAGATTCACCGGGATTGACAACTTGGGCTACTCATGACATTGATGTTGGGGATAGTAAGCCTGTAAAATTAGCTCCCTACCGCATCAACCCTATCAGACAGAAAGCTCTCGATAATGAGATCAAGTATATGTTGGACCATGGATTGATCAGGAGGAGTTTCAGTGAGTGGAGTTCACCAGTTACCTTGCAGCCGAAGCCAGATGGGAAGGTTAGGTTGTGTGTGGACTTCCGGAAGGTTAACTCACTGTCTAAGACCGATGCTTATCCCTTGCCTCGGGTCGATGACTCCGTGGACAAGGTGGGAAATGCCACTTATATCACCAAGCTTGACTTAGTAAAAGGATACTGGCAGGTCCCGCTGACGGAACGGGCTAAACAAGTGGCTAGCTTTGTTGTCAGTGGTGCAGTATATCAGTGCCAGGTGATGCCTTATGGATTGAAGAATGCTCCAGCCACTTTCCAGAGGCTTATGGATAAAGTGGTGGATGGCATACCTAATTGTGTCGTTTACATCGATGATGTCATTGTGTATGACACCAAGTGGGAGGAGCACCTTGATCATGTGGAAATGCTCATTAAGCGGTTGGAGGAAGCTGGCTTAGTAGTCAACTTAGACAAGTGCGAGTTCGTACGTGCTAAGGTCCAGTACCTTGGATTTGTTGTAGGACATGGGCAAGTGGCTCCACCTCGGGCTAAGGTGGATGCCATTTCCAACTTTGCAGCACCCCAGTGTCGCCGTGCCCTCCAGCGATTTTTGGGCATGATCGGCTATTACAGACGATTTATTGGGAAGTACTCCACAGTGCTTGCCCCTCTTACTGACTTATTGCGCAAGGATAAGAAGTGGCAGTGGACAGCCGAGTGTGAGCAAGCTTTTACTACTGTTAAGTCTCTGCTGTGCCACCACCCTATATTGCGTGCACCAGATTTTGACAGATCTTTTGTGCTGGCAGTTGATGCTAGTCGAGTAGGGGTAGGAGCAGTGTTGATGCAGCCGGATGAGGGCCAGGTTGAACATCCCATTTCATACTTCTCAAAGAAGTTTAATAGAGCCCAGAAGAACTATTCCGTCATAGAGCAGGAGTTATTAGCGATTATCCTGGCCCTGCAACACTTTGCTGTCTACCTGCCCCCTTTTGGCCCTGTGATCAAGATTTATTCAGACCATCATCCCCTGCAGTTTTTGAACAAGTTTAAATTCAAGAACCAGCGTTTGACCCGCTGGAGTTTGCTTTTGCAGGAGTACAATTTAGAAGTTAGGCATATTAAGGGGATTGATAACGTAATTGCTGATTGTTTATCCAGGGAGGGGTCAGGGTCTTGATTCGAAAATTTTGATCCAGGGCTCAAAATTTTCCCTTGGGGAAGGGCGTGTTATGCTGTCCGCCTTTCCGTTCCCACGGATGCAGCCGTTACAGCTGGGCTAGGGGGATTATGCAGTATGTATCCGTGTCATTCGCGGAGTTTATATTAGCGAGTGCTACAAGTTCTTTTGTTTCTTTCGTTCCTGCCACTGAGGGCAATTTTATTTAATACCATGCTGAGAATGCATTTGATTATTTTGATTGTCTTATGTGAGCTACCAGTATATTTAATGATGTTTTGCTTGCATTAGAAGTACCAATTTATTGTAGAGAGAGAGGGTCACGAATTTAAGTTCTTATTAATTAATTTGATTCATGCGTTCGCGCTTGGCTGAACACGAGCCTAGCAGTAGGCCAGTCTCTTCCCAGCTAGCTTCCGTATCGTGCGTGTGTGCACACTCTCTCTCTCTCCCCAGTCATTTTTATGCCGAGCTGGCGTTTTCATTTAAGTTTATTTTTATTCTTTTGTTGCTGACTGAGGGAAGTAGTTATTTTATTTTGTTTTTGTAACCGTGTTGTCTTTGGAGGGCCAGTTTGGCTCACCGTGGTCCTCTCGCTGCCTTTGTTAACGTTCCCCAACACACGTACATACACACACACACCCCTAACCCCTACACAGTTAATCCCATCTCTTTGCTCAAGGCTAGTGAGAACCATCGTGAGCTATTAACTGCGTTCCCCCTTGGACACGGGTTAAGTAGAAAGTCGTCACCACCGGAAGTAAGTGGGAGGTGTTCCTGTAGGCTGTCTCGGGCGGTATTACTTCCGGTAGTGACGATAGTAGGCTAGATCTATAGGTAGGCTGTTCCGTTTTATTACCAAAGTACAGAGTGTTGCGTTCTTAAATAAGTACTTTTCCGTTGCGCAGTTTTTCTCTAGTTTGCGGAGTGTCAGTGCCGGGGTCTGCGTTATTTTTGCAACGCAGTGGAGGCCGATCATCTAAGGCTGACTTGTTGTCTTTTTGTAATAGCCCCGGGCTGGCGCAAACCGTAACAATATATACACACACAAGCATGTATAAATATATACTGTATACATACATATATATATATATATATATATATATATATATATATATATATATACACACACACAAGCATGTATAAATATATACTGTATATATATATATATATATATATATATATATATATATATATATAAAGTCCTATTATTTGGCATCCACGGGACCAAGCTGATGCCGAGAAATTGGATTTGCCGAATAATCAAAAACCTACCCACCCAGTACCTTCAATATACTGAACACTGTCATCACCACTTATGGTATTACAACTGTGTTTGGAGAGAGTACTGTATACTGTACAATACTGCAATGAATACAGTACTATACCTGAATCTGAAATAAATATATAAATTAGTGAACATATACAAGTGTAATGACACAGTAGGCCTACAAGTCAGATAACACTTCCAGCATGGCTGAAATCATAGGGAATATTACCTACCAGCTCAGTACATCACTTGTATTGGTAAACTCATCACTACTTGTATTATTACAAATATGTTTGGAGTGAGTACTGTATACAGTACTTTAACTAAACACACAACAAAACAGTTGGAAAATACATCAAATAAAGTGAAGGAATATGAATTGGTAAGATCTTTCTGATGAAAATTAAACGTACATTTAGCACTCATTCTTTTGTTCATTTTTTTGTTTACATGTGAAAGGGTGAGTATTGATGCAAACAGTAATGTATTCCATTAACCCCTTAATAACCTCGGGCATTGAACAATCCTTTACAGTAACGATGTCAGTGATGTCGAGTTAGTAAGCTATGAAAAAACTGTGAACAATTATGGGAAGAGAACGCAGGTCACTGGTATGTTTACACGACTCTACAATACGATTCTAAGCAATCAGGAGGTTGGTTAATCTCAGATGTTTTCGCCCATTTGATAAATGCACCGTAACTTTGTAATTTCTCCCATGAATCATAGCGAATCATAGCATGGGTTTAGGAAGCTAAATAACATTGTTAGGTGCGCCAGACGATTATCTTTACATCTTTAAGAAAATGGAAGAAATTTAATCCCTCTTTGAGTACGCAGACTAAGTTTCTTCCATTCTTCTGAAATCAATTTATTTTTCTTGAAGATGTGAAGATAATCATCTGGCGCACCTACAGTAGCATTGTGTTATTTAGCTTCCTAAACCCATGTTATGATATCGCTATGAGTCGCGGAAAAATTGATAAAGTTACAATGTATTTACCAAATGGGTGAAAACATCTGAGATTAACAAACCGCCTGACCGCTTGGAATCGTAGTGTAGAGTCGTGTAAACATACCAGTGACCTTCAATCCCTCCCCATAACTGTTCAGTTTTCTTTATGGCGCACACTAACTTGACATCACTGACATCGGTACTGTAAAGGGTTGTTCAATGCTGGAGGTTATTAAGGGGTTAATGGAATACATTATTGTTTGCATCAATACTCTTTCACATATAAACACAAAAACGAACAAAGGAATGAGCACTAAATGTACGTTTAACTTTCATCAGAAAGACCTTAGCAATTCATATTCCTCCAGTTTATTTTTCAGTATTTTTCTGACTTTATGTTAGGTTAGTTTGGTTAAATTGTTAGGTACAGTTAACCCGTCACGTCCCGAGGTTTTCCGCACCTCCGACATCCCCCAGTCTCGAGGTATTTTCGAAATTTTTTTTTTTGGCTAAAACCTCCGCTATTGGTGAGAAACATCGAAAATTCATAGAGAAATCGCTCACCTGAGGTTTAAAATACTCAATCCAGGTAGGAGTTCCTCCTTACCTGACTGGGTTTTCTAACATGCTGGCACCAAAGAAAACGAGTTCTATGGGAGGGTAACTATTTTATCCACTCATAAACGGTATTTATGTATTTACTTGGTACGAATTTATATGTAGTATGAGAGTATATTGGTTTTCAAGCAGTAATATAGGCATTATAAGCATTGTTTCATTCACTAACTAATCACCATTCATGACCTTTTTTTTCCCACATTACCTGATCATTATTTCAGACTATTTCTTCCTCTAATGCTATGTGAAACTTGTCCTCCACATTGTCATCGATTGGGGAATCACTCTGGCCCTGAATGTCTTTATTGGCCAGGTCACTGGTAACAGGTGAATTGCCGAGACAATGGCGTGAGGGGGGGGTTATGCGGTGTAAGGCATTGTCCCTGCTTAGGATCTTGTAGAGGAATAAAGGAAGGTGTCCTGTGTATACATACGAAAAATCATGTGCGAAAATTGAAAATTGTGCAAATTAGGGACCTTGCAATTGCAAGACGTACCGGTATGTCACCAGGACTGGCAAATGCAAATCGTTGCAACGTACCCATACGTCAACAGGACGGGGCGGGTTAAACACGGTTAGGTTAGGTTTAGTTAAACAGGACATTCCCTTCCACCATTATGCTGAGGAATGAAAATACTAGAGCTGTCACAGCCGTACAGCTAAAAACAACAGGGAAACTGATTTAACAAGCAACATTTATTTAAGTCACAGATAACACTTCCTGGACTGCCGAGATGATTCCAGACATCTGCCAAATAATCAGTGATTTTCGTAAATGGGACTTTTCTCAAAACTGCCGAAATGTCAGATTTGCCGAATAGTCAGCTGCTAAATAATAAGACTTTTACTGTGTATATATTCCGCTCTGACCGAAGGGCCGGGGGATCGAATCCACCCAAGGGTCATTGGTAGACATCAGGAAGGGCATCCGGTCACAAAATGCTACATGCTCCAAACCAAAGTCCTCTACCCAGGGGCAACGCCTTAGCCCTTATCCAAAAAAGGGGTACCTGGCGTAAAACTCACTATATATATATATATATATATATATATATATATATATATATATATATGTTTGTGGCCACATCGTACGGGATTAAGGCGTCTGGCAATACATACAGTACATAGATAAATGGATATATATATATATATATATATATATATATATATACAGTGCTCGTCAGAATATCGAGCGCCCTGCGTCCCTCCTATGAAACAAACCTTTCAACATTGAAAAAAAATATAAATAAATCATTTTATTTACCTTTAGTGCTTCATAGGGTAGCCTTTACGCTTCTTCACGGACCTGAGACGTCTTGGAAGTGAAAGGGCAAGGCTCCTGAGGTGCTGGTGGGGTATTTTGTCCCAGGAGTCACGAATGGCAGCTTCCAGCTTAGGCAGAGAGCTCACGTCCTTCCCTTGGAGACTCTTCTTTACGAGGTACCAGAGGTTTTCAATTGGGCTGAGGTCTGGGCTATTTCCTGGCCAGTCTTTCATGAATGATACCTCGCAGTCACGAAGCCAATTGGTGACCGATTTGGCCTTGTGAGTAGGTGCAATGTCCTGCTGAAACACTCGTGCACCTGTTAGCTTAAAGAAGTCTGGTAAATGATCACACAGATGCTCCAGGTAAACATCCTGATTCACTCTAAGGTTCTTGGGAAGTACAACAAGCTTCCCCAAACCCTTCCCTGAGAAACAACCCCATTCCATGAGTGAATCAGGATGTTTAACTGTGCTTTCTACATACCGTAGGTCAAGTGGGTCACTACCTTTGCATCGGTACACACGTGCTCCTCTGTTACAGGTGACACTAAACGTTACCTCGTCAAACCACAACACTGACAACCATTGCTCCTCACCCCAATTAAGGTATTTGTTAGCAAAGGCAAGCCTACGAAGTCGCTGGCTGCTAGAGAGAAGAGGCTTTTTCACAGGCCTATGGCTTGTGTAACAAAGTTCATGGACCCTACGAGACACTGTTCTCACAGACACCTCACCAAACACTTCCGGGTTGCTCTCCTTTATTTTCCTTGCACTCACACGAGGATTAGACTCCACTGCACATTTTAAAACATTAAAAGACCTTGGGGAAGTTCCTAGGCCTACCAGACTGCGGTTTCTTTGTGGGAACTTCACCACTGTTTTCCACTCGAAACCGTGCGCACCACCGACGCACTGTCGATCGAGCCACACCAACCAATTCACTGATTTCCTTTGTCTGGTGGCCTGCCTCCTTTAGAGCAATGATCTGGGATATGATTTCACTCGATAGTTCATGGGTAGGTGCCATAACAAAGTGGCAAAAGCCAAAACACTGCGGACCACTTGGTAAAAAAGGGAGCAAAAAGAGAGGGAGGCACGGCGGAGTTCCTCTCTCTCAGGCAGCCTGTGGGCAACTGAGGCGGGAACCAACCAGCTCGTCGGAAGGCCTCAGGCGACCATGATGTGATGCTAGTGTCGCAAACTTGTGGCTCAATTTTTACCACCAAAAACGGGTGATTCTTTTTTGGCCATGAGTATTGCACGCCCGGCCATGGGCGCTCGATATTTCTGACGAGCACTGTATATATATATTATGTGGAGTAGACTGTAGCACCAGTCGAGCAGGGCAGTACTCCCAAGGTGGATGGAAAACTGATGATAGGGAGAGCTGGAGCTGCTGTTTCATCAGCCCTCGGGACTAGGTCCTGACCATCCCCCTTTGCTGAACTTTTTCAGTGTCTCAGTAACACAGAGAGTAGGCCAGCATGCTCTCCAGTACAAGTTTCTCTAACTATCAACACCAAACTACATGCACAGTACACACATACTTCCTTTTCAAAATTTAAAAAGAAAAAATGGCATCGAATAACATAGCCTCGGAGTCCCCAGGGGGGGGGGGGACCATTAATGCCCCCACCTTCTGCCCCTCTCCCGGTGACGACTCAAGATGCCTGGACCCACTGTCTGACTCTCTTCTTTTTCATTTCTGCAACATTCATGGCCTTTCCTCTTACTTTCGCTCTGTTGAGCACCACCTCTCCTTCTCTAAACCTCACCTTCTTTTTCTAACTGAGACTCAGCTGTCTGAGGCAACTGACAGCAGACCCTTTTCTGTATCCTCCTATTTTCTCTATACTCATTTCAAAGCCAAAGGTGGCTGTTGTGTATATATATGCAACAACTTATCTTGCTCTCATGTTCCTGAACTTGATTCTTCTGAATTCTCTACACTCTGGCTTCGGCTTCCCTGTCATTCTCTGACTAAATATATCTGTGCTGTTTACTCATCTCCTAATTCTACTGACTATCAAAAATTCTTTGACTATCTTACTTCTACGATGGAACACATTCTATCCATTTCTCCTTTCTCTGAAATCTCCATTCTAGGAGATTTCAATGTTCACCACCAACTTGGGCTCTCCTCTCCTTTCACGGATCCACCTGGTGAACAAGCCTACACCTTTTCTATCCTTAATGACCTAGAGCAGCTTGTACAGCACCCTACCCGTATCCCTGACCGTCTTGGAGAAAGTTCCAACATACTTGACCTCCTCCTTACAACTAATCCTTCTGCTTACACTGTTAATCTTTTCTCTCCGTTGGGCTCCTCTGATCACAACCTTATCACCTTAAGCTGTCCTATCGCTCCAGTACGGCCTGCGGACCCTCCAAAGAAACGTCGTCTGTGGCACTTTGGAGCCACGGACTGGGAGGCCCTCAGGCAATACTTCTTTGATTTTCCCTGGAATGATTATTGCTTCCATGGCCGGGAGCCATCTGGGTGTGCCTTGCGCATTACAGAAGTTATTCTTTCGGGCATGGAAGCATACATTCCATTCTCATATCCTTTGACTAATGCACGAAAGCCTTGGTTTAATCACGCTTGTTCTAATGCTGTCCGCAACAAGGAAAGGGCCTATAAAAGGTACCGGAGCCAACCCACCCCTGAATCACATCTTTTATACGTTTCTGCCCGGAATCATGCTAAGTTTGTTCTTCGCTCTGCTAAAAATAATTTCATCCGTACTAAGTGCTCTTAACTCTCCAACTCGAATTCTTCCCGCTCCTTCTGGCACCTTGCCAAAAACCTTTCTAACAACTTTACCTCATCATCCTTCCCTCCTCTTTTCTACTCTGATGGTTCTGTAGCTATTTCTTCTACTGATGAAGCAGATCTCTTCGCTCAGACTTTCTCCTCCAATTCCACCTTAGACGATTCTGGTGCTGTTCCTCCATCACTTCCCCCCTCTGACTTCTTCATGGCTGACATTAAAATTTCTTCAGCTGATGTATTTTCTGCTGTCACAGGCCTCAATACTAATAAGGCATATGGGCCTGATGGAGTCCCTCCTGTTGTTCTCAAGAACTGTGCTTCTGTGCTTACACCCTGCCTAGGCAAACTCTTTCGCCTTCGTCTGTCAACTTGTACCTTTCCTTCTTGCTGGAAGTTTGCTCTCATTCAGCCAGTCCCAAAGAAGGGTGACCATTCCCAACTCTCTAACTATCGTCCAATTGCTTTAACATCCTGTATCTCAAAAGTTTTCGAGTCTCTTCTTAACAGAAAAATTTTAAAGCACCTTTCCTATCACAACCTTCTTTCTGATCGTCAGTATGGGTTCCATCAGGGACGCTCCACTGGCGATCTTCTCACCTACCTTTCAGACTCCTGGTCATCCTCCTTTCAGGACTTTGGTGAAAGCTTTGCCATTGCACTTGACATCTCTAAGGCTTTCGATCGAGTCTGGCATAAATCTTTGATTTCCAAACTGCCCTCTTACGGTTTCTATCCTTCTATCTGTGCCTTCATCTCTAGTTTCCTTTCTGGTCGTTCTATAGCTGCTGTTGTAAATGGCCATCGTTCTTCTCCTAGATCTATTAACAGTGGTGTTCCTCAGGGCTCTGTCCTATCACCAACTCTTTTCCCTTTATTCATCAATGACCTTCTAAGCTGTACATCTAACCCTATCCACTCATACGCTGATGACTCCACCCTTCACCTTTCCATTCGATTCCCGCAACGTCCATCTCAGCAGTTACTTCAACAAACAAGGGATGAAGCTATGGCACACCTAATGTCTGACTTGGCTCATATCTCTAGATGGGATAAGAATAATCTTGTTGTTTTTAAAGCATCAAAGACTCAGTTTCTTCACCTATCAACCCCACAAAATCTTCCACAGGTATACCCACTAATGTTTGATAATATTCAGCTTAATCCTGCATCATCCTTGAACATGCTTGGGGTTTCATTTACTCGGGACTTGTCTTGGAAAGATCATAGTACATCTCTTGTAAAATCTGCTACCAAGAGATTGGGTGTGCTAAGCCGACTCCGTTCCTTCTTTACCCCTGCACAATTGTTGACTCTATACAGGGGTTTTATCCGCCCGTGTGTAGAGTACAACTCGCATGTGTGGGGAGGCTCCCCACATACAGCTCTTCGCAATATGGTGGAGTCAAAGGCTTTTCGCCTCATTAACTCTCCTCCTCTTACTGACTCCCTTCAACCTTTGTCTCTTCGCCGCACTGTTGCATCTTTATCTCCTTTCTGTCACTACTTTAATGGTCACTGCTCCTCTGAACTGTCTGCATGCATTCCTCCACCCCTACGATGGGCGCGTAGCACCCATCTAGCAGCAAACTCTCATCCCTTTTCTGTCCAACTCTCTAATGCAAGAGTTAACCGTTACTCCCAGTCCTTCATTTATGCAACATGTCAACTCTGAAACTGTCTCCCTCTTTCTGTATTTCCTACTTCCTGTGATCTCCAGTTTTTCAAATGCAGTGTGTCCAGGCATCTGGAAATGATCGGATCTTGAATTTGGTTCTCTCTTGTATTTTGTTTTTCTCTTGGAAGGAATAGTTTTGCAGGCTCGTTGCCTTTGGTTCCTTCTTCCTCACATAAAAAAAAAAAAAAAAAAAAAAAAAAAAAAAAAAAAATTATAACCATCTACCGGTATTGCCAGAAGCCTTAATCCCGTACGGAGTGGCCACAAACAAATCGCCTCCATGTCACTCTGTCCCCCTCCATTTCATTGCCCTGCTCGCAACTCTCAGCCCCTCTCATATACCTCTCCACTCCATCCCTCCATCTCATCCTTGGCCTCCCCCTCCCTCTCCCCCCCTCCACCATACTCACATATACTCTCCTCATCAGTCTCTCACCCTTTGTCCTCCCCACATTATTTTTTTTTTTTTTTTTTTATGCGAGGAAGAAGGAACCAAAGGCCATGAGCCTGCAGTAACAGTTCCCTCCAAGAGAAAACAAAATACAATAGAGAGCCAAATTCAAGATCCGATCATTTCCAGATGCCTGGACACACTACGTTTGAAAGACTGGAGATCATAGGCAGCAGGAAATACAGACAGAGGGAGACAGTTCCAGAGCTGACCTGTTGCATAAATGAAAGACTGTGAGTAACGGTTAACTCTTGCATTAGAGAGCTGGACAGAAAAGGGATGAGAGTTTGCTGCCAGACGGGTGCTACGCGCCCGTCGTAGAGGTGGAGGAATGCAAGCAGACAGTTCAGAGGAGCAGTGACCATTAAAGTAGCAATAGAAAAGAGATAAAGATGCAACAGTGCGGCAAAGAGACAGAGGTTGAAGGGAGTCAGTAAGAGGAGGAGAGTTAATGAGACAAAAAGCCTTTGACTCCACCCTATTGAGAAGAGCTGTATGTGGGGAGCCTCCCCACACATGAGAGTTGTACTCCACACAGGGGCAGATAAAACCCCTGTATAGAGTCAACAATTGTGCAGGGGTAAAGAAAGAGCGGAGTCGGCTTAGCACACCCAATCTCTTGGAAGCAGATTTTACAAGAGATGTAATATGATCTTTCTAAGATAAGTCCCGAGTAAATGAAACCCCAAGCATGTTCAAGGATGATGCAGGATTAAGCTGAATATTATCAAACATTAGTGGGTATACCTGTGGAAGATTTTGTCTGGTTGATAGGTGTAAGAACTGAGTCTTAGATGCATTAAAGACAACCATATTATTTTTACCCCAGTCAGAGATATGAGCCAAGTCAGACATTAGGTGTGCCATAGCCTCATCCCTTGTTTCTTGAAGTAACTGTTGAGATGGGCATTGCGGGAACCGAATGGAAAGGTGAAGGGTGGAGTCATCAGCGTATGAGTGGATAGGGTTAGATGTACAGCTTAGAAGATCATTGATGAATAAAAGGAAGAGAGTTGGTGATAGGACAGAGCCCTGAGGAACACCACTGTTGATAGATCTAGGAGAAGAACGATGGCCGTCTACAACAGCGGCTATAGAACGACCAGAAAGGAAGCTAGAGATGAAGGCACAGATAGAAGGATAGAAACCGTAGGAGGGCAGTTTGGAAATTAAAGATTTATGCCAGACTCGATTGAAAGCCTTTGAGATGTCAAGTGCAATGGCAAAGCTTTCGCCAAAGTCCCTCCAATATCTGATGTAATACAGCCAAAAGCATGTCCAGAAAGTGGGTTTGTCAGCATATTGGGACCCTGCCTCCTGGACTGGTACTTATGTACCCTAACCCAGCCTAACTTAGAAAACCAACCACATAACTCCCTACCAGACATGCATAGCACCTATTCAAGATCCTATTCACACAAATAAGGGACAGAAAGCATGAAATAAGTGAAAAGGAACCAGAGAATGAGATTTAGAGGTTAGTATGGAAAATATTTAGCAGTATCCAGGGTACTTCCAACATGTCCGTGGCCATCGTGATGAATAACCAGCCTCCTCTCGGACCCTGACAGCAATAAGGCACACCTGAAGAACCTACAGTATTCCAGTGTTGCACTGCACTTCATCTTTGGCACTTTGATTTCTAATTTCTTCATATTGCGTATTCTTTTCTCACTTGCGCTGCACTTGAAACTCATCACTGTTGCACTCTGCACTTTAGCCTTTGCACTCTGAATTCTAATTTTTTAACACGGCACATTCTTTTCTTACTTGCTCTTGTACTTGAAACTCTCCACTGTACAGCAGCACTCTGCACTTAATCCTTTGCACTTTGAATTCTAATATCTTAACACTGTACATTATGCTCTTTACACTGCACAACACTGTAAATTCCGGTGTGGTCTAGTAATGAGTTTTTGTTGTTTATTCACTGTCAGAGTCTGAGAATAAGTGTTGCAGGTGGCTGAGGGGCACGTCGCTGGGACGTGGTGATGGACTACCCACTGCAGATGACTGAAGATAGCCGCAAATTCACGTCCAGTGACGACCCCACCGTGGTCGATGTGCTGGGCTGTGGCCTGTCTTGAGGAGGCAATGGTGTGGAGCCATGGCTGGGCATGGCCGGGGTAACAGGCCTGAAGAAGGTGTCAATGGTTGACTGACGTAAGGAACAGCGATTCTGGCGAGTGATGATGCGCTGTCTAAAAGCGTGCACTTCCTCCACAAGTCCCAGGGGCCTCATCTCCTTGTCAAATTCCGGATGGTCAAGGTAGTCCAGAACGAACTCAACGTGCTCCCGGAGTGCGCTCAGCTTGGGGATGGCTAGAGTAATGGCGCGCTGGGAGGAGTCCACATCATCCTTGTTGTCCTCGTTGGAATCTTCCGGCTGGATACTTGCAACTGAAGATGCGATCTCGATATCAGACATGATCTGATACCCAGGATCACCCTCGTCATCATCCATCCACTCACGCACTTCATCCACATCAGCATCATCACCAGCCACACGATGAAGTGCATGGAAGTTATCGTCAAAACCTACAAAGTCGTGCACCACATCAGCTCCAAGAAGCAGACAAGACCAACCACTTTCCAGAGTCCTGACAGAGACTTCCCTGCATGTACTGGCCCAGTTGTAGATGGCTGGCTTGACGTTGTAGCGGTGAAAGTCTTCCATAGTCCACTGGCCTTGCATATCCCATCCCTCCCTGTGCTTGTCCTCAAGAACAACCATCACCTAGTCCAGGAACTTCCTACGGTACAGTCTCTCCGTTCCCATGATCACTCCTTGGTCCATTGGCTGGATGAGATCAGTCGTATTAAGTGGCAAAAACATGCACCTAATGCAGCCATTCTCAGCCACCAACTCCTTATCAGATGGATAAGCAGATGCATTGTCCAGAAGAAGGAGGGCCTTTACCTGGTTTTGCGGGATTCCCAGTTTCTCCGTCTGGTAATGGATGACCTCCTTGACGAAGTGCTAGTGAAACCAGTCTTTGAAGATCTTGGCTGTGAACCAAGCCTTCACAGAATGATACCAAATGACAGGAAGGACATCCATCACCCCACGAAGGCACCGAGGCTGCTTTGCACAGCCAACAATAACAGGCTTGAGCCGATGCACGCTGTTAGCATTGGCACAACTCAAAGCAGATATCCATTGCTTTGAGGGCTTGTGGCCAGGTACACGCTCCTCTGTCTCCTCTGCTAGAGTGGTCATTGGCAACGAGCAACAGAATAGACCAATTTCGTCAGTGTTGTAGGCTTCACTGAGAGTGAGGCCCTCCCTGTCAATCAAGCCCTTCAACTTCTGCCGAAACTCTACTACTCCCTCCTAGTTGGCATCCAGAGCTTCGCCATGGGCCTTACGGTTGTTAAGTCCATGGGATAGCTTGAAAGCGAAGAGCTAACCCTCGGATGCCTTGAAGTCTGGGGTGTCGTGTAACCTTGAGAACTTCTCGCGGCAGCCTTCAACTCCGTACCATGCACCAGCACACCAGCAGCACGTTGTTGTCGGTACCAAATCAGTGTGAAGCGATCGATTTCTGCAAACCGGGGAGAGTACATAAGCTTCCTCTCCACATTGCGTTTGGTCTTCGATGCGAAGTCAGCCGCGTACTGCACGTTGTCCCAGGATTTCTTGATATCAAACAAGGTAGAGCGGGCCAGGTTGAATTCTTGGAGGATGCGCGACATCGACTATCCTGCATCCACCTTCTCCAATATCTCTCTCTTCTTCTCTAGAGTCAGAACCACTTGTTTCCTCTTCTCAGGCGACGGGGTCAGCATCATCACACACAAGTAAGAGGCAGACAGGAACAACACAGCCTGCAGGAAGTAGGGTACAATCATAAAAGCAAGCACGTGGGCAGCCATGGTGAGGAGTATGCACTCACGATGATCGGTAGGTGGGAAATGGGGAGGAGGCAGCGTCGCCCTTCCGGACATCAACAGAACTACGCGGCAAAACACAGCTGGTCCACGCCGCGCACCAATTCAAATTATGGGTGAAAAAAAAATCAGATTTTTTCTGGCTTTTCTACGTTTTATAGCCATTTGAGGGTTCTGAAGGCCCGGGCCAAAAATGTCCAGACATCGGAGTGTACAGTTACTGGGCATCCAGATATGAAAGTGATTACTTTGTATGTATATGTATATATATATATCTATATATCATCATCATCATCATCAGCCGTTTCAGTATCCACTGCAGGACCGGCCTATCCCAATCGAAGTCGGGACGATACAGCCAATGTATCTCTACCAAGTGGCTTAGGCTGTCTGGTAGAGATTGTATGTAGAGTGAGAAGTGCTTGTAAGTGTAATTATAGTGTTGGAGTGGCTCTGGATGTGTGTGTAGTCTGTGAACCAAGTGTAATCGGCCAGCGCAAGCCGACTGGGTGCAAGCATACTTTATAGTAAGCGACACTGGTTCAACCACAGCACCCCTTGTGTCTGCCAATGCAGTACGTGGCAGGGTGAACACTCGAAAAGTTTATTACCCTGGTGGGGCGCGAACCCTGGCTCACCCGTGCACGAAACGCACACTCTACCACTGTACCACAGAGGCTCCATATATATATATATACAGGTAAGCCCTTAATTCACGCGAGGGTTACATTCCCAGACCCTTCGCATATGTGGCAAATTCGCGTATATGTTCTGCCCTTGTGTGCACATAATTACGCATGTCTACTCAGTACATGAGTTGCAGGAGTACTGGCTGGTGGATGACATTACTTCTATCCCAACATTCGGGAAGTATATGTCACGAGATCGGTTCTGACAGCTGCTAGGATACCTGCACTTCGCTGACAATGGAAACCCGTCCCAAACTGACCCTTTGTGGAAAGTGAGGGATTTCCTCAACAGGATTAGGGATCGATTTATGCGATTTTTCCGTCCTATGCAAAAAGTCATCATAGATGAATCCCTGGTATTGTTCAGAGGACGTCTCAAATTCATGCAGTACATCCCCAGCAAACGCCACCGCTTTGGGATAAAGTTCTTTGTGCTGTGTGACTGTGAGACGGGGTATATCCTTGATTTCGTGATCTACTCTGCAAGTACAATGGACGTGGACAGGAAAGACCCTCTTGGCTTCTCTGGCTCCGTTGTAAAAGTGCTGATGGAGAGGTATTTTGGTGGGAATCATGTGTTGTACACAGACAATGACTACACAGCACCGAAACTCGCCAAATACCTGGCTGAACACGGCATCGGCACTGTTGGCACTGTACGGAGCAATAGGAAAGAGTGGCCAAGTTTCCCTGAAGCATCATCATCATCCAAGGGAGATGTGCATCTGAAGAAGTCTGACAAGCTTCTGGCGATCAGGTGGCACGACAAGAAGGTCGTGAATATGCTCAGCACCATCCACAAGGGGGAATTGCAGAGAACTCGGAAGGTCAGCTACAGGACGGGAGAGCCAATCATGAAGACCGATGCCGTTATTGACTATAATATCAACATGAGACTTGTTGATAAGTCTGACATGATGATTGGCGAGGTAGACTGTCTCAGGAGAAACACCCGATGGTACAGGAAGGCTTGCCTCCACATGCTCGATATGTGCATGCTCAACGCCTTCCTCCTCTACAAGACACAAGTCAGGGGCATAAGGCAACCATCCCTGAGACAGTTCTCCAAGACTGTCGTGCAGCAGCTGCTTGCACGATTTGGTCAGGTGACGGCATTGATCCCGAGGCGACACTCTGACACACAACCTGACCGTCTTGAGTGCCACAATTACATGAGCCGGCACCAGCTTGTGAAATTGCCTCTCACCACAGGCGACAGGTTGTCACAGGGCCGCTGCAGAGTGTGTCATAACACCACACGGAGGCCTCGGACGAGAAAAATGAGCACACACCAGTGCCAGGAATGCCAAGTCGCTCTCTGTGTGACTCCGTGCTTTGCCGAGTACCACTCTCTGAGTAAATACTGACAGTGACATACAGTGATGCAACAGTGACGTGCTTTACCAATAACTGTATAAGGGATAATGTAGTAATGAGGGATATTTTGCCTAGAAAACAATGTAAATATTGACCAGTATAATAAGTGATATTGTAATAAGAAAATCTGCGGCACTGCTGTGATTCTGTGATGCGACAGTGACGTGCTTTACCAATAATTGTATAATATAGTAATAAGAGATATTTTACCTAAAAAATTATGTAAATATGGCCAGTATATAAGTGATATGGTAATAAGAAAATCTACGGCACTGCTGTAATTCTGTGATGCGACAGTGACGCAATATAGTAATAAGTGCAGTGTAAATATAATGTATATTGCCCAGATTATATGTAAAATAGTAATAGAAGTTAGAAATAATGAAAATATCGCCGCTAACCAAACGTCAGTGAGCGTGTGATGCCGCAGTGAAGTGCGGGCAATTACAGTGCCTTTTACCTACCTCAGTGAACACAGAGTGGGTGTTTATTGTATGTGCAGTGTTCATATATGTTTATAGTACTATTATCAGAGAGTGGTTCGCATTTGGTACTGGTGTATAGGGCGTAAAATAGTGATTTTACACCCCTCACTTCTAACGGCACTGCCCGTCCTGTGAAAGTCCACAAAGTCATGAAACCTACATCACTGCAAAGCTGAAGGTTAGTACTTTCTAATGGTACCTTATTTTTTTTTCTAACTTTATTCTGTGCAGAGTTATTAAGGTTTAAAGGTTTGTTTACATTTGGCTGGAACCCCCGCGGGAGAGGCCAGTCGGGGCAAAACAGTGCCCGCGGTTAAAGGGTTAATAATGTTGAGGAACTTTCACAATGCTGTGAATGAAGCAGAATTGAAAGAAAATCCACTTAAAAAAAGAATACAGTATGTATTTGGGGAGAAGTAAACAATGTTTCGGCCCAACTAGGGCTCAAATGTTGTTTATTTCTCGCCAAATATTCTTTTTTTGTTTTTTACATGGATTTTCTTTCAAATTAATATTGTTGCTTTTAAGTTTTGAGTAACATAGCTCCCCAAATGGGTAGACTTTCCCAGAGTCCAGGAACATAACCCCCAATGTTACCATTGTTTCTTATGGGATTATTATGTTTAAACAACGCATTTTTAACTAACGCGACCTCTCCAGGAACCTAACCCTCACGTTATTTGAGAGGTTACTGTATATATATATATATATATATATATATATATATATATACTGTATATATATACTCAGTCCTCATAAATCACAGCAGTTTGAGTCTGGACCACTGCCGTGATATATGAATAATAACTCTTAAGTGAAAAATTAATTTGGGTCTGGACTTTGTCCAACCTGCCCCCAGAGCACCCCACCTACGCCGATCTAGGCACCATCAAACACAAACATACAAATTTAGGAATATTCAGTTCATGTATTAAATAGAAATAAGCAATATTAAGGGATCTCACCTTAATCCTATGATGAAATTGCTTAAGTGAATGAAGTGGGGTGATGTTGGGAAGAACTCAGAACCTCTCAGCACTCGATCTTCCCAAGCTCTTTCGCCAGCTTTGAAAACTTCTCTCCCTTCTCAACACAAAGAATGAGCTCCAAACTTTGACTGTACGACAACAGTGGCAGCTTGTTGATGCCATACTGCTTAGAGTGCTTCATCGGGGGGTCAGGAGGGGCCATGGCAGGTAGGAGACGGAGGGAAGTTGCACAAAAAAAACAGTTAGCTCTCGTACTCCATGGCGACGGTCTGTAATGTGCAGACTGGCGGGACAAGAACAACAACAACATGGCAGCATTAATATGCACACCCGCCACCAGGGACGCATGGCGATTGGTTGTTGGGTTGCGATTTTCAGTTTGAATATTGCAGTTTACGGGTCTCCTCGGAAAAGGCCCACTTGGGTGCCTGGGTCCACGATTTTCTTGACTTAACAGTGATTTAAGGTTGGCAGCAGTTTGACGGCCATTTAACTGTGATTTACGAATCCTTGATGTATGAACACATGATTTACGAGGATTGAGTGTACAGTAAAACTGTGTTTTTCGCAGCATGGATGTTCCACCAAAACCTCACAAACTGAGTAATGTTGAATTGTGAAGTTAAGAATCAATGGGAAAAATAGGGGAGCTTTCTGGTGGGACATGTACCTACCCTATCAGAAAGTACTATAACACCAAACAGGCCCTACCTGAAATTAAATGAAGATTGTTTGTTACTGCTAAAACAGCATAGCACAATAAACATGTGCCAGAAAAGACATTAAAACTGTTATAGAGCTGCAACACCAATAATCCTTACCAGAAATAAAGTGAAGACTGGCTTGAGTGGGAAGTGAAGGTGTGTTGAGAGTGGATGGGCTAGTTCCCAATGTCACTAACCAAGGAAAAGCCGTCACTTTTCACCTGATTATTTAATTTTCGTCATCAAAGTAGGTCAACTAAACCCGTCATTTTATGTGCCCTCTTTGTCACTAAAAGGAAGGGAGAAATTACATTAACATTATTTTACTCACTGCTACAAGGAAGAGTGGCTGTAATATAGTCAAATAGAATAAAAAATTGGTGGGCAGAGTCTACCATCTCTGTATTGGGACGGTTATTATTTTTTCCTTCCTTAAAAATCGATTAGCTTTAGTTTACATCCAATTCAGGTATTTGTCCATCAAAACAAAAATAAATAGCATTACAAGAAACATGTAACGATTCTTTGTTAAGAAATAGTAGCACGACACGGCTGAAGATCGTACGTTACGATCACAGACAATAACAAACTCACATGTCTACTGCCCAGCTGGACCTTCTGTGTATTCACGACACGGCTGAAGATCATACGTTACGATCATAAGCAATAATAAATTCACATGTGTCTACTGCCCTGCTGGACTTGCTGTGTAAAGATCCTGGAAAACTGTTGCATAGAAAAATGGACAGTGCCTAGACTGAGCATCGGTACGCATCATCTGCTGAGTGTCGGTTGCCAGCTGGGAGCATCGAATTGTGAGGAAATTCGTGAATTGTGAGACATCTCGGAAACTTTTTTGTTGGGCGAAAAATGAAGTGTCGAAGTAAAATGTCCAAATACAAGGACTTACTGTGTACAGTAAGCTCGCCCCGAACACGTTCTTGCCGAACGCGCTCGCAATTATACACGGTTAGTGCTGGGATCCGTATAAGACAACGTAAGATTAAAGAACCATTACGAAAACTATAAATTTATGCAAGAGAGGCCTTTGAAAGGCCAAATCCTCGAACTTCAGCGCAGCACGCACAGTTTGTTTTGATCACGTGATAATGTGATTTGCTGTACTGCTTTTCCACAGTACTGTATTTGTAAGTTAAATATTTACATTACTGTTCTGGTAAGTTTATGTACAGTTTAAGTACTATTAAATAATGTTAAAGCGAGAAATAAAGTCTTATAACCAGTTTACCTGATAGGCGTCGGAATACTGCCTTTTTTATTTGTTTGTTAAAGATTTGCTGCACTGATTTTTCACAGTACTGTATTTGTAAATTAAATATTTACTGTTCTGGTATGTAAGTTAAAGCTCTTAAATAAAGTTAAAGCATTAAATAAAGCGTTGTAACCAGTTAACCTAATTTATATGATTACCCATGATCGGCGGATTCCGAGACAATTATCCGTCAAGTCAATTCTCCGTCAGACAATTCCCCGTCAGAACAGGGACGATTCCCCGTCAGGGCAATTCGCACCCTGAACGATTCCCCGTCATTCTATAAATAAACTTATTTCGCTTTTGAATTATATTCTAGCGTCACCCACAGCTGTCTTCATTAATGACAGTGAATTGTCTTGTTATTGTAGTGATGGCGAATTGACTTGATGACAAATTGTCCCAAAACCAATTAGCATCGGAATGTTGCCTTGTGTTTACGTGTTTGTATGTTGAAGTTTTGCTGTGCAGTACTGTATTTGTAAGTTAATACTTTAAATAAATCTTCTAACCACTTAAAGTGCTTCATATTGTTTACCAATGGCAGATAACAGCAAAACACCACATTTAGGGGGTCTTGGGAACAAAATAAGGAATAGTTAAAACTTATGCGGTTTTGCACCGAATGCACTGTGGTTGGAACGAAACTCTCTCATTAGGGGTGAGTTTGCTGTGTATATATATATATATATATATATATATATATATATATATTAAAGATGCATGAAGAGAGCATTATAACCAGTTGTTGAATGATGAGTTTGACTGGGACAGGGAAGGTTTGGAGCCAGCAGATCCAGTGTCTGGCCCTTGGCCTTTGATACTGCTACTGTGAGTGAGGCAATAGGCAGGATGAGGGTGGGGAAGGCAGCAGGTGTGTCTGGGTTGACTGCCGAAATGCTGAAGGCTTCAGGCGATATAGGGGTGAGTTTAGTCACTGACCTGATAAATAGGATTATTTATGAGTGTGTTGTCCCAGATGATTGGCTGAAAAGTGTAATTGTAAATGTGTATAAAGGGAAGGGTGATGCCCTGGAAAGAGGAAATTATAGAGATATAAAGCTTTTAGATCAGATAATGAAGGTAATGGAGAGAGTTTTAGAAGGTATGATAAGAGAAAGAGTGAATATTGATGAGATGCAGTTTGGGTTTATGCCAGGTAGGGGGACCACTGATGCCATATTCATTGCTTGACAGCTTCAGGAAAAATATATTGGTAGGAGAAGGGATCTTTATTTTGTTTTTGTTGATTTGGAAAAGGCCTTTCACAGAGTCCCTAGAGAGGTGGTGAAGTGGGCAATGAGAGAGCTTGGCTTGGAGGAGTGGCTGGTTAGGGTGGTTATGGCCATGTATGTGGGTGCTCACACCCAGGTAAGAATGAATGGAGATTTGAGTGATGAGTTTTCCGTGAATGTTGGTGTGCATCAGGGGTCAGTCTTGAATCCCATGTTGTTTATCATGGTACCTGAAGCCCTTTCACGTGACTTTAGAAACAGACTCCCGTGGGAGTTGTTGTATCCTGATGATTTGGTGTTGATTGCAGAGAACGAAAGGGAGGCGGAGGAAAGGTTTAGGAAATGGAGAGATGGTATGGGGCACAAGGGTTTAAGGGTAAATGCAGATAAAACAAAAGTGATGATATCTAGGGTTGGTGGCGGTACTGGCAAAGACGAGGGAGAGTGGCCATGTGCAGTTTGCCACAAGGGCGTGGGAAGTAATTCCATCTTGTGCGGTGTGTGTGATAAATGGGTGCATAAGAGATGTAGTGGTATCAGAGGTAGACTGCAAGATAATGCTGATTTTATGTGTACGCCGTGCCGGGGTGAGCAGGTGGAGATTGTCAGACGTGAAAGGATTGAACTTGCTGGTGAATCTCTTGAGTGTGTGGAAGAGTTTTGTTATCTGGGAGACATGTTGTGTGCTGGGAGGTTGAGCTGGAGCTAGCTCTGTGGCTAGGGTGAGAAGTGGTTGGAAGAAGTTCAGGGAGCTCTTGCCTCTCCTGACATTGAGAGGTTTCTCCCTACGTGCTAAGGGGTCTTTGTGTGCAGCATGTGTTAGGAGTGTAATACTGTATGGTAGTGAGACCTGGGCAGAGAAGGAGGAGGATATTCGCTGGCTCAGACGTACAGAAATGACAATGATTAGGTGGATGTGCAGTGCGTCCCTGGGTCCACAGCCTGGAGGGGCTGGGTTTACGATGGAAGAGTTGAGAGGTAGGATGGGACTGGAGTGTACTGGTGTTGTGATGAGGAGAGGTAGATTGAGATGGTTTGGACATGTGGAGAGGATGGGGGATGATAATTGGGTGAGGAAGGTGAGAAGTGTTAATATTGGGGGTGGGGTTATGAGGAGTAAACCGAGAAAGACATGGGACAAGGTCATTAAGTGTGACCTCAGGGTTAAGGGACTGAACAGGGAGGCTGCAATGGATTGTGCAGAATGGAGAGCCGCCATTAGGTGACCAAGGCCGGCACATGCATGCATGTTGGAGCCTTTGAAAATATATATATATATATATATAAATTAGGAGGAGGCCATAGCACGGGCCGACCAGGGTAGTACTCCCGAAGGGAATGGGAATGCTGGTTATAGGGAGAGCTGGAGCTCCTGTTTCAGTAGCTATCTAACCATTCCCATTTGCTGACCTTTTCAGTTTGACAGTAACATGAGAGTAGACTAGCATACTCTCCCAAACATTTCCTCTGACTATCTATGCACTACACCACATGCACTTTACATTTCACACAACATATCCCACTACGTTACAGGGGTTGGCGCCAGCAACGGCATGCGGTCAGAAAACTTTGCCCCCGCTACCTAGTGGCGGACTTCTTGGGGGAGGCGTGGCGGGGGTTCCGCCGGCATAGATCATGTGTCCAGGGCAAGATGGGGCTCGAGCCTGTGCCAGAGGGTACAGGGCATTGCGGTTCCCAGGCTGCCGCTTCTGCATAATAGAGAGGGGCCCGAACCTGGGAGTAGCGCCCCAGGAGGCTGCCCTATCAGTGGGTGTATAATGGCGGAATAGTTGCAGTGCCAAGACGCACATGGAGGGTGTCCCTACAGCTGTCCTGGCAGGGTGGCCCGAGGCCACTACCACAGCCACAGGTAAGCTGGTGGGCTAGGAGTCCCAGATCCATTGCCTGGACCTGGGACTGTGCAGTGAGTGGGACCTGTGCTGTGTCTGTCCCGCTTTATTAATACTGAAGATGACAAAACAAAATAAGTTTCAAAGCAAGCCTGAGGATAGTAAATCACCCATGGGGATGAGGGTGGGTTCATGGAATGTGGGAAGTTTGAGGGGAAGAGCGGGGGAAGTCGTCGAGGCATTCAGTAGGAGGTGAGTGGATGTGGCGTGTTTGCAGGAAGTCCGGTACAGGGGTGGATCAACCAGAAAGATTGTTGGGAAGGACTGTTGCTATAAGTTGTTTTGGCAGGGGGGGACAGACGGATATGGAGGTGTTGGTGTGATGGTTGCGGAGAAATGGGTGGAATATGTTATGAATGTTTTGAGAGTAAGCGATAGGATATTGGTAGTGAAAATTCTGTTGGGAAGAAAGATAGCTGCGATTATATCGGCATATGCTCCACAGGCAGGATTGGATGAATCAGAGAAAGATAGATTTTGGGATGATTTAATACATGTAGTGAGTGGTATGAGGGATGATGAGATAGTGATTTTGGGAGGGGACTTAAATGGTCATGTAGGTGAAGCAGCACAAGGTTATGAAGAAGTGCATGGGGGATGTGTGCATGGTCTAAGGAATGCAGAAGGGGAAAGGATACTTGAGTTTGAGGAGGCAACTGACATGATTGTGTGCAACACATATTTTAGGAAAAGAGACAGTAGGTTAATTACGTATGAGTCTGGGGGAAATAGCAGTCAGATAGATTATTTTCTGGTTAGGAGGGCCGATGGGAGGTTAGTGAGGGATGTTAAAGTTATAGGAAGTGAGGAGTGTGTGTAGCAGCACAAACTACTGATTTGTGATATGGTGCTTAAAGAACAAGTGATGTAAAAGAGGACTTTATGTACCTAGGAGGAAAATATGGAACCTGAAAAACCAAGTAGTAAGGGATGCCTTCTATAGCGAGTTGAGGAGAGTGGTGGCTGAACAGGGAGCTGTAGACAGAGGCGTTAATGAAAAGTACAGAGCCCTCAAGAACAACTTCTTGAGAGTTACTGATGTAATATGTGGTTGGACAAGAGGACCACCAAGACATAAAGTAACTTGGTGGTGGGATGAGGGTGTAGAAGCTGCAGTCAAGGAGAAAAGAAGACATTTCCGGGAATGGAAGAAGGGTGGTAGCAAAGAGGAATATTTAGCTCCCAAGCGTAGGGCTAGAAGAGAGGTATACAGGGCAAAGTCTGAGTCATAGAGACAATTACTTGATAACCTAAATCATGGGGAAAGGAAAAATATATTTAGGGTGGCAGGTCAGGTGAAGGGGGATAATCGGGATATTATAGGTGAGCAGTGTGTGAAGAATGATGAAGGAAGGGTAGTGGTGAACAGTGAGGATATTAAAGATGCATAGAGAGAGCATTATAACCGGTTGTTGAATGAGGAGTTTGACTGGGACAGGGAAGGTTTGGAGCCAGCAGATCCAGTGTTTTGCCCTTGGCCTTTGATTGATACTGCTACTGTGAGCGAGGCAATAGGCAGGATGAGGGTGGGGAAGGCAGCAGGTGTGTCTGGGTTGACTGCCGAAATGTTGAAGGCCTCAGGCGATATAGGGGTGAGTTTAGTCACTGACCTGATAAATAGGATTATTTATGAGTGTGTTGTCCCAGATGATTGGCTGAAGAGTTAATTGTAAATGTGTATAAAGGGAAGGGTGATGCCCTGGAAAGAGGAAATTATAGAGATATAAAACTTTTAGATCAGATAATGAAGCTAATGGAGAGAGCTTTAGAAGGTATGATTAGAGAAAGAGTGAATATTGATGAGATGCAGTTTGGGTTTATGCCAGGTAGGGGGACCACTGATGGCATATTCATTGTTTGACAGCTTCAGGAAAAATATATTGGTAGGAGAAGGGATCTTTATTTTGTTTTTGTTGATTTGGAAAAGGCCTTTCACAGAGTCCCTAGAGAGGTGGTGAAGTGGGCAATGAGAAAGCTTGGCTTGGAGGAGTGGCTGGTTAGGGTGGTTATGGCCATGTATGTGGGTGCTCACACCCAGGTGAGAGTGAATGGAGATTTGAGTGATGAGTTTTCTGTGAATGTTGGTGTGCATCAGGGGTCAGTCTTGAGTCCCATGTTGTTTATCATGGTACTCGAAGCCCTTTCACGTGACTTTAGAAACGGAATCCCATGGGAGTTGTTGTATGCTGATGATTTGGTGTTGATTGCAGAGAACGAAAGGGAGGTGGAGGAAAGGTTTAGGAAGTGGAGAGATGGTATGGGGCATAAGGGTTTAAGGGTAAATGCAGATAAAACAAAAGTGATGATATCTAGGGTTGGTGGCGGTACTGTCAAAGACGAGGGAGAGTGGCCATGTGCAGTTTGCCACAAGGGCGTGGGAAGTAATTCCATCTTGTGCGGTGTGTGTGATAAATGGGTGCATAAGAGATGTAGTGGTATCAGAGGTAGACTGCAAGATAATGCTGATTTTATGTGTACGGCGTGCCGGGGTGAGCAGGTGGAGATTGTCAGACGTGAAAGGATTGAACTTGCTGGTGAATCCCTTGAGTGTGTGGAAGAGTTTTGTTATCTGGGAGACATGTTGTGTGCTGGAGGTTGAGCTGGAGCTAGCTCTGTGGCTAGGGTGAGAAGTGGTTGGAAGAAGTTCAGGGAGCTCTTGCCTCTCCTGACATTGAGAGGTCTCTCCCCACGTGCTAAGGGGTCTTTGTGTGCAGCATGTGTTAGGAGTGTAATGCTGTATGGTAGTGAGACCTGGGCAGTGAAGGAGGAAGATATTCGCCAGCTCAGACGTACAGAATTGACAATGATTAGGTGGATGTGCAGTGCGTCCCTGCGTCCAAGGCCTGGAGGGGCTGGGTTTACAATGGAAGAGTTGAGAGGTAGGATGGGACTGGATTGTATTGGTGTTGTGATGAGGAGAGGTAGATTGAGATGGTTTGGACATGTGGAGAGGATGGGGGATGATAATTGGGTGAGGAAGGTGAGAAGTGTTAATATTGGGGGTGGGGTTATGAGGGGTAGACCGAGAAAGACATGGGATGAGGTCATTAAGTGTGACCTTAGGGTTAAGGGACTGAACAGGGAGGCTGCAATGGCTCCTGCAGCGTGGAGAGCTGCCATTAGGTGACCAAGGCCGTCACATGCAAGCATGTTGGAGCCTTTAAAAACGAAACGAAACGATATAAGTAATCCCCATACTCTTCGGACGCCCACTTTCCGGACGCCCCCACTTACCGGATATTTTGAACCCGGGATTTAGTATTCCCAAAATTGCAAAAAATTAGAAATAATCCAACATTTTATCCCCCCGTAATTTGAACTCGGCGTGCGCTGCTCGGACCAGCTGTGGTTTGGTGCGCAGTTCCGCCGCCGTCCGCTACAGTGCCCCTGCATCCTCCCTGCTTACCACTCGTCTCTTGTTGTGAGTGCACTCTTATCATCATGGCTGCCCATGTGCTCGGTTTTGTGGTGGTGCCCTACCTCCTGCAGGCTCTGCTGCTGCTGTCCTGCCTCTTGTTAGTGTGTGTGATGATGGCCCCGCCGGCTAAGAAGAGAAAGAGAGTGGTTTTGACTCTGGAGAAGAAGAGGGAGATATTGGACAAGGTGGACGCTGGATGGTCAACCCCACGCATCCTCCCTGAGTTCAACCTGGCACGATCTACTTTGTTTGATATCAAGTGATCCCGTGACAAACTCATGCAGTAAACGGCTGACTTCTCGTCGAAGAACAAACGCAAAGTGGAGAGGAAGATGATGTTTACTCCCCAGTATGCTGAAGTCGACCGCTCCACGTTGATTTGGTATCAACAGCAATGTGCTGCTGGTGTGCTGGTGCGTGGCACGGAGCTGAAGGCTGCTGCTGAGAAGTTCGCAAGGCTTCACGACGCTCCAGACTTCAAGGCATCCGAGGGTTTGCTCTTCGCATTCAAGTTACAACATGGCCTTACCAACCGTAAGGCCCATGGCGAAGCTTTGGACGCCAACGAGGAGGGAGTAGAGGAGGGCCTCACTCTCAGTCAAGTCTACGACGCTGACGAAACTGGTTTATTCTATCGCTCTTTGCCAACGAACACTTTATCCGAGGAGACAGAGAAGTGTGTACCTGGCCGCAAGCTCTCCAAGCAACGGATATCTGCTTTGTGTTGTGCCAATGCTAACGGCATGCACCGGCTTAAGTCCGTTATTGTTGGCCGTGCAAAACAGCCTCGGTGTCTTCGTGGGGCGATGGATGTCCTTCCTGTCGTTTGGTATCATTCTTTGAAGGCATGGTTCACTGCCCACATCTTCAAAGACTGGTTCCACTGCCTTTTCGTCAAGGAGGTCATCCATTACCAGACGAAGACACTGGGAATCTTGCGTGACCAGGTAAAGGCCCTCCTTCTCCTTGACAATGAACCTGCTCACCCGCGCGACAAGGACTTGGTGGCTGAGAATGGGCGCATTAGGTGCATGTTTATGCCACCTAATATGACTGCTCTCATCCAACCAAGGGACCAAGGAGTGATCGTGGCAATGAAGAGGCTGTACCGACGGAAGTTCCTGGACGAGGTGATGGTTCTCGATGATGAGGATGAGCGCAGGGAGGGACAGGACACGCGAGGCCAGCGGACTTTGGAAAACCTTCACCGCTGCAACATCAAGTCTGCAATCTACAACTGGGCCAGTGCGTGGAAGGAAGTCCCTGTCAAGACTCTAGAAAATGGTTGGTCTCGTCTGCTTCTCGGAACGGATGTGGAGCACGATTTCCTAGGTTTCGATGTGGATGACTTCCATGCACGTTTACATGCGCATGGCGACAATGTTGATGTGGATGAAGTGCGTGAGTGGTTGGATGACTACGAGGGCGATCCTGGGTATCAGACCACATCTGATATCTAGATCGTATCTTCAGTTGCAGGTGTCAGTACCCAGCTTGAAGATTCTGACGAGGACGGCGATGATGATGTGGACTCCTCTCAGCGTGACACTACTCCAGCCATCCTCAAGCTGAGTGCACTCTGGGAACATGTAAGGTTCATTCTCGACTACCTGGAACACCCACACTGCAGCAGGGAGATGGGGCCCTTGGACCTTTTGGAGGAAGTGCGCGCTTTCAGGCAGCACATCATTAATCGCCAAAATCGTCGTTCCTTGCGTCAATCAACCATTGACAGCTTTTTCAGGCCCCTGCTGTGCCCAGCCCTGGCTCCACACCATTGCTTCACCAGGACAGGCCCTCATGCTCTGAGCCACAGCCCAGCACATCAGGCATGCTGGAGTCACCATTGGACGTGAGTTTGCGCCTCTCTTCAGAGTCGTCTGCAGTGGGTAGTCCATCACCACGTCCCAGCGACGCATCCCTAGGCCATCTGCTTCAGCTACTCTCAGACTCTGACAGTGATTAAACGACAAGAACTCTCCACTAGACCACACGGGAATTTACAGTGTTGTGCAGTGAAGAAAACAATGCGTAGTGTTATGAAATTAGAATTGTGAGTGCTAAGACTAAAGTGCAGAGTGCAACACTGATTTTATTGACGTTCAATGGAGCGCAAATTAGACAGGAGTGTGTAATGTTAAGAAAATGGATTTATGAGTCAAAGACTTAAGTGTAGAGTGCAACACTGATTTGATCAAGGTACAATGGAGCGCAAGTAAGACTAGAGTGCGCAGTGTTAAGAGAATGGAATTCCAAGTGCAAATGACTAAATTCAGTGCAATACTTCATGTACAGTGTACTGCAGGTGCTTCAGGTACTCCTTTGTACTGTCAGAGTCTGAGTGGAGGTGGGTTATTCATCGAGATGGACAGGGACTTGTAAGTACCCAGAATGTTTCATACTGTATTGTATTTTCCATACTTACCTCTAAAACCTCACTTCACTCTTTTATGTCTCTTATTGGTGTGAATAGGGTCTCAGGTGCTATGCATGTGCAGTAGGGAGGTGTTTTTCTGAGTTAGGCTAGGTTAGGGTCCATAAGTACCAGTCCAGGAGCCAGGGACTTGTTGTAAGTACCCAGAATGTTTAATATTGTATAAACTCGCCTCTAAAACCTCATTCTCTGTTTTTTTTGCATTAATGTCAGTCTTTTATGTACCTTATTGGTATGATTTTGGTCTTAAATAGGTTCTATGCATGTCCAGAGGGAGTTGTGTAGGTGTTTTTCTGAGTCAGGGTAGGTTAAGGTCCATAAGTAGAAGTCCAGGAGGCTGGGGCCCACTTTCCGGACATGCTTTTGGCTCTATTACATCGGAAAGTGGAGGGATTACTGTATCTCCTTTGTACTGTCAGAGTCTGAGTGGAGGTGGATTATTCATCGAGATGGACAGGGACTTGTTGTAAGTACCCAGAATGTTTCATACTGTATTGTATTTTCCATACCTACCTCTAAAACCTCACTTCACTCTTTTATGTCTCTTATTGGTGTGAATAGGGTCTCAGGTGCTATGCATGTGCAGTAGGGAGGTGTTTTTCTGAGTTAGGCTAGGTTAGGGTCCATAAGTACCAGTCCAGGAGCCAGGGACTTGCTGTAAGTACCCAGAATGTTTAATATTGTATAAACTCGCCTCTAAAACCTCATTCTCTGTTTTTTTTGCATTAATGTCAGTCTTTTATGTACCTTATTGGTATGATTTTGGTCTTAAATAGGTTCTATGCATGTCCAGAGGGAGTTGTGTAGGTGTTTTTCTGAGTCAGGGTAGGTTAAGGTCCATAAGTAGAAGTCCAGGAGGCTGGGGCCCACTTTCCGGACATGCTTTTGGCTCTATTACATCGGAAAGTGAAGGGATTACTGTATCTTCTTTGTACTGTCAGAGTCTGAGTGGAGGTGGATTATTCATCGAGATGGACAGGGACTTGTTGTAAGTACCCAGAATGTTTCATACTGTATTGTATTTTCCATACTTACCTCTAAAACCTCACTTCACTCTTTTATGTCTCTTATTGGTGTGAATAGGGTCTCAGGTGCTATGCATGTGCAGTAGGGAGGTGTTTTTCTGAGTTAGGCTAGGTTAGGGTCCATAAGTACCAGTCCAGGAGCCAGGGACTTGTTGTAAGTACCCAGAATGTTTAATATTGTATAAACTCGTCTCTAAAACCTCATTCTCTGTTTTTTTTGCATTAATGTCAGTCTTTTATGTACCTTATTGGTATGATTTTGGTCTTAAATAGGTTCTATGCATGTCCAGAGGGAGTTGTGTAGGTGTTTTTCTGAGTCAGGGTAGGTTAAGGTCCATAAGTAGAAGTCCAGGAGGCTGGGGCCCACTTTCCGGACATGCTTTTGGCTCTATTACATCGGAAAGTGGAGGGATTACTGTATGTATATATATATATATGTATATATATATACACAGGTAAGCCCTTAATTCATGCGAGGGTTACATTCCCAGACCCTTCGCATATGTGGTAAATTCGCGTATGTGTTCTGCCCTTGTGTGCACATAATTACGCATGTCTACTAATTATATTACATCTGAATAATACTGTTTATGCACTACATACACCTTATAAACTAGCATAAAGTGTGAAAAACAACAAAAGTGTAAGAAATTTAACACTGAAACCTGACAAGCACAGGCGTAGGTGGAGACACTTCTGCAGTCTGGTGCACAAGTCCTCACTGCCTCCCATATGTTACATTCTGCCTTTTTTATTGTCCAAACAGTTGACTCATTCACCCGAAACATGCGGTTCGAAACCAGTTCACAGGCATAGGTGGAGACACTTTAGCACAGTCTGGTGCACTGGCCCTCACTGCCTCCCGTATGCTACGTTCTGCCTTCTTTATTTTAGGAATAGTTGACTCACCCCAAACACACGGTTCCAAGACAATTCACCATCAAATCATGGACAATTCCCTGTCATTCTATAAATATACTTATAATTGATTAATTAACACTTTAATAACTAATTTTTAGGGGGATTTTATAACTCATATAAGTAAAAAACTCGTGTACTGTACTTGCTAAATAAACTGGTATGTAAATAAATGACGGGGAATCGTCCTGATGGAGAATTGTCACTGACATTCCTCCCTTAAGTTTGTCCAACACAACTTTCTCTGTCAGCAACATCATGTTGCAGTCCGTTTTGGTGTGTTACCACATGCATCACTAGCACTAAGCTTAAGCCCCATGTTGGTAGACAAGGCAAGGAATCACTGGAAGGCAGAAAAAATAAGCCACAATTAACGATTCGCGAGTCACACATGGTTCGACCGTCGGATTCAAACTGACTGTGTGGTACGTGGTAGACCGACCTCCCACACACACACACACACACACACACACACATATGTATGCACACGGGCAGCAGGTAGGCATTTTTATATTTTATTTATTTCTCTTGTATATTAAAATTATTTATTTGAATACTGTAATTTTATGTTTTAATTATTGTACGAAAAATTCGTGGATAACCGAAATCGCGTGAAAAAAGTTCGCTTGAATTAAGGGCTTACCTGTATGTATGTATATATATATATATATATATATATATATATATATATATTCTATACAGTGCTGGGCAGGTGCGCAAAGACTTTCGCAATGCTCAGATGCGCACTGCTGCTCTCCGATAAATATCATTTGCGCATTGTGCAGTGCACAAAACCTTACGCAATATTGCGCTTTTGCACATGAAATGGCGGGAGCGCAAGCACAAATTTAGTTGTGCTTACACAACTAAATTTGCACTTGTGTACCTGCACTGTGGATTGCACACTGCGCAATCCACGGGACACGATGTCTTGGGAGCTGCCTGTATGACTGGATAGGGGATGGGGGAAGCTTGGGTGGGTCACGAGGGTTCTGGATTGTTGGGGGAAGGTGGGAGGGTAGTAGCATTTCTTAAAATGCATCAACAGAGATAATGTTTTTTTCATATTTTTAAAATTCATTCATTCATTCATTCATTGCCAGACGCCATGTATCCCAAACGGGGTGGCCAAGGGCTTAGAGTTAATTGTTTTACAGGGAGGGGCACTAATCCTCCACCAACCCCACTTGACACGTAGGGAGAACGTTATGCCAACAGCATCTGGTGTTCCCAGGCGGTCACCCATCCAATTACTAACCAGACCCAACGTTGCTTAACTTCGCTGATCGGACGGGAAGCGGTGTACTCAACGTGGTATGGCCGTTAAAATTACTATTGCAATAATACCTCAGTATACGATACCCCGGCTTAATGATGGGGGTAGAAATTGCACTATACCCCGCCTAACGATGGCCAAACACCGGTTTAACGATGGGTTTTGATTTTTCTTACCGATTTTGATGATATTTTAGACTAAAATTGTGTGTTTAGGTTGATTTATAAACTATTTGTAGACTTCAATTAGTGTGTTTTAGCCATAGGTGGGGTGAACATTGTCATTTTGGGGGTACAGTTTACTAAGCTTGATTTTTTCCAGACATACTTTATGATATTCAGATTTGATTTGTTGGTTTTAGTGAGATATTTACAGGTGTTAGGCATAAGTTAGCTTCCTTGACAGCTGTTTGGCCATATTGATTGCCTTTAAACCTGATTTTGGGCTTATCTGGGTGGCATTTGGACTTAGTTTAGGGGGAAACCCAAGGCTGGTATATGGTCCACATTGAAATACATGTTAAAAGTACCCCGATACATGATACCCTGCCTAATGATGGGGTTTTACCTAACCAATTAGATCGTTAAACCGGGGTATGCCTGTATTAGTAAATAATAATAAAAAATACATTATTTATTAAGAGTAGCATATGCAATTCCATACAAATGTCATTAAAACATATTATTTAAATCAAATATCCACAGCCTGTTAATTTATTAGGCTATGGATATTTGATTTAAATAATATGTTTTAATGATTTTTGTAAGGAATTGCACATGCTATTGTATATCTATACTGAATTATTAAATAAAATGTCTTGCGAAAATGCAGATAAAAGTAAACTTGGCAGCATCACAGCCTTTGCTTCCCTGTCCCTCTGCTCCTATCACTCCTCTGTTTGAACTTTCATGAGTTAGCAACGCCTTACTCCAGTCCTACCGCCTTAGTCACTTGGTGAGTCAAATAAATCATTTTATTTCACAGTAAATAATTTCAGTTTCATTTGTCAGTAATGGTTGCCCCCATGGAGGCGATTTGTTTGTGGCCAGTGGCCTCCCCTTACATGATTAAGGCGTCCGGCAATAGATAGATAGAATAATAATAAGTAAAAGTATACTATTTTATTTAAATATCTCAATATTTTACATTAATTTTTAGTAATATTTAGCTTACGCAATGTCGCAAAGCGCAAGCGCAAACCATTTCCATATACTTGTAGGAATTACTGTAAAACATTGAGATATTTAAATAAATTAGCATACTTACTTTTATTTATTATTATTATTATTTTCTATTATTTGTAATTTGCGCAAGTGCACAATCTAATATTTAGCTTGCACAATGTTGCAATGCGCTAGTGCAAACCATCTGCATATATTTGTGGGAATTACTGTAAAATATTGAGATACAGTAATCACTCCAATATCCGGATCAATAGAGCCATCGGTAGGTTCGGATATTGGTTTTGTCCGGATATTGGGCCCCAGCTTATGGACTTGTACTTACGGACCCTAACACAGAGAAACACCTATACAACTCCCTCCGGACATGCATAGCACCTATTTAACACCCAAATCACACCAATAAGGCACATAAATGACTGAAATAAATGCAATAGACACATGAAATGTGGGTTTAGAAGTATGTTCATACATTAATAAACATTCTGGTACTTATGGACTCTAACCGAACCTAACCTAACCGAACCTAACCGAACTCTGAAAAACACATTCCTACTGCACATGCATGAGGTAAGTTTAGTATGGAAAGAAGTACAGTATGACACTTTCTGGTAAGTATAGTATGGGAAAAAATACAATATGAAACATTCTGGTAAATATAGTATGGAAAATAGTACAACATGAAACATTTTGGCTACTTACAGCAAGTCCCTGGCCACCTCGATGAATAACCGCCTCCTCTCGGACTCTGACAGTAAAAACGATTTCCTGAAGCACTTGCACTACACTCTTCCTGAAGTCTTGCACTGAACTTAGTCACTAACACACAGAAGTCCGTTCTTTTCACAGTGTTCACTTTAGTCCAAATAATGTTCCATTAAATTTAAGTGTTGCACATTAACTTTTCCCAAGTTTTTTTAAGTTTCCAAAGCCAAAACAAAGAAGGTTAGTTACGTTAAATTTCTTTTCTACTTAGTCTTTTCTCCCAACTTGAAAACCTTAACACAACACACCGTTTTTTTCACTGCACAACACTCAAAATTCCCGTGTGGTCTAGTGGAGAAGTTCTTGCTGTTTATTCACTGTCAGAGCCCGAGAGTATCACTGGCAGGCGTCCAAGGGGTGCATCGGTGGGTAGTGGTGATGGCGTACCGACTACAGAAGACTCTGAAGACAGCCGCAAACTCACGTCGAGCGGTGACTCCACTGTAGCTGATGTGCTGGGCTGTGGCTCGGAGCATGAGGGCCTGTCTTGGGGAGGCAACGGAGTGGAACCAGGGCTTGGCACAGCGGGGGTCACGGGCCTGAAAAAACTGTCAATCGTTGACTGACGCAAGGACCGACGATTCTGGCGATTGATGATGCGCTGCCGGAAAGCACGCACTTCCTCCACGAGTCCCAAGGGCCCCATCTCCCTGTCGCAGTCCGGGTGTTCCAGGTAGTCTAGGACGAACTCTAGATGTTCCCGGAGTGCGCTCAGCTTGGGGATGGCTGGAGTAGTGTCCTGCTGGGCGGAGTCTGCATCATCATCGCCTTCGTCGTCGGAATCTTCAAGTTCGGGACTGACACCAGCAACCGAAGACGCGATCTCGATATCAGACAACGTCTGATACCCAGGATCGCCCTCGTCGTCGTCCAACCACTCACGAACATCGTCCACATCAACATCGTCGCCGTGCGTACGTAGCCGTGCATGGAAGTCATCCACGTCAAACCCTAGGAAATCGTACTCCACATCTGTTCCGAGAAGCAGACGAGACCAACCATTTTCAAGAGTTTTCACAGGGACTTCCTTCCATGTACTAGCCCAGTTGTACAGCGCAGACTTGATGTTGTAGCGGCGAAGGTTTTCCAAAGTCCGCTTGCCTCGAGTGTCACGTCCTTCCCTGCGCTCGTCCTCGTCCTCGAGAACCACCATCACCTCGTCCAGGAACTTCCGACAGTACAGGCGCTTTGTTGCCACGATCACTCCTTGGTCCATTGGTTGAATGAGAGCAGTCGTATTAGGTGGCAGAAACATGCACCTAATACGGCCATTCTCAGCAACCAAGTCCTTGTCGCACGGGTGGGCAGGTGCATTGTCGAGGAGAAGGAGAGCCTTTACCTGGTCGCGAGGAATTCCCAGTGTCTTCGTCTGGTAATGTATGACCTCCTTGACGAAGTGATGGTGAAACCAGTCTTTGAAAATCACAGCTGTGAACCATGCTTTCAAAGAATGGTACCATACGACAGGAAGGACATCCATCACCCCACGAAGGCACCGAGGCTGCTTTGCACGGCCAACAATAACGGGCTTAAGCCGGTGCATGCCGTTAGCATTGGCACAACACAAAGCAGATATCCGTTCCTTAGAAAGCTTGCGGCCAGGTACACGCTTCTCCGTCTCATCGGCAAGAGTGTTCGTTGGCACCGAGCGATAGAATAGGCCAGTTTCGTCAGCGTTATAGACTTGACCGAGAGTGAGGCCCTCCCTGTCGATCAAGCCTTTCACCGTGTGCCGAAACTCGTCCACTCCATCCTCGTTAGCGTCCAATGCTTCGCCATGTGCTTTACGGTTAGTAAGGCCATGTCGCAACTTGAACGCGAAGAGCCAACCCTCGGATGCCTTGAAGTCTAGGGTGTCGTGAAGCCTTGCAAACTTCTCAGCAGCAGCCTTCAGCTCCGTTCCACGTACCATCACACCAGCTGCACGTTGCTGTCGATACCAAATCAACGTGGAGCGGTCGATCTCTGCATACTTGGGGGTAAACATAACCTTCCTCTCCACGTTGCGTTTGCTTCTCGACGAGAAGTCAGCCGTGTACTGCATGAGCTTGTCTCGGGAACGCTTGATATCAAACAAAGTCGACCGGGCCAGGTTGAACTCGCGGAGAATGCGAGAGGAAGACCAACCCGCATCAACCTTCTCCAATATCTCCCGTTTCTTCTCCAGAGTCAACACCACTCTCTTCCTTTTCTCAGGAGGCGGGGCCATCATCACACACACTAAGAGTAGGGCAGAGAGCAGCAGGAGGCCTTGCAGCAAGTACGGCACCACCACAAAAGCGAGCACGTGGGCAGCCATGGCGAAGAGCGTAGGTCTTGTCGCGGTGAGAGACAGGCGGGAAGTGGGGAGGATGCAGTGGCGCTCTATCGGACGTCGGAGGAATGACGAACCAAAACAATGCTCTCACGCGGCGCGCGCGGCAAGTTCAAATTACGGACGGCAAAAAATCGATTTTTTTTTTTCCAATTTTTTTGGATTTTCGGACCATTTTGGGAATGTTTGATCCCAGGACGATAAGGTTCGGTTAGTGGGGATGTTCGGTTATTGGGCGTCCGGATATTAGAGGGATTACTGTATTTAAATAAAACAGTATACTTTTACTTATTATTATTCTATCTATCTATTGCCGGACGCCATAATCATGTAAGGGGAGGCCACTGGCCACAAACAAATCGCCTCCATGGGGGCAACCATTACTGACAAATGAAACTGAAATTATTTACTGTGAAATAAAATGATTTATTTGACTCACCAAGTGACTAAGGCGGTAGGACTGGAGTAAGGCGTTGCTAACTCATGAAAGTTCAAACAGAGGAGTGAGAGGAGCGGAGGGACAGGGAAGCAAAGGCTGTGATGCTGTCAAGTTTACTTTTATCTGCATTTTCGCAAGACATTTTATTTAATAATTCAGTATAGATATACAATAGCATGTGCAATTCCTTACAAAAATCATTAAAACATATTATTTAAATCAAATATCCATAGCCTAATAAATTAACAGGCTGTGGATATTTGATTTAAATAATACGTTTTAATGACATTTGTATGGAATTGCATATGCTACTCTTAATAAATAATGTATTTTTTATTATTATTTACTAATACAGGCATACCCCAGTTTAACGATCTAATTGGTTAGGTAAAACCCCATCATTAGGCAGGGTATCATGTATCGGGGTACTTTTAACATGTATTTCAATGTGGACCATTTACCAGCCTTGGGTTTCCCCCTAAACTAAGTCCAAATGCCACCCAGATAAGCCCAAAATCAGGTTTAAAGGCAATCAATATGGCCTAACAGCTGTCAAGGAAGCTAACCTATGCCTAACACCTGTAAATATCTCACTAAAACCAACAAATCAAATCTGAATATCATAAAGTATGTCTGGAAAAAATCAAGCTTAGTAAACTGTACCCCCAAAATGACAATGTTCACCCCACCTATGGCTAAAACACATTAATTGAAGTCTACAAATAGTTTATAAATCAACCTAAACACACAATTTTAGTCTAAAATATCATCAAAATCGGTAAGAAAAATCAAAATCCATCGTTAAACCGGTGTTTGGCCATCGTTAGGCGGGGTATAGTGCAATTTCTAACCCCATCCTTAAGCCGGGGTATCGTATACTGAGGTATTATTGCAATAGTAATTTTAACGGCCATACCAAGTTGAGTACACCGCTTACCGTCCGATCAGCGAAGTTAAGCAACGTTGGGTCTGGTTAGTAATTGGATGGGTGACCGCCTGGGAACACCAGATGCTGTTGGCATAACGTTCTCCCTACGTGTCAAGTGGGGTTGGTGGAGGATTAGTGCCCCTCCCTGTAAAACAATTAACTCTAAGCCCTTGGCCACCCCGTTTGGGATACATGGCGTCTGGCAATGAATGAATGAATGAATGAATTTTAAAAATATGAAAAAAACATTATCTCTGTTGATGCATTTTAAGAAATGCTACTACCCTCCCACCTTCCCCCAACAATCCAGAACCCTCGTGACCCACCCAAGCTTCCCCCATCCCCTATCCAGTCATACAGGCAGCTCCCAAGACATCGTGTCCCGTGGATTGCGCAGTGTGCAATCCACAGTGCAGGTACACAAGTGCAAATTTAGTTGTGTAAGCACAACTAAATTTGTGCTTGCGCTCCCGCCATTTCATGTGCAAAAGCGCAATATTGCGTAAGGTTTTGTGCACTGCACAATGCGCAAATGATATTTATCGGAGAGCAGCAGTGCGCATCTGAGCATTGCGAAAGTCTTTGCGCACCTGCCCAGCACTGTATAGAATATATATATATATATATATATATATATATATATATATACATACATACAGGTAAGCCCTTAATTCAAGCGAACTTTTTTCACGCGATTTCGGTTATCCACGAATTTTTCGTACAATAATTAAAACATAAAATCACAGTATTCAAATAAATAATTTTAATATACAAGAGAAATAAATAAAATATAAAAATGCCTACCTGCTGCCCGTGTGCATACATATGTGTGTGTGTGTGTGTGGGAGGTCGGTCTACCACGTACCACACAGTCAGTTTGAATCCGACGGTCGAACCATGTGTGACTCGCGAATCGTTAATTGTGGCTTATTTTTTCTGCCTTCCAGTGATTGCTTGCCTTGTCTACCAACATGGGGCCTAAGCTTAGTGCTAGTAATGCATGTGGTAACACACCAAAACGGACTGCAACATGATGTTGCTGACAGAGAAAGTTGTGTTGGACAAACTTAAGGGAGGAATGTCGGTGACAATTCTCCATCAGGACGATTCCCCGTCATTTATTTACATACCAGTTTATTTAGCAAGTACAGTACACGAGTTTTTTACTTATATGAGTTATCAAATCCCCCTGAAAATTAGTTATTAAAGTGTTAATTAATCAATTATAAGTATATTTATAGAATGACAGGGAATTGTCCATGATTTGATAGTGAATTGACTTCATGGTGAATTGTCTTGGAACCGTGTGTTTGGGGTGAGTCAACTGTTCCTAAAATAAAGAAGGCAGAACGTAGCATACGGGAGGCAGTGAGGGCCAGTGCACCAGATTGTGCTAAAGTGTCTCCACCTATGCCTGTGAACTGGTTTGGAACTGCATGTTTGGGGTGAATGAGTCAACTGTTTGGACAATAAAAAAGGCTGAATGTAGCATATGGGAGGCAGTGAGGACTTGTGCACCAGACTGCAGAAGTGTCTCCACCTACGCCTGTGCTTGTCAGGTTTCAGTGTTAAATTTCTTACACTTTTGTTGTTTTTCACACTTTATGCTAGTTTATAAGGTGTATGTAGTGCATAAACAGTATTATTCAGATGTAATATAATTAGTAGACATGCGTAATTATGTGCACACAAGGGCAGAACACATAAGCGAATTTACCACATATGCGAAGGGTCTGGGAATGTAACCCTCGCATGAATTAAGGGCTTACCTGTGTATATATATATATATATATATATACTGTATATACATACAGTAATCCCTCCACTTTCCGATGTAATAGAGCCAAAAGCATGTCCGGAAAGTGGGCCCCAGCCTCCTGGACTTCTACTTATGGACCTTAACCTACCCTGACTCAGAAAAACACCTACACAACTCCCTCTGGACATGCATAGAACCTATTTAAGACCAAAATCATACCAATAAGGTACATAAAAGACTGACATTAATGCAAAAAAAACAGAGAATGAGGTTTTAGAGACGAGTTTATACAATATTAAACATTCTGGGTACTTACAACAAGTCCCTAGCTCCTGGACTGGTACTTATGGACCCTAACCTAGCCTAACTCAGAAAAACACCTCCCTACTGCACATGCATAGCACCTGAGACCCTATTCACACCAATAAGAGACATAAAAGAGTGAAGTGAGGTTTTAGAGGTAAGTATGGAAAATACAATACAGTATGAAACATTCTGGGTACTTACAACAAGTCCCTGTCCATCTCGATGAATAATCCACCTCCACTCAGACTCTGACAGTACAAAGGAGATACAGTAATCCCTCCACTTTCCGATGTAATAGAGCCAAAAGCATGTCCGGAAAGTGGGCCCCAGCCTCCTGGACTTCTACTTATGGACCTTAACCTACCCTGACTCAGAAAAACACCTACACAACTCCCTCTGGACATGCATAGAACCTATTTAAGACCAAAATCATACCAATAAGGTACATAAAAGACTGACATTAATGCAATAAACAGAGAATGAGGTTTTAGAGGCGAGTTTATACAATATTAAACATTCTGGGTACTTACAACAAGTCCCTGGCTCCTGGACTGGTACTTATGGACCCTAACCTAGCCTAACTCAGAAAAACACCTCCCTACTGCACATGCATAGCACCTGAGACCCTATTCACACCAATAAGAGACATAAAAGGGTGAAGTGAGGTTTTAGAGGTAAGTATGGAAAATACAATACAGTATGAAACATTCTGGGTACTTACAAGTCCCTGTCCATCTCGATGAATAACCCACCTCCACTCAGACTCTGACAGTACAAAGGAGTACCTGAAGCACCTGCAGTACACTGTACATGAAGTATTGCACTGAATTTAGTCATTTGCACTTGGAATTCCATTCTCTTAACACTGCGCACTCTAGTCTTACTTGCGTTCCATTGTACCTTGATCAAATCAGTGTTGCACTCTGCACTTAAGTCTTTGACTCATAAATCCATTTTCTTAACATTACACACTCCTGTCTAATTTGCGCTCCATTGAACGTCAATAAAATCAGTGTTGCACTCTGCACTTTAGTCTTAGCACTCACAATTCTAATTTCATAACACTACGCATTGTTTTCTTCACTGCACAACACTGTAAATTCCCGTGTGGTCTAGTGGAGAGTTCTTGTCGTTTAATCACTGTCAGAGTCTGAGAGTAGCTGAAGCAGATGGCCTAGGGATGCGTCGCTGGGACGTGGTGATGGACTACCCACTGCAGACGACTCTGAAGAGAGGCGCAAACTCACGTCCAATGGTGACTCCAGCATGCCTGATGTGCTGGGCTGTGGCTCAGAGCATGAGGGCCTGTCCTGGTGAAGCAATGGTGTGGAGCCAGGGCTGGGCACAGCAGGGGCCTGAAAAAGCTGTCAATGGTTGATTGACGCAAGGAACGACGATTTTGGCGATTAATGATGTGCTGCCTGAAAGCGCGCACTTCCTCCAAAAGTTCCAAGGGCCCCATCTCCCTGCTGCAGTGTGGGTGTTCCAGGTAGTCGAGAATGAACCTCACGTGTTCCCAGAGTGCACTCAGCTTGAGGATGGCTGGAGTAGTGTCACGCAGAGAGGAGTCCACATCATCATCGCCGTCCTCGTCAGAATCTTCAAGCTGGGTACTGACACCTGCAACTGAAGATACGATCTACATATCAGATATGGTCTGATACCCAGGATCGCCCTCGTAGTCATCCAACCACTCACGCACTTCATCCACATCAACATTGTCGCCATGCGCATGTAAACGTGCATGGAAGTCATCCACATCGAAACCTAGGAAATCGTGCTCCACATCCATTCCGAGAAGCAGACGAGACCAACCATTTTCTAGAGTCTTGACAGGGACTTCCTTCCATGCACTGGCCCAGTTGTAGATTGCAGACTTGATGTTGCAGCGGTGAAGGTTTTCCAAAGTCCGCTGGCCTCGCGTGTCCCGTCCCTCCCTGCGCTCATCCTCATCATCGAGAACCATCACCTCATCCAGGAACTTCCGTCGGTACAGCCTCTTCATTGCCACGATCACTCCTTGGTCCCTTGGTTGGATGAGAGCAGTCATATTAGGTGGCATAAGCATGCACCTAATGCGCCCATTCTCAGCCACCAAGTCCTTGTCGCGCGGGTGAGCAGGTGCATTGTCAAGGAGAAGGAGGGCCTTTACCTGGTCACGCAAGATTCCCAGTGTCTTCGTCTGGTAATGGATGACCTCCTTGACGAAAAGGCAGTGGAACCAGTCTTTGAAGATGTGGGCAGTGAACCATGCCTTCAAAGAATGATACCAACCGACAGGAAGGACATCCATCGCCCCACGAAGACACCGAGGCTGTTTTGCACGGCCAACAATAATGGACTTAAGCCGGTGCATGCCGTTAGCATTGGCACAACACAAAGCAGATATCCGTTGCTTGGAGAGCTTGCGGCCAGGTACACACTTCTCTGTCTCCTCGGATAAAGTGTTCGTTGGCAAAGAGCGATAGAATAAACCAGTTTCGTCAGCGTCGTAGACTTGACTAAGAGTGAGGCCCTCCTCTGCTCCCTCCTCGTTGGCGTCCAAAGCTTCGCCATGGGCCTTACGGTTGGTAAGGCCATGTTGTAACTTGAATGCGAAGAGCAAACCCTCGGATGCCTTGAAGTCTGGAGCGTCGTGAAGCCTTGCGAACTTCTCAGCAGCAGCCTTCAGCTCCGTGCCACGCACCAGCACACCAGCAGCACATTGCTGTTGATACCAAATCAACGTGGAGCGGTCGACTTCAGCATACTGGGGAGTAAACATCATCTTCCTCTCCACTTTGCGTTTGTTCTTCGACGAGAAGTCAGCCGTTGACTGCATGAGTTTGTCACGGGATCACTTGATATCAAACAAAGTAGATCGTGCCAGGTTGAACTCAGGGAGGATGCGTGGGGTTGACCATCCAGCGTCCACCTTGTCCAATATCTCCCTCTTCTTCTCCAGAGTCAAAACCACTCTCTTTCTCTTCTCAGCCGGCGGGGCCATCATCACACACACTAACAAGAGGCAGGACAGCAGCAGCAGAGCCTGCGGGAGGTAGGGCACCACCACAAAACCGAGCACATGGGCAGCCATGATGATAAGCGTGCACTCACAACAAGAGACGAGTGGTAAGCAGGGAGGATGCAGGGGCACTGTAGCGGACGGCGGCGGAACTACGCACCAAACCACAGCTGGTCCGAGCAGCGCACGCCGAGTTCAAATTATGGGGGGATAAAATGTTGGATTATTTCTAATTTTTTGCAATTTTGGGAATACTAAATCCCGGGATCAAAATATCCGGTAAGTGGGGGCGTCCGGAAAGTGGGCGTCCGAAGAGTATGGGGATTACTTATATCGTTTCGTTTCGTTTTTAAAGGCTCCAACATGCTTGCATGTGACGGCCTTGGTCACCTAATGGCAGCTCTCCACGCTGCAGGATCCATTGCAGCCTCCCTGTTCAGTCCCTTAACCCTAAGGTCACACTTAATGACCTCATCCCATGTCTTTCACGGTCTACCCCTCATAACCCCACCCCCAATATTAACACTTCTCACCTTCCTCACCCAATTATCATCCCCCATCCTCTCCACATGTCCAAACCATCTCAATCTACCTCTCCTCATCACAACACCAATACAATCCAGTCCCATCCTACCTCTCAACTCTTCCATTGTAAACCCAACCCCTCCAGGCCTTGGACGCAGGGACGCACTGCACATCCACCTAATCATTGTCAATTCTGTACGTCTGAGCTGGCGAATATCTTCCTCCTTCACTGCCCAGGTCTCACTACCATACAGCATTACACTCCTAACACATACTGCACACAAAGACCCCTTAGCACGTAGGGAGAGACCTCTCAATGTCAGGAGAGGCAAGAGCTCCCTGAACTTCTTCCAACCACTTCTCACCCTAGCCACAGAGCTAGCTCCAGCTCAACCTCCAGCACACAACATGTCTCCCAGATAACAAAACTCTTCCACACACTCAAGAGATTCACCAGCAAGTTCAATCCTTTCACGTCTGACAATCTCCACCTGCTCACCCCGGCACGCCGTACACATAAAATCAGCATTATCTTGCAGTCTACCTCTGATACCACTACATCTCTTATGCACCCATTTATCACACACACCGCACAAGATGGAATTACTTCCCACGCCCTTGTGGCAAACTGCACATGGCCACTCTCCCTCGTCTTTGACAGTACCGCCACCAACCCTAGATATCATCACTTTTGTTTTGTCTGCATTTACCCTTAAACCCTTATGCCCCATACCATCTCTCCACTTCCTAAACCTTTCCTCCACCTCCCTTTCGTTCTCTGCAATCAACACCAAATCATCAGCATACAACAACTCCCATGGGATTCCGTTTCTAAAGTCACGTGAAAGGGCTTCGAGTACCATGATAAACAACATGGGACTCAAGACTGACCCCTGATGCACACCAACATTCACAGAAAACTCATCACTCAAATCTCCATTCACTCTCACCTGGGTGTGAGCACCCACATACATGGCCATAACCACCCTAACCAGCCACTCCTCCAAGCCAAGCTTTCTCATTGCCCACTTCACCACCTCTCTAGGGACTCTGTGAAAGGCCTTTTCCAAATCAACAAAAACAAAATAAAGATCCCTTCTCCTACCAATATATTTTTCCTGAAGCTGTCAAACAATGAATATGGCATCAGTGGTCCCCCTACCTGGCATAAACCCAAACTGCATCTCATCAATATTCACTCTTTCTCTAATCATACCTTCTAAAGCTCTCTCCATTAGCTTCATTATCTGATCTAAAAGTTTTATATCTCTATAATTTCCTCTTTCCAGGGCATCACTCTTCCCTTTATACACATTTACAATTAACTCTTCAGCCAATCATCTGGGACAACACACTCATAAATAATCCTATTTATCAGGTCAGTGACTAAACTCACCCCTATATCGCCTGAGGCCTTCAACATTTCGGCAGTCAACCCAGACACACCTGCTGCCTTCCCCACCCTCATCCTGCCTATTGCCTCACTCACAGTAGCAGTATCAATCAAAGGCCAAGGGCAAAACACTGGATCTGCTGGCTCCAAACCTTCCCTGTCCCAGTCAAACTCCTCATTCAACAACCGGTTATAATGCTCTCTCCATGCATCTTTAATATCCTCACTGTTCACCACTACCCTTCCTTCATCATTCTTCACACACTGCTCACCTATAATATCCCGATTATCCCCCTTCACCTGACCTGCCACCCTAAATATATTTTTCCTTTCCCCATGATTTAGGTTATCAAGTAATTGTCTCTATGACTCAGACTTTGCCCTGTATACCTCTCTTCTAGCCCTATGCTTGGCAGCTAAATATTCCTTTTTGCTACCACCGTTCTTCCATTCCCGGAAATGTCTTCTTTTCTCCTTAACTGCAGCTTCTACACCCTCATCCCACCACCAAGTTACTTTATGTCTTGGTGGTCCTCTTGTCCAACCACATATTACATCAGTAACTCTCAAGAAGTTGTTCTTGAGGGCTCTGTACTTTTCATTAACGCCTCTGTCTACAGCTCCCTGTTCAGCCACCACTCTCCTCAACTCGCTATAGAAGGCATCCCTTACTACTTGGTTTTTCAGGTTCCATATTTTCCTCCTAGGTACATAAAGTCCTCTTTTACATCACTTGTTCTTTAAGCACCATATCACAAATCAGTAGTTTGTGCTGCTACACACACTCCTCACTTCCTATAACTTTAACATCCCTCACTAACCTCCCATCGGCCCTCCTAACCAGAAAATAATCTATCTGACTGCTATTTCCCCCAGACTCATACGTAATTAACCTACTGTCTCTTTTCCTAAAATATGTGTTGCACACAATCATGTCCGTTGCCTCCTCAAACTCAAGTATCCTTTCCCCTTCTGCATTCCTTAGACCATACGCACATCCCCCATGCACTTCTTCATAACCTTGTGCTGCTTCACCTACATGACCATTTAAGTCCCCTCCCAAAATCACTATCTCATCATCCCTCATACCACTCACTACATGTATTAAATCATCCCAAAATCTATCTTTCTCTGATTCATCCAATCCTGCCTGTGGAGCATATGCCGATATAATCGCAGCTATCTTTCTTCCCAACAGAATTTTCACTACCAATATCCTATCGCTTACTCTCAAAACATTCATGACATATTCCACCCATTTCTCCGCAACCATCACACCAACACCTCCATATCCGTCTGTCCCCCCCTGCCAAAACAACTTATAGCAACAGTCCTTCCCAACAATCTTTCTGGCTGATCCACCCCTGTACCGGACTTCCTGCAAACACGCCACATCCACTCACCTCCTACTGAATGCCTCGACGACTTCCCCCGCTCTTCCCCTCAAACTTCCCACATTCCATGAACCCACCCTCATCCCCATGGGTGATTTACTATCCTCAGGCTTGCTTTGAAACTTATTTTGTTTTGTCATCTTCAGTATTAATAAAGCGGGACAGACACAGCACAGGTCCCACTCACTGCACAGTCCCAGGTCCAGGCAATGGATCTGGGACCCCTAGCCCACCAGCTTACCTGTGGCTGTGGTAGTGGCCTCGGGGCACCCTGCCAGGACAGCTGCAGGGACACCCTCCATGCGCGTCTTGGCACTGCAACTATTCCGCCATTATACACCCACTGATAGGGCAGCCTCCTGGGTCGCTACTCCCAGGTTCGGGCCCCTCTCTATTGGGCAGAAGCGGCAGCCTGGGAACCGCAATGCCCTGTACCCTCTGGCACAGGCTCGAGCCCCATCTCGCCCTGGACACATGATCTATGCCGGCGGAACCCCCGCCACGCCTCCCCCAAGAAGTCCGCCACTAGGTAGCGGGGGCAAAGTTTTCTGACCGCATGACCTTGCTGGCGCCAACCCCTGTAACGTAGTGGGATACGTTGTGTGAAATGTAAAGTGCATGTGGTATAGTGCATAGATAGTCAGAGGAAATGTTTGGAAGAGTATGCTAGTCTACTCTCATGTTACCGTCAAACTGAAAAGGTCAGCAAATGGGGATGGTTAGATAGCTACTGAAACAGGAACTCCAGCTCTCCCTATCACCAGCATTCCCATTCCCTTCGGGAGTACTACCCTGGTCGGCCCGTGCTACGGCCTCCTCCTAACTTATATATACATATATATATATACAGTATATATATATATATTTTCAAAGGCTCCAACATGCTTGCATGTGCCGGCCTTGGTCACCTAATGGCGGCTCTCCATTCTGCACGATCCATTGCAGCCTCCCTGTTCAGTCCCTTAACCCTGAGGTCACACTTAATGACCTTGTCCCATGTCTTTCTCGGTTTACTCCTCATAACCCCACCCCCAATATTAACACTTCTCACCTTCCTCACCCAATTATCATCCCCCATCCTCTCCACATGTCCAAACCATCTCAATCTACCTCTCCTCATCACAACACCAATACACTCCAGTCCCATCCTACCTCTCAACTCTTCCATCGTAAACCCAGCCCCTCCAGGCTGTGGACGCAGGGACGCACTGCACATCCACCTAATCATTGTCATTTCTGTACGTCTGAGCCAGCGAATATCCTCCTCCTTCTCTGCCCAGGTCTCACTACCATACAGCATTACACTCCTAACACATACTGCACACAAAGACCCCTTAGCACGTAGGGAGAGACCTCTCAATGTCAGGAGAGGCAAGAGCTCCCTGAACTTCTTCCAACCACTTCTCACCCTAGCCACAGAGCTAGCTCCAGCTCAACCTCCAGCACACAACATGTCTCCCAGATAACAAAACTCTTCCACACACTCAAGAGATTCACCAGCAAGTTCAATCCTTTCACGTCTGACAATCTCCACCTGCTCACCCCGGCACGCCGTACACATAAAATCAGCATTATCTTGCAGTCTACCTCTGATACCACTACATCTCTTATGCACCCATTTATCACACACACCGCACAAGATGGAATTACTTCCCACGCCCTTGTGGCAAACTGCACATGGCCACTCTCCCTCGTCTTTGACAGTACCGCCACCAACCCTAGATATTATCACTTTTGTTTTATCTGCATTTACCCTTAAACCCTTGTGCCCCATACCATCTCTCCATTTCATTAACCTTTCCTCCGCCTCCCTTTCGTTCTCTGCAATCAACACCAAATCATCAGCATACAACAACTCCCACGGGAGTCTGTTTCTAAAGTCACGTGAAAGGGCTTCAAGTACCATGATAAACAACATGGGATTCAAGACTGACCCCTGATGCACACCAACATTCACGGAAAACTCATCACTCAAATCTCCATTCATTCTTACCTGGGTGTGAGCACCCACATACATGGCCATAACCACCCTAACCAACCACTCCTCCAAGCCAAGCTCTCTCATTGCCCACTTCACCACCTCTCTAGGGACTTTGTGAAAGGCCTTTTCCAAATCAACAAAAACAAAATAAAGATCCCTTCTCCTACCAATATATTTTTCCTGAAGCTGTCAAACAATGAATATAGCATCAGTGGTCCCCCTACCTGGCATAAACCCAAACTGCATCTCATCAATATTCACTCTTTCTCTTATCATACCTTCTAAAACTCTCTCCATTACCTTCATTATCTGATCTAAAAGCTTTATATCTCTATAATTTCCTCTTTCCAGGGCATCACCCTTCCCTTTATACACATTTACAATTACACTCTTCAGCCAATCATCTGGGACAACACACTCATAAATAATCCTATTTATCAGGTCAGTGACTAAACTCACCCCTATATCGCCTGAAGCCTTCAGCATTTCGGCAGTCAACCCAGACACACTTGCTGCCTTCCCCACCCTCATCCTGCCTATTGCCTCACTCACAGTAGCAGTATCAATCAAAGGCCAAGGGCCAGACACTGGATCTGCTGGCTCCAAACCTTCCCTGTCCCAGTCAAACTCATCATTCAACAACCGGTTATAATGTTCTCTTCATGCATCTTTAATATATATATATATATATATATATATATATATATATATATATATACTGTATATTTATATACAGCAAACTCGCCCCTAATGAGAGAGTTTCGTTCCAACCACAGTGCATTCGGTGCAAAACCGCATAAGTTTTAACTATTCCTTATTTTGTTCCCAAGACCCCCTAAATGTGGTGTTTTGCTGTTATCTGCCATTGGTAAACAATATGAAGCACTTTAAGTGGTTAGAAGATTTATTTAAAGTATTAACTTACAAATACAGTACTGCACAGCAAAACTTCAACATACAAACACGTAAACACAAGGCAACATTCCGATGCTAATTGGTTTTTGGGACAATTTGTCATCAAGTCAATTCGCCATCACTACAATAACAAGACAATTCACTGTCATTGATGAAGACAGCTATGGGTGACGCTAGAATATAATTCAAAAGCGAAATAAGTTTATTTATAGAATGACGGGGAATCGTTCAGGGTGCGAACTGCCCTGACGGGGAATCGTCCCTGTTCTGACGGGGAATTGTCTGATGGAGAATTGACTTGACGGATAATTGTCTCGGAATCCGCCGATCATGGGTAATCATATAAATTAGGTTAACTGGTTACAACGCTTTATTTAATGCTTTAACTTTATTTAAGAGCTTTAACTTACATACCAGAACAGTAAATATTTAATTTACAAATACAGTACTGTGAAAAATCAGTGCAGCAAATCTTTAACAAACAAATAAAAAAGGCAGTATTCCGATGCCTATCAGGTAAACTGGTTATAAGACTTTATTTCTCGCTTTAACATTATTTAATAGTACTTAAACTGTACATAAACTTACCAGAACAGTAATGTAAATATTTAACTTCCAAATACAGTACTGTGGAAAAGCAGTACAGCAAATCACATTATCACATGATCAAAACAAAATGTGCGTGCTGCGCTGAAGTTCGAGGATTTGGCCTTTCAAAGGCCTCTCTTGCATAAATTTATAGTTTTCGTAATGGTTCTTTAATCTTACGTTGTCTTATACGGATCCCAGCACTAACCGTGTATAATTGCGAGCGCGTTCGGCAAGAACGTGTTCGGGGCGAGCTTACTGTACACAGTAAGTCCTTGTATTTGGACATTTTACTTCGACACTTCATTTTTCGCCCAACAAAAAAGTTTCCGAGATGTCTCACAATTCACGAATTTCCTCACAATTCGATGCTCCCAGCTGGCAACCGACACTCAGCAGATGATGCGTACCGATGCTCAGTCTAGGCACTGTCCATTTTTCTATGCAACAGTTTTCCAGGATCTTTACACAGCAAGTCCAGCAGGGCAGTAGACACATGTGAATTTATTATTGCTTATGATCGTAACGTATGATCTTCAGCCGTGTCGTGAATACACAGAAGGTCCAGCTGGGCAGTAGACATGTGAGTTTGTTATTGTCTGTGATCGTAACGTACGATCTTCAGCCGTGTCGTGCTACTATTTCTTAACAAAGAATCGTTACATGTTTCTTGTAATGCTATTTATTTTTGTTTTGATGGACAAATACCTGAATTGGATGTAAACTAAAGCTAATCGATTTTTAAGGAAGGAAAAAATAATAACCGTCCCAATACAGAGATGGTAGACTCTGCCCACCAATTTTTATTCTATTTGACTATATTACAGCCACTCTTCCTTGTAGCAGTGAGTAAAATAATGTTAATGTAATTTCTCCCTTCCTTTTAGTGACAAAGAGGGCACATAAAATGACGGGTTTAGTTGACCTACTTTGATGACGAAAATTAAATAATCAGGTGAAAAGTGACGGCTTTTCCTTGGTTAGTGACATTGGGAACTAGCCCATCCACTCTCAACACACCTTCACTTCCCACTCAAGCCAGTCTTCACTTTATTTCTGGTAAGGATTATTGGTGTTGCAGCTCTATAACAGTTTTAATGTCTTTTCTGGCACATGTTTATTGTGCTATGCTGTTTTAGCAGTAACAAACAATCTTCATTTAATTTCAGGTAGGGCCTGTTTGGTGTTATAGTACTTTCTGATAGGGTAGGTACATGTCCCACCAGAAAGCTCCCCTATTTTTCCCATTGATTCTTAACTTCACAATTCAACATTACTCAGTTTGTGAGGTTTTGGTGGAACATCCATGCTGCGAAAAACACAGTTTTACTGTACACTCAATCCTCGTAAATCATGTGTTCATACATCAAGGATTCGTAAATCACAGTTAAATGGCCGTCAAACTGCTGCCAACCTTAAATCACTGTTAAGTCAAGAAAATCGTGGACCCAGGCACCCAAGTGGGCCTTTTCCGAGGAGACCCGTAAACTGCAATATTCAAACTGAAAATCGCAACCCAACAACCAATCGCCATGCGTCCCTGGTGGCGGGTGTGCATATTAATGCTGCCATGTTGTTGTTGTTCTTGTCCCGCCAGTCTGCACATTACAGACCGTCGCCATGGAGTACGAGAGCTAACTGTTTTTGTGCAACTTCCCTCCGTCTCCTACCTGCCATGGCCCCTCCTGACCCCCCGATGAAGCACTCTAAGCAGTATGGCATCAACAAGCTGCCACTGTTGTCGTACAGTCAAAGTTTGGAGCTCATTCTTTGTGTTGAGAAGGGAGAGAAGTTTTCAAAGCTGGCGAAAGAGCTTGGGAAGAACGAGTGCTGAGAGGTTCTGAGTTCTTCCCAACATCACCCCACTTCATTCACTTAAGCAATTTCATCATAGGATTAAGGTGAGATCCCTTAATATTGCTTATTTCTATTTAATACATGAACTGAATATTCCTAAATTTGTATGTTTGTGTTTGATGGTGCCTAGATCGGCGTAGGTGGGGTGCTCTGGGGGCAGGTTGGACAAAGTCCAGACCCAAATTAATTTTTCACTTAAGAGTTATTATTCATAAATCACGGCAGTGGTCCAGACTCAAACTGCTGTGATTTATGAGGACTGAGTATATATATATATATATATATATATATATACAGTAACCTCTCAAATAACGTGAGGGTTAGGTTCCTGGAGAGGTCGCGTTAGTTAAAAATGCGTTGTTTAAACATAATATTCCCATAAGAAACAATGGTAACATTGGGGGTTATGTTCCTGGACTCTGGGAAAGTCTACCCATTTGGGGAGCTATGCTACTCAAAACTTAAAAGCAACAATATTAATTTGAAAGAAAATCTACGTAAAAAACAAAAAAAAAATATTTGGCGAGAAATAAACAACATTTGAGCCCTAGTTGGGCCGAAACATTGTTTACTTCTCCCCAAATACATACTGTATTCATTTTTTAAGTGGATTTTCTTTCAATTCTTCTTCATTCACAGCATTGTGAAAGTTCCTTAACATTATTAACCCTTTAACCGCAGGCACTGTTTTGCCCCGACTGGCCTCTCCCGCGGGGGTTCCAGCCAAATGTAAACAAACCTTTAAACCTTAATAACTCTGCACAGAATAAAGTTAGAAAAAAAAAATAAGGTACCATTAGAAAGTACTAACCTTCAGCTTTGCAGTGATGTAGGTTTCATGACTTTGTGGACTTTCACAGGACGGGCAGTGCCGTTAGAAGTGAGGGGTGTAAAATCACTATTTTACGCCCCACACACCAGTACCAAATGCCAACCACTCTCTGATAATAGCACTATAAACATATATGAACACTGCACATACAATAAACACCCACTCTGTGTTCACTGAGGTAGGTAAAAGGCACTGTAATTGCCCGCACTTCACTGCGGCATCACACGCTCACTGACGTTTGGTTAGCGGCGATGTTTTCATTATTTCTAACTTCTATTACTATTTTACATATAATCTGGGCAATATACATTATATTTACACTGCACTTATTACTATATTGCGTCACTGTCGCATCACAGAATTACAGCAGTGCCGCAGATTTTCTTATTACCATATCACTTATATACTGGCCATATTTACATAATTTTCTAGGTAAAATATCTCTTATTACTATATTATACAATTATTGGTAAAGCACGTCACTGTCGCATCACAGAATCACAGCAGTGCCGCAGATTTTCTTATTACAATATCACTTATTATACTGGTCAATATTTACATTGTTTTCTAGGCAAAATATCCCTCATTACTACATTATCTTTTATACAATTATTGGTAAAGCACGTCACTGTTGCATCACTGTATGTCACTGTCAGTATTTACTCAGAGAGTGGTACTCGGCAAAGCACGGAGTCACACAGAGAGCGACTTGGCATTCCTGGCACTGGTGTGTGCTCATTTTTCTCGTCCGAGGCCTCCGTGTGGTGTTATGACACACTCTGCAGCGGCCCTGTGACAACCTGCCGCCTGCGGTGAGAGGCAATTTCACAAGCTGGTGCCGGCTCATGTAATTGCGGCACTCAAGACGGTCAGGTTGTGTGTCAGAGTGTCGCCTCGGGATCAATGCCGTCACCTGACCAAATCGTGCAAGCAGCTGCTACACGACAGTCTTGGAGAACTGTCTCAGGGATGGTTGCCTTATGCCCCTGACTTGTGTCTTGTAGAGGAGGAAGGCGTTGAGCATGCACATATCGAGCATGTGGAGGCAAGCCTTCCTGTACCATCGGGTGTTTCTCCTGAGACAGTCTACCTCGCCAATCATCATGTCAGACTTATCAACAAGTCTCATGTTGATATTATAGTCAATGACAATGGTGTGCATCAGGGGTCAGTCTTGAGTCCCGTGTTGTTTATCATGGTACTTGAAGCCCTTTCACGTGACTTTAGAAACGGACTCCCGAGGGAGTTGTTGTATGCTGATGATTTGGTGTTGATTGCAGAGAATGAAAGGGAGGCGGAGGAAAGGTTTAGGAAGTGGAGAGATGGTATGGGGCAAAAGGGTTTAAGGGTAAATGCAGATAAAACAAAATTGATGATATCTAGGGTTGGTGGCGGTACTGTCAAGGACGAGGGAGAGTGGCCATGTGCAGTTTGCCACAAGGGCGTGGGAAGTAATTCCATCTTGTGCAGTGTGTGTGATAAATGGGTGCATAAGAGATGTAGTGGTATCAGAGGTAGACTGCGAGATAATGCTGATTTTATGTGTACGGCGTGCCGGGGTGAGCAGGTGGAGATCGTCAGACGTGAAAGGATTGAACTTGCTGGTGAATCTCTTGAGTGTGTGGAAGAGCTTTGTTATTTGGGAGACATGTTGTGTGCTGGAGGTGGGGCTGGAGCTAGCTCTGTGGCTAGGGTGAGAAGTGGTTGGAAGAAGTTCAGGGAGCTCTTGCCTCTCCTGACATTGAGAGGGCTCTCCCTACGTGCTAAGGGGTCTTTGTATGCAGCATGTGTTAGGAGTGTAATGCTGTATGGTAGTGAGACCTGGGCAGTGAAGGAGGAAGATATTCGCCGGCTCAGACGTACTGAAATGACAATGATTAGGTGGATGTGCAGTGCGTCCCTGCGTCCAAGGCCTGGAGGTGTTGGGTTTACAATGGAAGAGTTGAGAGGTAGGATGGAACTGGAGTGTATTGGTGTTGTGATGAGGAGAGGTAGATTGAGGTGGTTTGGACATGTGGAGAGGATGGGGGATGATAATTGGGTGAGGAAGGTGAGAAGTGTTAATATTGGGGGTGGGGTTGTGAAGGGTAGACCGAGAAAGACATGGGACGAGGTCATTAAGTGTGACCTTAGGGTTAAGGGACTGAACAGGGAGGCTGCAATGGATCGTGCAGCGTGGAGAGCCGCCATTAGGTGACCAAGGCCGACACATGCAAGCATGTTGGAGCCTTTAAAAACGAAACGAATGACGGCATCGGTCTTCATGATTGGCTCTCCCGTCCTGTAGCTGACCTTCCGAGTTCTCTGCAATTCCCCCTTGTGGATGGTGCTGAGCATATTCACGACCTTCTTGTCGTGCCACCTGATCGCCAGAAGCTTGTCAGACTTCTTCAGATGCACATCTCCCTTGGATGATGATGATGCTTCAGGGAAACTTGGCCACTCTTTCCTATTGCTCCGTACAGTGCCAACAGTGCCGATGCCGTGTTCAGCCAGGTATTTGGCGAGTTTCGGTGCTGTGTAGTCATTGTCTGTGTACAACACATGATTCCCACCAAAATACCTCTCCATCAGCACTTTTACAACGGAGCCAGAGAAGCCAAGAGGGTCTTTCCTGTCCACGTCCATTGTACTTGCAGAGTAGATCACGAAATCAAGGATATACCCCGTCTCACAGTCACACAGCACAAAGAACTTTATCCCAAAGCGGTGGCGTTTGCTGGGGATGTACTGCATGAATTTGAGACGTCCTCTGAACAATACCAGGGATTCATCTATGATGACTTTTTGCATAGGACGGAAAAATCGCATAAATCGATCCCTAATCCTGTTGAGGAAATCCCTCACTTTCCACAAAGGGTCAGTTTGGGACGGGTTTCCATTGTCAGCGAAGTGCAGGTATCCTAGCAGCTGTCAGAACCGATCTCGTGACATATACTTCCCGAATGTTGGGATAGAAGTAATGTCATCCACCAGCCAGTACTCCTCCAACTCATGTCTCTTGATATGGGGCATCAAGAACATGAGAGCAAAGAACACATACAGCTCTCTGATCCCGACAGGCAACCAAGACACTTGCTTTGGTGAGCCAATAGGTCCCAGCCCTTCTGTTGCACACTAAGCTGCATACCTATTGGTCTCATCGCTGACAAACTGCACGATTTCGTCATCCATGAAGACCAGGAAGTAGTCAACAAAGTCATCTCCTTCACTGCATGGGAAGGCAGGCTGTATTCCCGCATTTGTCATGTCAAACGGCGGATTGTGTGGCTGAAAAACAGCACCGTCAGACCAAACAAATGCATCCACTTTCCCAGTGCGTGGTTCAGTGGCAGTGGCAGGTCGCATTGCACTCTTTTCCCCGTGAGAAGGAGCTGAGGTGGAGGCAATGGGTGAGGCAGGAGGTGAGCGGGAGGGGGGTGAGTGGGGGGGTGGTGAGTGGGGGGGTGGCGAGGGTGAGGGAGCTGGACGGGGGGCAGGCGGGGGGGTTACTGACCTGGTGTGTGGTGAAATCTGACCCTTTCTTCGCCGCTCATCACCTCGCTTATCAACCAGCTTTGCCCTCCTACTGCCATGCATCCCCTTTGTTCTAGGCCGGCCTGCCCTGCTTACCCTGCCTGCACGGCTTGCCTTCCCTCGCTGTGCAGGCTCTGGGAATTCATATTCCTCAGATGATGTAGACTGAGGAGAGGGAACGGCAGATGAAGATGATGTGAGGGCAATAGGGCTAGGGGAACGGGAAAGTGGTGGGAAATGCTTGCTAGGGCCTGGTGTAGGAGACGTAAGTCTGCGCTTCACTCCCTTCCCACGTGCTACACCAATTTTCCCCATAGGCGCCTTCCCTTTCCCAGAGTAAGTTGGGGGCGGTGGGGAGGAAACAACATATTCACTTTCATCACTGTCACTGTCAATCCTAAACGGTTCACCACCAATCACTGCATAGTCGTCACTACTACTTGCTGTAAGTGTATCACTCTCACTGCCACAATCCAGAGTTGTACTTACAGTTTTATCCAGCTCTGTCCTAATTTCTGGGGTGCTCAACCCCTTCTGCCTCGCCGTCGGCAGTTCCTTCCTCAGTGTAGAGGAAGAAGGCACACTAGCACTAATAATTTCCGAGGAGGAAGCGAGCGACGATGACTCGGGACGGAGTGCCATTATCACGCACAGAGCTGGACAGATACTGACTGATGCGTGTCAGGGCAGGGGTGGGGGGGCCCCCAGGGGGTGGGAGGAGGGAGGTGTGGGAGGGCTGGTGTGAAAGAACTCGACAGCTACTCTTGCGTGAAACAATTTGCGCACAGGAAAAACACGCGGTGTTCAAAATATTCACGAACATTCCAGAATGACGCCCGCGGTTTGGTCCAGTTTTGTCGATGTCATTCTGGAATGACACCCGCGGTTAAAGGGTTAATGCATTAGTAGGTCATAAAAACACTACAGTAAAAGCAACATTTTCATTACAGTAAGTAGGTCACAAACAATAACAACACACAGCCTCACTTCATCTATGCATCACTCGTCCTCTGCTGCTGGCCCTCCTCCCCACCTCCTACCGCTCCCCACCCTAAATTTGTTGTCCCTCCTCGCTCTGCTGTCCTTCCTCTTCTTCCGACTCCCGTGCTACTGGTGATGAAGATAACTCCCTTAAGTTTTCTGTCTTCTTTATAAAGAACTGCTCTATCTTCGTCCAAGTGGTTTTCTTCTTTTTCTTCTGCAGCATCAAGTCGCAACAATTTAGATCTGTCATCACTTACCTGGTTAAATTTTGTCCGAAAATGAGCCAAATTGCTCAGAATGGGACCAAACTTCATTTTTGAATATTATAGTTTGAATAAAACCGGTTTAAGCAACAGGCAAATAAAAAATTGTATTTATGCATAAACTGCCACACACGGTCTATCAGCTCGGGACTGTCCAAGACGCACGGCTTATTTGAAACCATCACATACGTGTAACGCCGTGTTAAATCGAGAAACCCTTGTTGGTTAAACTTATCTTCATAAATATTTGCTCGTGTTAAAACGAAAAACCCCCCTACCCTGAGGGTAGGGGTTTTTTTCAAGAATACTCCCCCAGTATCCCTGCTTGTTGTAAAAGGCGACTAAAAGGGTTGGCGGAGGGTTAGTGCCCCTCCCCGGAAAACAACTAACTAAAAAAACAAACAATAAGCCTCGGACAAGGACTGACCAAACGATGACGACCAAGGACCGGATAAAGGACATGGTAATTGGAACTTGGAATGTAAGGGGAGCGAATGATGAGGTGAAAGAGAGAGAGATTGTCCAGGTGCTTGAGGGTGCGAAAGTGGATGTATGTGGAATAACTGAAACAAAATGGAGAGGAGAAAGTGTGAGAGAATGGGAGTATGGATGGGGTATATGTGCAGGAGTAGGTGAGAATGAGAGGGCAAAGGAAGGAGTATGTATAGTTGTGAGTAAAAGATGGAAGAGGAGCATAAGACAGTATGGATCAGTTGGATCAAGGATTGTGTTGGTAAAGTTGAAAGTTGGAATACAAATGTGGGTGATTGTGTGTGTGTATGCACCAATGCAAAATCGTGCTAGAAAAGTGAGAGAAGAGTTCTGGACAAATGTAGAAGTGTGCATGGAAAAGTTTGGAAGGAATAAGAGAGTGTTTTTGATTGGTGATATGAATGGTAAAGTTGGGAATGTGAAGGTGGATGGAATAGTTGGTGAGTGGGGTGTGCCTGCTGAGACAGATGAGAATGGGAGTGCATTAGTGAACATTTGTGCTGGGAGGGGGTTGGTGATAGCCAATACCCTTTTCAGGCATACAATGATCCACAGGTATACATGGCGAGTGATGAGAAGGGTGGGTGGTGAACTGAATGAAAGGAAGGCAATGACTGATTATGTGTGTGTGGATGAAAGGATGCAAAGATGTGTAAAGGATGCAAGAGTGTATAGAGGTTGGGGGAATGGACTTTCTGACCACTACTTGGTGGTGGCCAGAATTAGAATGCAAGAAAGATGGAGGAATAGAAGAAGGGAAAGACAAGAGGAAGGAGTAGTTGCAAGGAGAGTGAAAAGGTTACAAGAGGATGAGAAAAAGGCAGAGTATAAGAGAGAAGTGGAGGAACGATTGGGCAAATATGAATTGGAGCAGATGGGAGACGTGGAAGGTGTGTGTAAGATATTTACAGAAGAAATATGTGCAGCATGTGATGTGCTGTGTGGAAGGAAGAGAAGACGGAGGGGGGTGCAAGGAACAGTGTGGTGGACTGAAGAGGTGAAACAGGCTGTGGCACAAAAGAAGAAAGCATACAATGAATGGATGAGAAATAGGGGCGTGGAAGAAGTTGAGAGGCGGAAGAGAGAGTTATATGTAGAAAGAAAGAGAGAGGTGAAAAGATTAGAAGATTAGTAAGAGAGAGTAAGAAGAGAGTGGATGAGGAATTTGGAAGGAATTTGAGTGTAAAGTGGAGGGACTGTAAGAAAATGTTCTGGAGAGAGGTGAAAAGAGTAAGACAGGGTGGAAGTGAAGTTAGCAGGGGAGTGAAAGATAAAAATGGTAGATTACTAGTGGAGAAGGGAGAAAAAGTGAGCAGATGGAGAGAACACTTTAGGGAATTGTTGAACGTAGAGGATGGAAGGTATGCGAGTATAAGTGGCTGGGGAATGGCTGGGAGAAGGAGGGAGGTGAGAAGACAGGAAGAAATCAGTAGGATACAAGTTGTGGAAGCAATGAAAAAAGTTAAATAGGGGAAAGCCCCAGGAATTGATGGAGTGTGTGGTGAAATGCTGAAGCATGCGGGAAAGATAGTAGTAGAATGGATGTGGAAGATGTGCAGATTGGCCTGGGAGGAAGGTAAAGTCCTGGAGGATTGGAAGTCAGGTATAATTATTCCCCTGTACAAAGGAAAAGGGGAAAAAGAAGTGTGTGGTAATCATAGGGGCATTTGTCTTCTCAGTATAATAGGAAAAGTGTATGGTAGGATACTTATAGACAGAGTTAGAGAAAGAACACAGAAATTAGTTGGAGAAGAACAGGGAGGCTTTAGGAAGGGAAGAGGTTGTGTATATCAGATATTCATTCTTAGATCTTTAGTGGAAAAGTTCCTAGAGAAGGGAAAGAAGTTGTATGAGGCTTTCATGGATTTAGAGAAAGCATATGACAGAGTGGATAGACAAGGATTGTGGAAAGTGTTAAGAATATATGGAGTAGATGGGAAGTTGTTGAATGCTGTGAAGAGTATGTATGATGGTGTGAAGGCTGCATTGCGTGTGGATGGTGAACTAAGTGAATTTTTCTCTTTGAAAATTGGGTTGAAACAGGGATGTGTCATGTCTCCATGGTTGTTCAATCTGTACATGGATGGGTAAAGAGGTACAAGGTAGGGTAGTGGATGCTGGAGTGGCCCTGGTGAAAGAGGATAGTGTTTGGAAACTCCCTGTACTGTTGTTTGCAGATGATACTGTGTTGTTGAGTGAAGACGAAAGGGAGCTGCAAGGCTTGGTGGATAAGTTTGAGAGAGTGTGTAAGAAACGGAATCTAAAGGTGAATGTAAGGAAGAGTAAAGTGATGGTCTTTGAGAAAGGTGAAGTTAGTGACTGTACAGCGAGGTTGGATGGTGAGGAATTGGAAAATGTGAGTACATTTAAATACTTGGGTAGTGAGACGATTAAGGATGGAGGTTTGGAGGGTGAAGTGCTTGAAAGGGTACAGCAGGGAAGAAAGGTTACTGGTTCTTTGAAAGCAGTGATAAGAAACAGGGAAGTGAGCATGGAAGTGAAAAAGTTACTACATGACAGTACTGTGATACCAATTCCAACGTACGGAAGTGAAGCTTGGACATTGTTGGAAAGACACAAGTCAAGAGTGAGAGCAGTGGAAATGAGTTATTTAAGAGGAGCCTGTGGAGTCACGCGGAGAGACAGGCTGATGAATGAGGATATAAAGGAGCGTTGTGGTGTTGATGTGGATGTGATAGGAAGCGTTATGAGGAACACACTGAGGTGGTTTGGCCATGTGGAGAGGATGGAGGGTGAAAGACTGACGAACAGAGTGTGTGTGAGTGGGGTGGAAGGGGGAAGAGGGAGGGGAGGCCGAGGATGAGATGGAGGGATGGGGTGGAGAGGTATATGAGAGAGGGCGATGAGTTGGGAGCAGGGCAGTGAAATGGCGGGGGACAGGGCGACTTGGAAGCGATTTGTTTGTGGCCACCCCAAACGGGATTGATGCGTCTGGCAATAGATAGATAGATAGAAAGATAAATATATACACAGTAAGATCTCACTTATGTGTATGTGAGTGGGATGGAAGGGGGAAGAGGGAGGGGAGGCCGAGGATGAGATGGAGGGATGGGGTGGAGAGGTATATGAGAGAGGGGTGTGAGCTGGGAGCAGGGAAGTGAAATGGTGGGGGAGAGGGCGACTTGGAAGCGATTTGTTTGTGGCCACCCCAAACGGGATTGAGGCGTCTGGCAATAGATAGATAGATAGAAGATCTCACTATAATGGACTAATTGGGGCCCAAACCATTCCGAAAAATGCGAAATTCCGATAAAAGCGACATCCAGACTTCCCCCTGGTAATCTGGACTTTTTCCGATATATCAGACATTAGTACGGATCACATGAATGGTTTTTAAACTGTTTTGTCTACCATTGCTGTACTGTACTGTGTTATAACTTCACTACATTAATCAAATAGTATAATATATATAATATTACTATACTGTACACTGATAAACATGTCTTTTATTTACCTTGTTGTGGTGAGCATAGCTGAAGTGGTCAGGCAGTCCAGATTGCTTCTGGCTTTATCAGACTTTTTCCGATACATAAGAATTTAGTCCAGTAGCTCCTCGAGTCCGATGAAAGTGAATTCCAGTCTATTGAAGTCTGTTATATCGAAGTTTTACTGTATATATATATATATATATGTATAGGGCAGTGAAATGGCGGGGGACAGGGAGACTTGGAGGCGATTTGTTTGTGGCCACCCCAAACGGGACTGAGGCGTCTGGCAATAGACAAATATATATATATATATATATATACACACACACACACAGCCGAGAGGGATGCTGACCAAAATCATCATGGGTTTTATGTTTAGGATGCAAAAGTCCTCTGAGGAATGGTGGCTTGTACATAAAACAATCTGCCTTAATTATTTATTAAGACTGTGCAAAATGTTAAAAAAAATGACACAAGGGAGATTAGAATAATATGCAACTGCCAAAAGAAGACAGAAAAGATGTGAAGGGAACCGACTTTATGAAAAGAAAACTATCATCGACTACTGTAAACAACAGAGTTTCTAGTACATCTTCAAAATTTGAAGTAAAATGCCTCACCACAGATTGGATCTTCATCACCCTTTCCTTAATTTGTTGGTGGTGCCCTTAGCAAAATAAAGACATCTGGCATTACTCATCATACAATATTCGAGGGCTGCTAGGGCAATGTTAATCAACATACTGGGTACTGTATCTCAATCTAAGTCATGTTTAAGAAGTGTAATGCTTTATGGTCCCATACTGGAGTGAAAGCTGAGGACTACAAGAGGATGACAGGCATATGTAGATAAATATGTAGCACTTTCCTGAATTACAGACATGTAAAACACAACTATTCAAAACAGCAATAGGAGCTACTGGTGATGTGATGTACATAAGGGAGACCGTGGTATTCTGGGCATGTGGGGAAAATGGAAAATCAAAGCTGGGCGAAAAGATCTGCATGTGAGTGTGGAGGATGGAGCACCAACTAGGAAAACCTGGGAAGACTTGAGATGGCAAATGCCTGTTAGATGCCAAAACTGCTGGTTAAGACACCAGTTATGGGTACTACATGAAATTACAAGAAAGCTATAAAGAGCTCCCACAGCAGCTCTTTCCCAAGAATTATAGACTTAAATTCTTCAATTCAATTATACATAATTTATTTTAATCACCCTGCCATCAAACTATCGTTTTCAACTTTGGCAAGGCCTCCATAGTAAATGGGTTAGCGAAGGCTAAATTTAACCTCAAAGTTCAAAATGTTTCTCTAAGGCTGAGCAGAATCACTTGGAGGCAACAAAATACTGAAATTATGTCCTTGGACTGAAGGGGTTAATATGGATCTCCAATGCCAGATCATTTACAAGGTCTAGTCCCTGTGAAGTCTTTGCTGGAACTGGGTTAATGGTGTGCTTAAGCTCTTGTGATACAACATGATAAAAAGGAATTTTTACCCTTAGCTAACAACCGTGACATTCCATGGCTTACGTTCAAGTAAGAAAGACTGAGTGACTAGAAGAATATAAGTAGCAGTGATATGGAATGTTATTTGTAATTAAAAAGACACTGGAAATCATGGAGCACAGTATAATACCTACCTTGTATATACAGAGGTAGCACTATGGGTAGGACTGAGGTAGAAAGGGTTATGGGGATGGTGGGCTGCGGAGGTTCCATCTTTGGTATCATATATACCACTTGCCATACTGCTAAGACAAAATTCAAAAACATTACTCATTGTCAATTAAACAGCAAAAATAAGAGTAAAACTACTACTAATTTTATGATGCTAGTCACAAATTTATGCTAAACACCACACATATTACTAGGTACACTCAATTACTGTACATATTAACATATCTAAGTCATGTATGTTTTTAGTCAAGGTATCTGCTATGAGAAATTAATCAGTGCAATGATGCTAGGCTTCCTTTTAAAGGAATCATCACACTGCCTTATAGATGGTCATAGCACAGCAGTTTTCTGTAGACTGGAAGCTAAACCAAATGCCAAAACCAACTAACTATTTCTCAACAGTTGCTGGAAACTGATAGGAGCAATCTAAGATATACCTGTATATGATCTGAAACAATGTGGCTTGGTACTATGTACTTCATTATGATGTTTTCTGCCAAACAGTGATGATTGTGTAGCTAGTTACAAGGTTGTAGCCACATTTCACTCTTACGTCAGTACCTCCCAGGGTTGATGGTATCTAGTCATCTACTGATTTCACAATTATTACAGGTATTGTACAGTAAATCCAGAAAGTTTGGATGCAAGTTACGGTAAAGAAAAATGAAAACATCATATACAGAGAGAGAAAGAGCCCTTACATCATACTTTAGCACACGAAACAATTCCCCTTCTATCTGAGGCACTTCTGTAGCCATTAAGGGACACTATCAGCATGGCCATGCCAAAAAAGTTTCAAAGTAGCTCAGGCCTCCTTAACAGCCTCTTCCAGTCTGGGAACAATAGAGGTGTTCCCATCATGGCGGTGTTGTTTCAGTACACTCCACAGGTTTTTCAGCAGACTGAAATCTGCTCTGTTACCCGACCAACCACTAATGTATGGCACCTCACAATGTTCATCCACTGAATGACACTTCTTGCAGTGTAGTGGGGAGCACTGTCCAGTATAAAAAGGAGAGCACTGGATTTCTCAAAAGAACTTGGCAGGTTGTCGCTTAAAAGCTTAAAACAGCTATTCAGGTCCATACCATATACAAAGGATGGTGCTTAACGGTCTTGGAAATGTACTAAAGAACATGCAGGCCCAAATGGAGGGTCAGAAGGTAGTAAACTCGCTTCTCTCCACTCCCTGTCAAAAAGAATGTCAACTCATTTTACCACAGTACTACACTCCATTAGGTGTTGTGGACTGAAACTTCAGACAGTGACACCTCATTCTAACGGTCTGATTGGGGGGGAAGGTAAGGCAACCAAACCAATTATCTGTTAATACCAAATATTGCCAAAACTGCTTCCTTTTATTACCTTTGGATGTGACGTTTTGTTCATTTTGTTTATAAAGGCTCCAATATGCTTACATGTGTTGGCCTTGGTCACCTATTGGTGACTGTCCACACTGCTTGGTCTCTGGCAGTCTCCATATTCAGTACTGTACCTCATCCCTGAGCTCTCACTTTATGACCTCATCCCAGGTCTATTTTGGTCTGCCCCTCGCAATCCTGCTCCTGACTTCACACTTCTCATCTTCTGCACCCAAGTCATCCTCCATCCTCCTGACATGCCCAAACCATCTCAGTCTACCCCTCCTCATCACAATACCAATACACTCCAGTCCCATCCTTCCTCTCAACTGTTTAAATTATAATCCTAGCCCCCCCAGGCCGCAGATTCAAGGATACACTACACATCCATCTAATCACTGTCGATTCTGTACGTCTGAGCCTAGGTATATCCTCTTCCTTTACTGTCCAGATCTCTCTACCAAACAGCATTACACCCCCAACATGTGCCGCATATAAAGAACCCTTAGCATGAACAGTATCAGGAGGAATAGGAATAAAGGAGGGGGACAGAAGTAACAGGAGGAGGAAAGGTATGAAATGAGACTGAGAAAACAGAGGAAATGAAATGTACAGAAGGAAAAGTGGGAGAAATGCAGAAAGGGAGAGAGAAAATTACAATTAACAAGTGGTAGTCTGCTAGAGAGAGAGAGAGAGAGAGAGAGAGAGAGAATGCCTGCTGTGTCCATGTAAATACTGTTAAGTGTGGTGGGACTCAGTTTCTTATGTTTTCTCTTTTAATGACTCCTTCTCCCTTTTTTAATGTTTTCTTTTATAATCTTTGGATGTGAAAGAAAATGGAATAAGAAAGCAGGAAAGAAGTTACAAAAGGAAGCACAGAAAGAGAAAGGAGAAAAAGACAGAAGAAATGTATAGCCTAGCAGCAGGGAAAGCGTAAAAAGGAATGAGAAAGGGAGACATAATTAACACATTTAATTTGATACTTCTACCACTCAATTACCATACTAAATTCCTTTAAACCTCTTTAATGCCACAGTCTTATATCTGCCCCACACTTACAGAACCATGTACATGTTGTACATACATATACTGTAGTAGAGTATGTGTAAGCAGAAAATGTTAAAAAATTTACTTCTTACAGTTCAAACACCTGGGTAAGTACACCATCTCGGGTAGGGTAGGACTCCAAAATTTGCACATTAGATCTAAAATATGTTGGATTGAGGGTTTACTGTATTTCCTGAAACACTTGATATGTTTATCCCTCCAACTTTGAATTAGAAGACTTTTTTGTGTGTGTGCATAGTTGTTCTGCAAATTCAGACAGTCATGGATGCATTGCTATATATAATGGATATAACATAAAGAAACATGTCCATGCAGGCATAAGTTCTTCTTCAAAACTCCAGCAGTTACCTGAGAGGTTGGTGTTAACATCACAGGAAACAACATGTCAGGTCCTACAAGACACTAAATTAACCCCTAAATACCGAAGCACGTCAATGTATGTGTTGACCACTTTAACCCTCTCAGCCGAATCACATCAGTATAGCGTGCCTTGTAAAAAACTGCCTGCACATTGCTCCGCCCTGATTGTGACATATATCCCTTCAAGCCAATGAGAACTAACCCCTCCGGCCTCGGGCTGGGTGATCCGGCCACTCTGGGGGCAGGGGGGGTCATCCCCCACTCTCAGCCCACCCATTGCCTGAATGTTTTGTCATGTCACATAGTAAACCTCTATGAAGACCCTCCCACCCCTCTGTATGCCCCTATAGGACGTTGTCAAAGTTTACTCATCCCCCAACCACAAGGCCCATTCCATCCCCCTCCACCTTCCCCTCCTACCTTGTATACCCCTACCTACCCTACCCTCTCCCTCCCTTTCAGCCCCATACTACCCTCCTACCCCCAATAAACCATCGTGTGATAATGAGCACGCAACTTGACTTGCTCCCCCCCCCATGCCTCCCCTCCCCCACTCTCCCCACCCCCAACACATGTACACGTGCTTTATATACAGGTATATTGCCTTTTTTTTTTTTTTTTTTTTTTTTTTTTTTTACCTGAACATAATAAATGCTTCTCTGTATACTATTCTATACATGCAAACACGTGCAATCACAGACATCTGAGCCCCAGCCCCCCCACCACCACCCAGCCCCATTCCCCCAACACCACCCTCCACCTCAATATAGCAAAGACAGTTACATTTTCCCTTGCATGCATCTGCAACAATATTGAACAATATTCTATTTTCCTTCATGCAAATATAAACATTTGGTGTTTCTGAAAGTTTCTGAAGCACAACAAGATTGAACAATATTCTATTTTCCTTGATACAAATATAAACATTTGGTGTTTCTGAAAGTTTCTGAAGCACTATGAGGCACTGCAGGCTTACTCCCCATATGTGAATTATCTCCCCACACCTTCAAACACACCTGCTTGCATGGCTGATATGCTAAATCACATAGATTTTGTTTGTTTCAACTTGCCAAATTGGTTGTTACTGTAAATGATCTCCCAAGGTTCAACGTACTCGTTGTGGGCCTCTCCCCGATCGAAGTTTATCTCCCCACACGTACATACAAATCTGTTTTCATGGTAGTTGGTGAAGAACAAACTAAAGTGCTCATCTTTGATGAGAAAAGATGGTTTTATCCAACCGCCATACCTACAAGCCATCTCCCCACAGGGTACTTTATCTCCCCAAAATCAAGTAATCTCCCCACACCCCAAAACAACTGTTCTCGGGCTTGATGTGACATATGATATTGCAATGACCTATTTCAGTAATAGAAATAATTAGTTATCAAAACTATGGGGGCTTTCAAAAATTTTTGAGGTAACTATTTTTTTTTTTCTTCTCAACTTTGACCCTCGATTGTGCAGTAACCATTAGGCCTAAGGGGGTGCCGATTGCGCTGTCAGGTGTGTAAATTCTTCCTCTTTACCCAGAATATATTGATTTTCCCCTTGGTGAACGTAAAAAAAACACCCCCGAATTGCTGCTCCAGTGGCAGACAAGCCAGATCGAATTGCGATATTTAGGGGTTAAGCATGTCTGACCCAGGTAATGTGTCCTCTCCAAGCTCATGACAACATTTAACCAATTTCTTTCCGCTGTGCTGGCACATGCCAGTCTGCTTCAATTAATCTTTTAGTGGATAGTTTGCCTCATATAATGCACACACAGCGGCTATGTTTCCCTCTATAGATACCCTCCCAGATATATCTGGTGCCCAAGTGTCACAAGTGATCCAGGAAACGTGCTATAACAAAGGCCAAATATGACACAATTGCTCTGGGGGGTGGGAGGGGTCACCTACAGCACACTGGCCACAACCAGTGGGGCTTGCTGAGCTGCCAAATGTTTCTAGTTTCCTTCACGACCCTGCATCCTGGTACAGCAACTAGCATATATATACAAACTGAAAAAAACGTGTATAGCTACTGCATTTAACTTGTCAGCCCTGTCATATCCAAACTTTCCAAGCCTACTGGTAAACTATGGTAAAATCCTTGCTTCAGCCCATAAATGATCTTGTAGTCTCTGAGATGTTCTCTAGTTGGCACTCACTTGCACAAACACCTATTCTTCTACAACACTAACATTGGAAATCAGTAACAGAAATATGGTACTCATACAGGTACGTATACAGCATTAAAAACTCTAGCACTCACTTGCACAAACACCTATTCTTCTACAACACTAACATTGGAAATCAGTAACCGAAATATGGCACTCATATGTATACAGCATAAAAAACTCTCAATTATCTGCAGTATAACCGTCTAGGTGTTGGATAGTGGCATACTGACAGACAGTGATGTAGTAACCCCCAAAGGGAGTATAATCCAATAAAGCTCTCTACCTGTACTAAACAGTACCGTAAACTGTAAAAAGATAAAAAACACTCTTGAATACTGTAACAAGCATGATAAAATGTAAAGCCGCCATGACACTGTGCTTGAGTGATGTAATGAATGGCACAGATTTTTATTTTGGGGCTTCCCTGGGAAAATTCAGTTACAGTATTTGCAGTGATGGATAATTGAGATTTACTATACTATATGTAGTTCCTCCTGAGCCTTTGGTGCTTCCCTTTCCATTGTGCATGCACTTCTTTGGCAAGATGGGAGGAATTTGCCCCCTTAAACCTTTTTAGTCACACATGAAACCATGCATTATTTATAAGTGCTGTATCTTTCTTATTAGTTACTAATCTCTGATAGAAGCATCACAGAAGAACAGGTGTGAGTTAAGTAACTTACAGAACATTGCAACATAACCAGATCCAATATGGGCTGAAACAAAAATAATACCAATAAATTAATTGAAAGGCCTGGTGCTGTATCGCCAGGGAATTGAATGCAAACACAATTATAAGTGAAGTAAGAAACAACTGCCCTGACAAGTCAAGCTGTGACTTAGCTGAAAACAGACCCTCGGCATATCAAACCTTGGTATAACTGATTTCAGATTTATCCAATGCCTCTGTGCCCAAAGAACTGTTATTGCTTATACCGAACTACAATCAATAAATGGGGTGGTACAGTGTAAAATACATGTGTTTTCTACCTTTCTTACTCCAACCTGGCCCCAAACTGCCCTCTCCCCATCGTGATTACTGAGTTTTAATAACAGATTACAGCAAGTGATCATTCTATTATCCGGACGCTGTGATCTGAATGTTCAAAACCATTATCCATCCATTTTTCCACAATATCTAGGCAAAAAATTGCATCTGGATGAATATTGTGGTCACTCCTGAGTATGGCCCTGCAGTGGAGATTGCCTATCTGTGGTTGATGGGTCTGCTTGACCATGATAATTGCTTCATTTCATTTTTGAAGGCTCTAACATGCTTGCATGCATTAGCCTTGGTCATCTAACAGCAGCTCTCCATGCTGCTTGATCTCTGGCAGCCTCCCTGTACAGCCCCTTGATCCTGAAGTCACACTTAATGACCTCATCTCAGGTCTTTTTTGGTCTATCCCTCACAACCCCACCCCTTGAGGTGAGGTTTATAGGTCTGTCTGACTGTGGTTGTGGTACATAAGTCTGCTTGACTAGACAGAGTAGTGTTAAACAACAGGAACAAGTGTTGTACGCTGTACTGAAGTGGCCTTTTACATTGGCTTTCAAAGTTAGGAGTCCATTATCCGGACATGATTTTGGCTCTATTATGTCGGATAATCAAGCAATAGTCTATTCTATCTATCTATCTACTGCCAGATGCCATAATCCCATAAGGGGTGGCCAACTGACTTTGAGTTAGTTGTTTTACGGGAAGGGGCACTAACCCTCGACCAACCCACTTGTTGACACGTAGGGAGCACATATGGTTTGGTTGTATGGTTACCACCCAGCGTTGTAAATGGTTTCTTGGCTTACAGGAAACCATTTGGCTTGTCACTCAATGTAAAGCCACCTGTAAAGGAAAGAAAAGCAATAAGAAGTGACAGGAAAGATGGGAGAAATAGGAAGAGAGGAGGGCAGGCACAGAAAAAGAATGATAAAGGCTAAGGAAGGAGTAGGCAGCACTACATCAAGTGAGTGGATGATGGTCGCCACCACCTACCACAACATGAGGTGCTAATATAAAAATGTGACATAAGCTGCAAAAAGATGAAATTAAGGGCCAACTCAGTGTAAAATGGGTACAGTCTTCATTTACAGCAGTATTAGAATATATTCTAATCATGTATTTTCAATTGTGTGTTTTAATTCCCACCTGGGGGAGGAGGTAACCCGCAGATTTATCTAACTTTCAGTTTTATCAAACCAGGCTTCTCCCCAATTAGCTCAATATAGCAAGCAGGATTATTCTTATTTAAATCATTATTTAAATCAATTTAAATCATGTGATTTAAATCAATTTAAATCAGTGAAAAAAAATCATTATTTATATTAATATGGATTTTTTTTAAAATTAATATAGTAAAAAGGAAGAAGACAAAGAATGCGATCGATGTGTATTGTACAGATGCATCAAGTCCACTTGTCCTGTACTCTTCTTGTACTGATCCGGTATCATGTCAGGCACCAGTGAACCACTGCCTTTTGTTACAAGGCAAGCATTCGAAAGTTAAACACAGGAAAGAAGGATCTTTTGTCGATAACAAATGCAATTATGTTCAGTGTTGACATATGAGCTCAACTCTTCTTTGGATACACAGTAACATGAATCAATCTAATGATTATGATCCAAATTTGACAAAATATACAAATAATAAAAGACAAGTTGGCAACTTTCATCAGTATCTGACACACAGTGATGCAGCAACATGAGTAACCTCCCCCATACCAAGGAGTGCTGGCCTGTGGTGCATTTGCTTACTCCTACCTTCCATTCACGTTATTATTTTGTAGGTTTGTTTACTTGAATTTTGATATATAATCATGCCTAATAGACACACTGCAGGAAGTGGGAGGAAAAAAGACCCATTATGGTACTCTTTTGACTGAATTCCTAAAACCATTACAGTACAGTTTCACTTAACCCCTAAATAGGGAAGCACATCAATGCATGTGTTGACCACTTTAACCCTCTCAGCCGAATCACATCAGTATAGCGTGCCTTGTAAAAAACTGCCTGCACATTGCTCCGGCCCGATTGTAACATATATCCCTTCAAGCCAATGAGAACTAACCCCTCAGGCCTCGGGCTGGGTGATCCGGCTACTCTGGGGGAAGGGGGGGTCACCCCCCACTCTCGGCCCACCCATTGCCTGAATGTTTTGTCATCTGTCACGTAATAACCCTCTCTGAAGACCCTCCCATCCCTCTGTACGCCCCAGTAGGACGTTGTTAGTCGAAGTTTACCCCTCCCCCAACCACAAGGCCCATTCCATCCCCCCTCCACCTTCCCCCCCTACCTTGTATACTCCTACCTACCCTACCCCCTCCCTCCTTTTCAGCCCCATACTACCCTCCTACCCCCAATAAACGATCGTATGATAACGAGCACGCAGCTTGACTTGCTCTCCCCCCCACGCCTCCCCTCCCCCACTCCCCCCATGCCCAACACATGTACACGTGCTTTATATATATTGCCTCAATGCTTTTTTTTTTTTTCTGTGCCTTTTCGTACCTGAACATAATAAATGCTTCTCGTACTATTCTATACATGCAAACACGTGCAATCACAGGCATCTGAGCCCCAGCCCCCCCCCACCACCACCCAGCCCCATCCCCTAACACCACCCCTCCACTTCGATACATCTATTACTCCCCATACGTGAATTATCTCCCAACACCTGCAAACACACCTGCTTGCATGGCTGATATGCTAAATCACATAGATTTTGTTTGTTTCAACTTGCCAAATTGGTTGTTACTGTAAATGATCTCCCAAGGTTCAATGTATTCGTTGTGGGCCTCTCCCCGATCGAAGTTTATCTCCCCACACGTACATACAAATCTGTTTTCGTAGCAGTTGGTCAAGAACAAACTAAAGTGCTCTACTTTGATGAGAAAAGGTGGTTTTATCCAACCTCCATACCTACAAACCTTCTCCCCACAGGGTACTTTATCTCCCCAAAATCAAGTAATCTCCCCACACCCCAAAACAACTGTTCTCGGGCTTGATGTGACATATGATATTGCAATGACCTATTTCAGTAATAGAAATAGTTAGTTATCAAACCTGTGGGGGCTTTCGAAAATTTTTGGGGTAACTTTTTTTTTTTTTTTTTCAACTTTGACCCTCGATTGTGCAGTAACCAGTAGGCCTAAGGGGGTGCCGATTGCACTCTCAGATTTGTAAATTCTTCCTCTTTAGCCTGAACATACTGATTTTCCCCTTGGTGAAAGTCGAAAAAACACCCCTGAATTGCTGCTCCAGTGGCAGACAAGCCAGATCGAATTGCGGTATTTAGGGGTTAACATTGGCAAAGGTTTTGTACAAGAAAATGTCTTCATAAAAGTGAAAAAGTTGATTAAATCTGATTTTTTAAAAATACCAATTTTCTAAATATATATATACATATAAAAAAACAGCAATTTTTTCCAATCCTGGTAGCAACTATCTAGCTACTGTACTTCAAACTGAGTGAAATGTCCGACTTTATGTGACTTTGCCAAAGGGTGACTCTACACTGACTGACATGCCAAATGATTTCCTGTAAGCCAGGAAATCATTTAATATGCTGGGGGTAACCATATAATCAACCCATACATGTCCCCTTCGTCTCAACAAGTGGGTTGGCAGAGAGTTATAGCCCCTCCCCGGGAAACACCTATCTAAAAAGACAAACAACTTGACTCAGACCCAGGCAGACCCACAAATGATGATCAAGGACCAGACAAAGGACAAAATAGGGATGGTAACTTGGAAAATGAGGGGTGCAAATAATAAAGTTAAAGGGAGATTGTGCTGGTGTATGAGACTGCAAAGGTGGACATATGTGGATTGACTGATACAAAATGGTGAGGCAAGTGTGAGAGAGTGAGAGTATGGGTTACGTGTGCGTGGATGAGAGAATATGAAGATATATGCTGGATGCGAGAGCATACAGGATTTGGGCATGTGGACTTTGACCACCACTAGGTGGTGGTGAGAGTCAAGGTACAAATGCACTGGATGAGTAGAAGAGAAGCACAGGAGGAAGCAGTTTATACAGAGAGTAGAAAGGTTGCAGGATGATGGGGAAAAAAAAAAAAAAAAGCAGAATATAGTAAAGAACTGGAGGAGCGACTGGGTTGATTTGATTTGAAGCAGATGGAGAAGGTGGAAGGTGCAAGCAAGGTATTCATAGAAGAAATCTGTGCAGCATGTGAGGTGACGAGAATATGTAAGGGGGTGCAAGGAACAGCATGGTGGAATGAAGAGGTGAGGCAAAGCTGTGGCACAAAAGAAGAAAGCATATAGTGAATGGATGGGAGCAGAGGTACTGAGCAAGTTGAGAGAAGTAGAGTTATATGTACAGAAGAGCAAAGAGGTGAAAAGATTAGTAATAGAGAGTAAGAACAGTGTGGATCAGGAGTTTAGAAGGAATTTGAGTGTACAGTGGAGGGAATGTAAGAAAATGATCTGGATGGAGTTATGAGAGTAAGACAGGAGATAAAGAAGGTAGTAGGGGAGTCAAAGACTGCTGATGGAGAAGGGAGAAAAAGTAAGCAGACTGATAGAACAGTTTAAGGAACTGTTAAACACACAGAATGAAAATAAGTGGCAGGGAAATGGCTGGATGGAGGGAGAAGAGAAAGGAGATAAGTAGAAAGGAAGTACTGGAAGCAATGAAGAAAGTCAAAACAGGGAATGCCCCAGGAATTGATGAAGTGAGACATGAAATGCTGATGGACAGGGGAGAGGTAGCAGTAGAATGGATGTGGAGGATGTGCAGACCGGCCTGGGAGGAAGGCAGAGTTCCAGAGAGTTGGAATAATAATAATTATTCCCCTGTCCAAAAAAAAAAAAAAAAAAAAAAGGGGGAGGGAAAGAAGTGTGTGGTAATCACAGGTAGACTTGACTTCTTCATGCACTATGGAAAGTATATGATAGGATACTTCTTGACAGAGTTAGGGAAATAACAGAGGAATCAGCTGAGCAAGAACAGGGAGGTTTCAGGAAGGGAGGAGGTTCTGCAGATCATATATTCATCCTATGATACAGAAGGCTAATCAGTTATAAAGAGAAGGGAGAGAAACTGTATGCTGCCTTCATGGATTTGGGGAAGGAATATGGCAGAGTGTATAAACAAGGAATGTGGAAAATATTACAAATAAATGGAGTAAATGGGAAGCTGTGAATGCTGTGTAGAGTATGTATGAGGGCTCTAAGGCTACAGTGCATGTGGATGGTGAACTATGTGAAATTTTCTATCTGAATGTTGTGATAAGGAAAGGTAGAGTGTGATGGCCTGGGAAAGTGGAGAGGATGGGGAATAATAATTGGGTGCAGAAAGTAAGATGTGTTAATGGAGAGGATGGAGAATGAAAGACTGACTAAGAGGGTGTATGTAGGTGAGGTGGAGGGAGGGAGAGGGAGGGGTAGAACGAGGATGAGGTGGAGGGATGGAGTTGAGAGGTATATGAGGGAGGGGGGGGTGAGTTGGGGGGAGGGGAGTCAAATGGTGGGTGACAGAGTGACTTGGAGGCGTTTTGTCTGCGGCCACCCTTTGCGGGATTAGGGCGTCGGGCTATAGATAGATAGATAGATAGTTAATATTAGGGGTAAGGTTGTGAGAGGTAGATCACAAAAGACCTGGGACTAAGTAATTGAGTGTGATCTCAGGGATAAGGGACTGAATACACAAGCTACCAGAGATCAAGCAGCATACAGAGCCGCCATTTAGTGACCAAGGCCGATGCATCCAAGCATGTTGGAGCCTTTACAAAATGAAAATGAAACAAAAACAAATGTTGGACTGAAACAGGGGCATGTCATATCTCCATGCTTGTTCAATTTGCAGCCTACATGGATGGCGTTATTAAAGGGATACAAGGTAGGGCAGTGGACGCTGGAGTGTCCCTAAAGAGAGATGGCAGCATTTGGAATCTTCCTGTTCTGTTGTCTGCAGATGATACTGTACTGCTAATTGAAGACAATGGGAGAACTGCAAGGCTTGGTGGGAGTTTGAGAAAATAGCTATGAAAGAAACAGAATTTAAAGGTGAATGTTGGGAAGAGTAAAGTTGTGGTCTTTGAAAGAAATGAAATTACTGAATGTACAGTGAGGCTGGATAGTGAGGAAATGGAATATATAAGTGCATTTAAGTACTTGGTTAGTGTGATGAGTATGGATGGAAGTTTGGAGGATGAAGAGCTTGAAAGGCTTCAGCAGGCAAGAATGGTCTGAAAGTGATAAGAAACATGATAGGGTAGTGAGCATGGAAGTAAAAATGTTGCTGCATGACATTATTGTGATTCCCACTCTAACGTATGGAAGTGATGCCTGGACCATGTTGGATGGCCACAAGTCAAGAGTGAGAGCAGAGGAAATGCATTATCTGAGAGGAGTATGTGGTGTTACATGGAGAGACAGACTGACGAATGAGGAAGTGAAAGAGTATTGTGATGTGGATGTGATCGAAAGCATTTGAAATACACTGAGGTGGTTTGGTCATGTGGAGAGGATGAAGAGTGAGAGACTAACAAGAAAAGTGGGTGTGAGTGAGGCGGGGGGGGGGGATAGGAAGGGGGAGACCAAGGATGAGATGGAAGGATGCAAGAGGAAGGTACCAGTATATGAGAGAAGGGGGCATAAGTTGAGGAGACAGCAGCGATATGTTAGGGGACGGCAACATGGGGGCACTTTGTTTGTGGCCACCTCCTATGGGATGAAGGCATCTCACTATAAACAGATACACAAAACTTCCATGGGAGGTATCGTATGCTGATCATGGAGAATGAGAGGGTAGTAGAAGAAAGGTTCAGGATGTAGTGAGATGGAATGGGGCTTTAGAGTAAATGTAGATAAAACAAAAATGATGATATCTAGGACAGGTGGTGGTTCTATCAATGCAGAGTGTGGCCATGTGCAGTTTGTCCCACGGGTGTGGCGAGTAATTTCACTGTGCAATGTCTGCAATAAGTGGGTGTATATGATCTATCTATCTATCTATTGCCAGACGCCTCAATCCCGTTTGGGGTGGCCACAAACAAATCGCCTCCAAGTCGCCCTGTTCCCCGCCATTTCACTGCCCTGCTCCCAACTCACACCCCCCTCTCTCATATACCTCTCCACCCCATCCCTCCATCTCATCCTCGGCCTTCCCCTCCCTCTTCCCCCCTCCACCTCACTCACATACACTCTCTTCGTCAGTCTTTCACCCTCCATCCTCTCCACATGGCCAAACCACCTCAGTGTGTTCCTCATAACGCTTCCTATCACATCCACATCAACACCACAACGCTCCTTTATATTCTCATTCGTCAGCCTGTCTCTCCATGTGACTCCACAGGCTCCTCTTAAATAACTCATTTCCACTGCTCTCACTCTTGACTTGTGTCCTTCCAACAACGTCCAAGCTTCACTTCCATACGTTAGAGTTGGTATCACAATACTGTCATGTAGTAACTTTTTCACTTCCATGTTTCTTATCACTGCTTTCAAAGAACCAGCAACCTTTCTTCCCTGCTGTACCCTTTCAAGCACTTCACCCTCCAAACCTCCATCCTTACTCATCACACTACCCAAGTACTTAAACATACTCACATTTTCCAATTCCTCACCATCCAACCTCGCTGTACATTCATTGACTTCACCTCACTCAAAGACCATCACTATACTCTTCCCTACATTCACCTTTAGATTCCGTTTCTTACACACTCTCCCAGACTCATCCACCAAGCCTTGCAGCTCCCCTTCGTCTTCACTCAACAACACAGTATCATCTGCAAACAACAGTACAGGGAGTTTCCAAACACTATCCTCTCTCACCAGGGCCACTTCAACATCCACTACCCTACCTTGTACCTCTTTTATTACCCCATCCATGTACAGATTGAACAACCATGGAGACATGACACATCCCTGTTTCAACCCAACTTTCAAAGAGAAAAATTCACTTAGTTCACCATCCACATGCACTGCAGCCTTCGCACCAACGTACATACTCTTCACAGCATTCAACAACTTCCCATCTACTCCATATATTCTTAACACTTTCCACAATCCTTGTCTATCCACCCTGTCATATGCTTTCTCCAAATCCATGAAAGCCGCATACAACTTCTTTCCCTTCTCTAGAAACTTTTCCACTAAAGATCTAAGAATGAATATCTGATCTACACAACCTCTTCCCTTCCTAAAGCCTCCCTGTTCTTCTCCAACTAATTTCTCTGTTCTTTCTTTAACTCTGTCAATAAGTATCCTACCATATTATACTAAGAAGACAAATGCCCCTATGATTACCACACACTACTTTTTCCCCTTTTCCTTTGTACAAGGGAATAATTATACCTGACTTCCAATCCTCCGGGACTCTACCTTCCTCCCAGGCCAATCTGCCCATCTTCCACATCCATTCTACTACTATCTCTCCCCCATGCTTCAGCATTTCACCACACACTCCATCAATTCCTGGAGCTTTCCCCAATTTAACTTTCTTCATTACTTCCACAACTTCTATCCTACTGATTTCTTCCTGTCTTCTCACTTCCCTCCTTCTCCCAGCCATTCCCCAGCCACTTATACTCACATTACGTCCATCCTCTATGTTCAACAATTCCTTAAAGTGTTCTCTCCATCGGCTCATTTTTTCTCCCTTCTCCACTAGTAATCTACCATTTTTATCTTTCACTCCCCAGCTAACTTCACTTCCACCCTGTCTTACTCTTTTCACCTCTTTCCAGAACATTTTCTTACTGTTATTGGAAGCAGGCTGCAAAATTCTGTACCATACTGCTGTTACTGTACAGGGAAGAGCAGAGAGAGAAAAAGAGGTGGGAAATGATTATCTTTCTGAAGTCTCTTAATCCCTGACACGCTCATCACCTCATATGAGGCAATGTGCAGGCCACCCCTGGTCACTGATCGCCTCATATGAGGTAATGGGCCTCCATGCCATAACTTCAAGCACGAGGATGCGTCAGTGGTTTCCATGGGAACATTGACTCTCCCTCTGTTCCATCAGAGCTGTTGCAAAACCCTGCCATCCCGCAGTTGCCATATATCGCATATTTAGTAGTTCAGATATGCAGGCCATCCCTGGACGCGCTGATCGCCTCATTTGAGGCGATGGGTCTCGGCACCATAATTTTAAGCACGTGGAAGCGTCAGTGGTTTCCATGGGAATATTGAGTCTCCCTCTACACCACCAGAGCTGTTGCCAATACCTGCCACACCACAGTTGCCAAATACTGCATATTTAGTAAATCAGTTCTTGTTTGTAGCCCAGTAATGGCGAATTCACACCCGTCAACCTCCCAATGTGCAGACAACTCATCGTCACCCTCACACCCACCCAACAGCCATAAATTACAAAAAAACGAGGGTAATGGAGAGTTCAAACTCAGAAATACTTGATCTGATGACAAAAAATCAATATTAACCATTTGAGATTCCGATGACTATTTCGATCGTCATTTCAAATCCAACCTCAGAGATTCGGATGATGCATTTATTCGTCATTTTAAGAAACTTTTGTAAAATATTCACCATAAATCGCATTTACGCATCATACCAAAGAGGCTTGAGCACGATGTCACAGAATGGTTGCTCTATATGTGGCAGTACTGCACAGATGGTCTGACTCATGGCTTTGTTTCTTTATAACTTTATTCTTGGTGAATATTTTTCTACAGCAAGGTATAAAATTATTGGTTTTTGTCTAACTTCAACTCATCACTTTGACTTTTAAATTTCTTTGTTTTCCTTTTATTAACATACTACGATAAAGTACAACTATTCAGCTTCAAAATAACACCACAACCACCATCTTATCATAGAAAGTGTATTTATATTGACCGATCAAAGAAAAACATCGCTAAGCGAATATGCAGCCGAGACTAAAATAAAATTGTTCATCTCTTTCATTTCGCTTTACTGCACAATGAAATGCAAAAATTACCATAATCAATATATCATTGTAAAGGTAATTTATTGTATTTTTGCACGGTTTAAGCCAAATTTACATATCTTTGCTCATTATTTTTTGCCAAATATTTTTCTACAGCAAGGTATAAAATTTTTGCTTTTTGCCTAACTTCAACTCATCATTTTGACATTTTATTTTCTTTGTTCTCCTTTTTTGAACATACTATGATAAAGTACAACTATTCAGCTTTAAAATGACACCAAAACCAACATTCTATCATGAAAAGTGTATTGACACAAAGCGATCAAAGTAAAATACCGGGTGGCAAAAATGTGGATCAGCGTGAGTGGCTGACTCTGGCACAGACGAAATCGGCCCAGCCCAAAAACCTCAAAGGGTTAAAAGAAAAAAAAAAAAAAAAATCTGAAACAACGACTCAGGGAAGGTAACCAGGTTGATAAGTATTAGCATGACAAGGGTTAAGTGTGGGAGGGTTTTGTTATATGGTAGACATGGTATGTGCTGGAGGTGGAGGTGAAGCTATCTCAGTGGCAAGGGTAAGGAGTTCCTGCCCCTCCTGGCACTGAGAGGCTCTCCCTCCTTGCTAAGGAGTCCTTGTATACAGCATGTGTTAGGAGTGTGTTGCTGTATGATGGTAAGACTTGGTCAGTAAAGGACATTTGTATGCTCAAGCCAAGAGAAGGCAATGGTCTGATGATGTATAGTGTGTTTTTGAATTACAGGGCCCAGAAGTACAAACGGCCTTAAGTCGGGTGATTTGAGGCCGTAGGTCGCTAAGGCCCATGAACGAAGCACCTACAAGAGGTTAAGCCTCGGCAAGGCCACCTCAGCCGCTGAGGCTGGGTTGGAGCAGCCTTACTGTATTGAGACCAGTAAATAAAGTACTCCGATATTATATTCTCTATAGCAAAAACCGGACCAAACATGTTACTGTTTATCTTGGTATGGAGTTTATGATTGCCTGTGGACTAGATTGTGCTTTACGAAGGGAGTGATGGGTTCTTGGATCCACTGAACCCTCTTAACATAAATGAACAAGCTCCCCAGGACCAAATTCCTTCATTTAACGGAACTTGAGCCTCATACTGGGAGTGTCACACTACACTCCCATGCCATTTTTGCCTACACAACAATTTCTGGCAACCCAGAGGTTCTATGCTAGTGGGAATTTTCAGAGTGTTGTTGAAGATAACAGTGAGATTCATAAGTCAAGTATATCCAGAATGATATTATGTGACAGATGCTTTATTCAGAAAAGTATGCATTAAAATTAAGACGCCCAGTGATTTGCTGAGAAGGACAGAGACTAGAGGGTTCTGCAGAATAAAAATTTTTCCTAAAATGCCTGGGTTCCCATGGGAAGGGAGGGAAAGAATACATCCTCAGCATCCCTGCTTGTAAGAGGCAACTGAAAGAGGCCTTTATGTTTCCAGTCTTTCTCTCCTTACTGTTCTCTTGTCTTCTGTCCTACCCTTTTTCTTGACGTTTGCATGTTTTTTCTGGCCTTTATTTTCCCTATACTCCTACATGGCCATGCAGCCATATTATGGCCTGGTGATAATGTTCCAATATTCCTAATTTTCTAAAGTGCTTGGAGCAGTGGATCGAACCCTCATACCAATTAAGGCCCCGGATCACAAAGAACATGTATTTCTCAAGTGCGAAGGGTTCCATTCACTGATTGTGCAAGTTGTTTGTGACAGCAACAAAATGATAATGACATGTAACGATAGATATCCTGGCAGCACTCGGCCTATATCTGGGCTAATTCTAACCTCCACCACAGATCTGAATCAAGGTGTCTCTGGTGACAGTTTTCTGCAAGGTAACTGTGTGTGAATTTAGACAATGGTTCAGTAAAACATGGCAGAAATAGTACGTTCCCATTCATATTGCTATTTTGTTTCTTTAATCGTAAACCCTCTCACCTTACTAATGTTTTAAAGGTTGTGTAGGTGTTAAGCTCTTCATCACTAACGCTGGGATGTCTTTTCCTTGCACCCGACATTCGTTTTCAATTAATTACCGGCACTTCACGTGCTCATCCTTGACTGTCGTGTTCCTTCACTTTTGTGTAAATGTTACTAGCACTGTATAAAACTAGGGTATTACATAGAATGCCTAGCATTTTCTGGCAAAGTATGAAATAAGCTTATTTCATTCTGACCTTATATACTTTACCTAGGGATTTCAATAGAATGCCTAGATATTCCGCAGAATGTCTAGCATTTTTTGGCAAAGTGTAAGTTACAATCAACAACAGGGGGCTAGGCTGGAATACTCAAGGTTAAGTTAGGTTAGGTCTGGTTAATTCAGAAGAACGCTATCTTAAGCGAATACCTAAATTAACCTAATGTAAATGAAATGGGTGATTTAAGTTTGCCTGTTTGCTGCAGTTTGGTTGTTTCACACGTTGCCTAAAAACAAACTTGTTAATCTACAGAACACCCAGGAAATGTGTACAGATGATTTTATTTTATACCTTGTCTTGAAGTTTTAGGCATTATATATATAATATACCTAGGCATTCTATACAATGACAGGTTTCCCTCTTTGTCGATAACATAAACTTGCTCTCACCTCTCACCCCCAACTGATTCATGAAGTTCTGTGAATGGCCCAGTGTTTTTGTGTCCTGCCTTCTGATTAGTTGGCAGGGTCTCAGCTGACGCACAAGATTTCCCCCAAAACATTCCCTACAGTTAAAGCTAGCCTTAGCTAAGGCCAATGCACTACACTTAAGTCAGCCTTAAGACAAGGCAAGGGGTTGTCGTGCATGGGCCTTAGAGGCAGTCATTGGGCTGCCATTAGTATTCCATATGAAGCCAGTCTTAAGGCTGCCTTCTGATTGAGTTTTGCGCATCCCGGCCCACAGGTCTGAAGGAGTTAAGACTGAGTCTGTCGCATGTTTCCAAATTTGAAATGTCAAGATGGACTCTGCTGATGATATAGGGTGACTGGAAATGGGTCTGTTAGGCTCGAATGACAGATCAGTAAATTTTTACAAGTTGCCAATACACTCCCCAGGTTGTGCAGTATATTTTTCTGGTAGTTTTTTATGAGATTTGACTGATTTTGACCTTCGCTGCTTTATTTTACCTCTTTTGCAATCATGAACTTTGGATGGAGGTGAAATGATGCATTTTCAACATAAAACGAATGCAAAAATCACTCAACTCTGAAAAAAAAAAAAACACACCAGAAAAATATACTGCACAACTGGTTAACTAAACCAGACAGACCTAAACTAACCAAACTGAACGTGCTGCAGTGGAGTGCTTACCTTTGAGAGACAATGGCCCAGTTTGTGCAGTATATTTATCTGGTGGTTTTCTGTGTGATTTGAATGATTTTTGCCTTCGTTTTCTGTTTAAAATGCTTCATTTCACCTCCTCATCCAGTCAAAGTTCATCATTGGAAAAGAGGCAAAATAAAGCACTTCCAACAAAAATGGGTCAAAATCACTCAAATCTCATAAAAAATTAGCAGAGAAAATAGTGTTTCCTCAATTGTCAATAACTCAACAGCTTCCTCCGGTTCCGTGTGGACATGCTTAATAACGCGTAAATAATCAATATTACACCTGGTGCACAGATCATGTCCTACTTCGTTGGCAACCATAGCACGCAGGATTTGAATTTTCCACCCAGAAGGAATCAAGCACCGCGCTTCAAACTGACTGACAGAATACCATCACGTGACATGAAGTATGTATGTGTAGGTGAAACAGACCTAGCAGATGCATGCACAGTCAATGGAAGAACACACGTATGAATGCACGCATTTGTTACATGGACTGAGTCAAGATCCAAGTTTTTTTGGGGGAAATTTTAATTAAATTATCTCTGTATATATCAATTTCTGAATGGAGTTATGGGCGGGTTCATTAGCATTCCTAAGTAATATACTTGGCATTTACGGTTTGTAATATCTCTCAACTGCACATTGGCAACTTGTAAAAAAACACCAACAGACCTTTGGTTACCGGTAAGAGCTGTTTAGGTAACTTAATGCCTAAAAATGGCTTGAAATTCATTCGTTTATTTTCATCACTAATGAAAAAAAAAAAAAAAAAAAAACGGCTTAATACTCCAAGACCCCACAAGATGTCGCTTATATTTTATTCGCAGAAGAATCGCCAAAGAAGAAAGTTGACATTACATCAAACTGAGTCAAATTATTTTTTCTTAAGAATCCAGTGTTATGGTTTTGTAAACATTTAAGTTTTCTACCCTGGTGTGAATTCGATTTGAATCTCAAAAGCATTCTGGCGATTACTACACTATAACCTTACTTCGGAAGACCACCCCAGATGAGATGGGAAAACAAATGTGTAATCCGTGAATACTAATTAAAGCCTGAGGCAACCACCTGTAAGCACCAGTCATCATAAAATTAGGGAAGGAAAACAACTGAGCACAAACGTTGAAATAGTCTTGTTTCCGTTACCTCAAGTTGAAGGAGACCGAAAATATATAGACGACAGACCCTCCACTGTTCTCAGGGCAACTTGTTGAATAATGAACAGCTGACTTTCCCTGCTGTTCACCCGCCACCCGTGCGGTGTTTGGTTGCCGAATGTTTAACGGCTAACCCTGCTGCTTCCTGGGCCTCCTGGATCAGGTGTACTGCGTTGACCAGTCAAAATATGAACTTTGAGAGTGTACCAACAGTAGCCTTAACATGTAATATTCCTTTTGTAATATAAATGAATAAAAAATTATCAGAACTACGTGCCACAAGTTTGCAGATTTAATCATACCCGATTTGTTTTCATTATGCGGAAAATAGGCTAGTCGTGGTCATTCAGTCCGAGGACGTACATTTTTCATATTTTCTTCTGACAAACATCAGACGCTTTTAATAGTCTGTTAGTGGAAATAACCCCACGTAATTCCTGTCTTAAGAAAAGCATTTGTAACAGTCCTAAATCATAATCCCATAACTAAAATGCCGGGAATAGCGACTGAGGGCAACACAACATCCCTAGGAGGAGCCTACGGAGGGGCAGACAGAGCGCTACCTGACCCCGGACGACAGGGACATAAGTCCACCCAGGCCGCACGCCCCTGTGACCCGGAACTCGCCCGCTGCCGCCATAGCAGGAAAAGGAGACTACCTTGCGGGCGAGCTGACCCTCGACAGGATCGGGATAGAGCTATTACATACTCTAGCTCCAGGCAGCACCCCAGCGACGGCCGGTAGCTGCGCCCTTCTTGAGACGGCCTGCAGCCGCTCACCCCTTCTTCAGGAGACGGCCGGTAGCCACTCCGAAGGTGCCCTTGAGATGGCCAGTAGCTGCTCACCTCTCCTTCAGGAGATGGCCGGTAGCCGCTCTGAAGGTGTCCTTGAGACAGCCTGTAGCCATTCACCCCTCCTTCAGGAGACGGCTGGTAGCCGCTCCCACCTTCGTCTTGAGACGGTCAGTAGCCACTCCGAAGGTGCCCTTGAGACAGCCTGTAGCCGCTCACCCCTCCTTCAGGAGACGGCCAGTAGCCGCTCCCCCATGCAGACCACGGCCAGTAGCTGGGCCCCTAAAAGGCCATGGCCAGTAGCCGGGCCCTATGGCAGGAGGCGGCCAGCAGCCGCTCCTCCGTCAGGTGCTGCCACACCCCCACGACATGATATCTTCCAGGAGGAGGGTCCCATTCCCGAGGACCTGTGGAGAGGCCCTGTGCTATCCCCAGGGTTGTACTTCGCCCAGCCAGCTCTGGAGGGACCCTACCTGACGGACTCCGACGACGACCGATGCTGCAGCTCACTCCTGACAGCGTCCCCGACAGCAGGAGGCCGCAGTCACAGGGTCCCCCCCCCACACCCAGGACCCCTGGGCAAGGCCTCTCTCCACCCTGATGCTGACGACCGTCGTCCTCCATCAGGCGCCTGTGTGCACGTTTCATGGAACTGTTCAGCCCGAGCCCTGAGGGCCGCACTCCAACCCCCAGCCCTGACAGTGCCCCAGACAAAAGAGGACGCCCCTACCAGTGATTCCGTGGTCGCTGGGTACAGAGGCCACAGGCAGGACTCAGCCCCCATCAGGAGTCGAGCTGTGAGTTCTCCCGCTGCCCCACTAAGCACGCTGCCACCCCACCGACAGTGAGTGACAGTGAATAGTGCAGTGACAGTGTGATAGTGACTAGAATATAGGGCAGGTGATATCCAATAGAATATAAATCCAAGGCCTAGTAGTATGTGCTAATCAAGATCCGGGCAAACAGTGACACAGTGAGAGTAAGAAGAGAGATTTAATAAGAGTGCAGTGATTTCAATAAACATCAGACTCGGCCTTTATAGTGTGATTCCTCTGCACTGCAAGACCAGTGTAATACTTGCCCAGCCTAAGTGCAGCTTCTAATTCCCTCCAAGTGACAGTGAGCTATTACCCCTGTCCGAAATATTACAAACACTATTTATTGTGCCATTCACCTACTATCCTGAACTATTGACCAAATAGTATCCTGTGCGATACTACGATACCAGTATATGACTTTTAATTACCCAGACTCCTGTTGTTGTAACATCTACCTGTTCCACAAATAGAATTAGTCGATACACGTATAAGGTTGTTACCTTGATTTGTGTCCTGCCTCTCTCTTATTTGTCTAAGCTCCGGTCTAGAAAGAGAATCCAGCTGCAAACTAGGCGTTCAAGGGACGGGAAGCTGACCCTTAAACATCTAGCATAACAATAACTGTAATGCTAGGTGTTTTAGTGTCGGCTTACCATACCACTAACGCCTAGTGTGCACTGGATTCTCTTTCTAGATCGGAGCTTAGACAAATAAGAGAGAGGCAGGACACAAAAACTCAAGGCAACAACCTTACATGTGTATTGCTAAATTCTACAGTGGAACGGGCAGATGTCACAAATACAGGTATATTGGACAATTATATTTCTAAGGCCTAGATATGGGGTGTTAGTATCGCACAGGATACTATTCAGGACAAGATAAGGTAAGATGAATAGCACTTAGGGCAGAGAGGTTATGCACTATTATTGTAGGAAAGTCTAGGTTCCGTGTGATGGTGGAGGTGGTAGCGCTATTTCACTGTGGGTAGGCTAACGGGTTTGTTGGTCAGGTTGTTAATTATTACTTTTGCACTGGGGCCTCCGTATGATCTTAGTGTGAGGCGGTGTCACCATCTGCTAGCATGTTCACTGAAATAGACCCGTATTACACTTCCTTGCCGTGTTCACTGTTTCACTGTTACCTTCCTTATTCCACCACTCTTTTATATTATTACTGATGCTTTTATCACTGACTTCCCCTATTCTGTTAACTCACTGCTCTGCCCTTACTTTACTATGTCACGGACACTGTGCTTTCACTATTACTCACTTTCAGGTCTGGGCGTAGTGGCGGTCAGGTACAAGGGCGGTGGAGGTGACTCAGCCTCACTGCTGACGGGGCTGAGTTCCGCCAGGGGCCTCTGTATTCAGGGGCCATGGGATCACGCGTAGGGGCATCCTCTCTCGTCCGGGGCTGCTGGTGATGAAGGCTCCTGCACTTTTAAGGCTTGGGGCGGGAGTCTGGCCCTCAGGGTTGGGGCCGAATAGCTGCCTGAACTTCACGCTCAGGCGCCTGATGGAGGACGAAGCTCTCCGGCATCGGGGTGTAGGGAGGTCCAGCCTGGGGGTCCTGGGGGTGGTCTGGAGGGCCCAAGGGCTGTGGTCCCCAGTGGTTGGGGACGCTCTCAAGAGGGGGCTGCGGTGTCAGCCTACGTTGGGGTCCGTCAGGTGAGTCCTCTCAGGAACCAGCTGCAGGGAGAAGAGCCCAGTGGTAGTCACAGGGCCTCTCCACTACTCATCCAGGCTGGGTGCTCCCTTTGGGTCGTAGATTGGTGGGCAGGAGTCAGCACCTGATGGAGGAGCTGCTACTGGCTGTCTCTTACCGTAGGGCTCGGCTACTGGCCATGGCCTTCTAGGGGCGCAGCTACCAGCCATCGCTAAGGCCTGGCTACTGGCCATGGTCTGGGGATGGGAGTGATTACAGACCGATTCAGGGGCACCTTCAGAGTGGCTACCAGCCGTCTCCTGACAAAGGCAGGAGTGGCTACTGGCAGTCTCCTTGTTACCTCTGGAGTGGCTGCAGGCTGTCTCCTGTAGGAAGGTCGAGCAGCTACAGGCCGTCTCTTGAGGGGCACCTTCAGAGTAGTTACTGGCCATCTCCTGACGAAGGTGGGAGCAGCTACCGGCTGTCTCCTTGTTACCTCCGGAGCAGCTGCAGGCCATCTCCTGTAGGAGGGTCGAGGGGCTACCAGTCGTCTCGTTCAGGGCACCTTCAGAGTGGCTACCGGCTGTCTCCTGATGAAGGCAGGAGCAGCTACCAGCCATCTCCTTGTTACCTCCAGAGTGGCTGCAGGCCATCTCCTGTAGAGGGGTTGAGTGGCTACTGGCCGTCTCGTTAGGAGCACCTTCAGAGCGGATTCTGGCAGTCTCCTGACAAAGGCGGGAGTGGCTACCGGCCATCTCCTTGTTACCTCAAGAGCGGGTGCAGGCTGTCTCCTGTAGAAGGGTTGAGCAGCTACCAGCCATCTCAGGGGTGCTGACTGGAGCTGGAGTAACAGCTCTACCCCGTGGTTGTCGGTGGTCGGCTTGCCCGGAAGGTAGTCTCATATTCCTGCTATGGTGGCGGCGGGCAAGCTCCGGATCATAGGGGCACACGGCCCGGGCGGACTTATGTCCCTGTCACCCGGAGTCCAGGCACGCTGTATATGCTCCTCTGTGGACTCCTTCTGGGGATGCTGGGTTGCCCTCAGTGATGTTATACTGTATTTTAATAACCATGCCCGGTTTGTTGTAACAGTATGAAATGAGTGGTAACTGAATAACAATATATCTGTCTATGTACCATTACACCCTCGTCCCATGCTGCCACAGGTTCCAACACCAGTAGTTCAGTGAAATACCTGCTCGGCGGAGCGAGCCAGACACCACAACCCCAGGAGGAGGGTACAGGGAGGTGACCCCAACCCACAAGGAGATGACAGGGAGGCTTTTCCACCTTCCTAGGGGGCATGGTAGCTCAGTGGTAGAGCATTGAGCTCATGGCTGGGGGGTCGCAAGTTCGAGCCTCGCCCGGGGCTACCGTTGCCGGGAGGGGTAGCTCCCTCCTGTAACCTAGCGAGGCTATATGGCCTTTAATGCCTAGCTCGGGGAATTAATTTCTCCATTTTCTGCCTTCCGATCAGGAATGACATATCTCCCCCGTGACCCTACACCCCTTTTCCTCGCAGCCAGACCACCTGGCAGTATGCAGTCTGAGTGTGGAGGAAGCACTCAACAGAATCGGGGTGGGACTTGCAACGACCAAATCCCAGGCAGGCCCTTGGACGTCATGTCCACTGGATCGGCCTTCACAAGAGAAGCAGACTCCACCGGAGCTTCAAGTCCTGCTGTACCCCAGGGGAGTAGCAGCACAGTAGCATCCACTGGACCTACTGTGGGTGGAGTGACCACCAGTTCTCCTCCCTCTGCCACCCACCTTTGGGAGCCAGCACGTCGGCACATCTCTCAGACGACCCCTTCCCTGGATCTCTCCAGGAGGAAGGCAGGCCCAGGTGTAGACTCCACTGGAGCTACCTTCGTGGGACAGACCACCGGTCGTCCCCCAAGCTGCCCCAGCCCCAACGGCAGGAGGACAGAGTCCACCGGACCTGCAGCATTAACTAGGAGAGCCCACTGGGCCTCCTCCTCCCATTGTCCCAGAGACAGGTGGCCCAGCTCCAACGTCAGGAGGACAGAGTCCACTGGACCTGCAGTGTTAGCCAAAAGTGCCCACCGGACCTCCCCCTCCCATCATCCCCGGGACAAGTGGTACCCAAGGGAGCATCTTTCAGGCCTCCCTCTACCTCTGGCCCGAGTAGGAACCTAGGCAGTGCCCATTGAATCTGTCTGGCTGAAGGAATGCCCACCGGGTCTCCCTCTCGAGCCCCAGTCTGGAGTTCTGGCAGAGACCCTCAGGCCCACCAAGCCGGAGAGTTGCTCCCCCTCCATGACCCTCGGGGTTCTTATTGAGGGTGACGCCCCTTGCTCAGCCTGCCTCTCCTGCGGTGGAATGAGGCACCCCTCTTCCCGTCCCTCTCCCCTGGAGAGTGGGAACTGCTCCCCCACAGGTACCCTGTCAGAGACCAGCCAGGGCGAGACGACACCTTGGCCAGGTGTCCTGTCACTGCAGCTCCACCCTCGCCACCGACAGGTGCTGCTGGACTCCCCCAGAATGAGCAGCCACAGACCACCCCTGCCGGCCTCCTCTCCCAGGTAAGGCCACAGTCCCCGGAGCAGGTGAACCACCTCTACCACCCACTGTAGCCACCGGACCACTTCCAGCATAGGTGGCTGCAGCCAACCTCTGACGGCCACCCCTTTCGGGTGGGACCGTGGCCCCTCAAGGGCGCTGCCTGACCTGCAGCTGACCCTCAGCCCAGGCCTAGTCAGGTCTGTCCCCAGGACTCCTACCATGACAAATGGCAGGCGCTGTGCTGCACGCCTCCTGACCCAATTCAGACCCAGTCCCGAAGGCCCCACCTCACCCAAGGCCCCTACAGAGAGAGGGCCACCCACCACTCCACCAGTCAGCTCCCATAGGACCTGTGGTGGTCCCGACAACGACCTACACTGAGAGCACACCCCTGATGGCCCGCCCCCTACACCTGGCTGCCACCTGCAGCTGCCAGTATAGGGGCCTCCTCCCCGGCACACCCTAGTGCCCCTTTCCGCCTGTACCCATGAGTAGAAAGATTCTAAGGTTGTTGTTTCGTCCCCTGAGGGTGTTAATGTACGATCCCGTGTGAAACAGACCCTCTCTAGTGTCCCCAATGCTGCCCCCACCCCCTTTGCTTGGACCAGTGAAATTGCAACCCCAGGGGAAAGTCACGTTGACTGCTAGTGTTAGTACAAAGCAGGAGGCCCCAGCCACTTCCCCAGTGTGACTCACCCCCCCCCCCAAGTGCAATACACGGCAAACTCCCTCCAAGTATCAGTGTTGTGCCCCTGCCCCTGTGTTGTCCTATACCCTCATCCCCCTTCCCCCTTAGTCTTATTCCGTACACACTGAGTGTATACACTCAGGGTTTACTCTCCGTGATTGGCCTATGCAAGAAAACTATTCTGTCCCTGTCACACGAGTGGGTAATAAGTGGTATATTTCTCCGTTCCATGTCACGTGGCCGTAACATAAGATAGCCTATATCTTGTCAATGTCACGCGGATGGCACGATGCGGTTCTGCATCGATTACCACTGGCTTAATGACGTGACCACCAAGGACACTACTCCACTCCTGTGCATAGACGACTCCCTGAATTCCCTATACGGCACCTCCTGGTTCTCCACCCTCTACCTTCAGTCAGGGTATTGGCAGGTCCCGGTGCGTCCGGAGGACAGAGGCAAAACCGCTATCTCGACCATCAATGGGAAACATTATGAATTTAATGTTTTACCCTTCAGCCTCTGTAATGATCCCCCCACTTTCTCAAGACTAATGGAATCCGTCTTCAGCGGCGTCACATGGGAGATCTGTCTTGCTTCCTTGGATGACGTCATCGTTTTCAGCCAGACCTGGGCCAACCACCTGCAGTGCCTCTGCCGGGTTTTCACCCGACAGGCAGGCCTCAAACTCCAGCCATACAAGTGTGTCCTGGCCGCCAGAACCGTCTCATTCCTGGGACATGTCATCTCCCAGGCTGGCATATCTCCCAACCCAGACATTTCCATGCCATCGCGGACATACCTCCACCACAAGACGTTCATGGGATTCAAGCCTTCCTCAGCCTGATGTCCTTTTACCTCCGATTTGTGAAAGGGTTCACCCACATTGCCAAGCCACTCACAAACTGACCTGTAAGCGAGAACCGTTCATCTGGACAGACGAGAGACCAGCCGCCTTCCAACAACTTAAGGATAAGCTCGTTTCCACCCCTATTGTGGCCTTTCCTGACTAACCCCTCCCATTCCGGCTCTACACGGACGTTTCCCTAAACGCGATTGGTGCTGTGCTGGCACAAGTCCAAGAAGACCGCGACCACATCATTGCCTGCACCAGCCGTACCCTCAATCAGGCAGAAAAGAATTATTCCGCCACCAAGAGGGAGTGCCTGGGCATCATCTGGGCACTTGAGCACTTCTGGGCATACCTGTCGTGGTCTCAAGTTACTATCATCACTGATCACCAGTCCCTCCAGTGGCTGTGGCAGTCTGACACCCACAATCCGATGGCGCAAAACCTTGGAGAAGTTTAACTATGAATTCTCGTACCACCCCGGCAAGCTTCACACCAATGCGGATGCTCTCTCTCGGCAAAACATCAATGCTGCCCAGCCGGAACAAGATCTTCTCCAGCAGTGGCATCATAAGGAATGACCCCACTGGATTCCCCAGCACCTCTTCAAGAAACTATTGCCAGGGCAACCACCTGCTTACTCCGTCCGGGCATATCATCCTAGCCCCCAATGCCGCCCTTGACGCCCTGCGACACCTGCACACTCACAATGGCATTCACCTGGGCACGAAGAAACTCCTGCAGGTCTTTAACGACACCTACTGGGTGCCCAATCCCTCCACCCTCGCCAAGGAGATTATCCAATCTTGCCAAGTGTGCACCCTCGGTAAGGACATCACCCGTACCGCCAGTCCATCAGGTCGTATTACCGCCCACAAACCTTGGCAGTTATTGGCGATCAACACAATGGGACCCTAACCCCCGAAATAAGATCAGGCTATAGGTACATAATCACATTCGTTGATACGTACTCCAAATTCATCGTAACCTGCCCAGTGAAAAAACACCATGCTGTCGCAGTGGCTGACACGCTGATTTGGCATGTATTCCCGTACTTCGGTATCCCACAAGCAATCCACTCAGATAATACACCAGAGTTCACCAGTAAAATCTGGGAGGAGCTGGCCCACATATTTGGCTATAACATCTCACACTCGTCCCCTTACTGGCCCCAAGGAAATGCCATATGCGAGTGAAGCCATCGTACACTAATGAATCAACTCCGCACCTGGATAGAAGCCACCAAAGACAACAACTGGCCCGCCAATGTAAAAAGCGTGCAATGGGGCATCAACTCCTGCCCCCAAGAGGACGGAATTTCGCTGTATGAAAGAGTGTTTGGAGAAACATCCCTCCTCAAGCCCCTTTGGCAGCACTTACAACCCCCCAGTTCCACCCCCATATCTGACCCATTGCATCATCTCACACGACAGCTATCCCACCTTCAAAACAACCTGGACCTCTGCCCCGACACTGCCTCCAACTCCTACAAGCCGGGCAACACTGTCATGATAGTGCAGCTCTCCACCCCCCACAAGCTCGCGCCGCTCTTCATGGGGCCCCATACCATCATAAGCATCCCTAACCCCTACCAGGTGACAGTCGAATATCACGGCACTTCCCACACTCTCAGAAACCGTCATGTAAGCCTTTTTCACGTTCCTGCCTCCCCTGCCTGGCCCCTCGCCCCACTCCACCCATTACCCCTGCGCCACTCCCCTCTGCCTCCTATGACTGCTACATCTCCCCCTAGACATCTCTCTCGCTCTCCTTCCCCTGCCGCCTCCACCTCACCTTCTGCCATGCCGCCTCACACCTCACCTGACAACTCAGATGCCAACAACTCCTCGCCTCTCCCCCACCTCCTCACCACCCACCACCCCATCCCCCACGCCCAGCACCGCGTGTCCCGCGCACACCCCCGCACCCCCTCAACCCACCACACCCCCGCCCCAGCCATCGCCCACCACTGTCCCTGAATCTCTCTGTCCGCCGCCCAAACATGCCCCATTGACCCTGCCTACCCTGTCCCCCACCCCTGACTCCACCTGAGCTGCCCACGCACCCACTACACCCCACGCCATGTGCCATGCCACCCACACTCTTATCACTCCACAGCCGGCCTCGCATGCCTTGCGCACCTAACACCCGCGCTGACACTGCACACCCACATCGCTGCCCACACCCACCCTGCTGCATTACCCCGCGCTGCATTACCCCGGCATAAAACCCCACACTTGCTGTCCATCTCTGGCATTCAGCACAGCCCTGCACAGAAGACAACATCCACCGCTATGAGGATTCACCGAGCCATGTGGGTGCCGCCCTTCGGACGAAAACAATGAGTCCGTGGAACCTGCCAACTCCTATGACTCCTCTGCTCCTCCACTGACCCATCCACCCTCTTCATCACTTGTGATGAGCAGCTAGACGAAAACCCTGCCACCACAGCCTGGCACGCCCTCCTCCAACACCTACAGCCAGTCTACCACACCTATGACACCAAAGTTTACCACCTCCAGTCACAGGGACCTGACTTTTTCCCAGCAGATGGTGGTAAAATGCAGTATAACATCACAAAGGGCAACCTGACACCCCCAGAAGGAGCCCACCAAGGAGCATATACAGTGCGCCGGGACCCCAGATGACAAGGACATAAGTCCGCCCGCCTCTATGACCCGGAGCTTGCCCACCGCCACCATAGCAGGAATACGAAACTACCTTCCGGGCTGGCCGACTACCAACAGTCATGGGGTGGAGCAGTTACTCTAGCTCCAGTCAGCACCCCTGAGACGGCCGGTAGCTGCTCAACTCTCCTACAGGAGACGGTCTGCAGCCGCTCTGGAGGCAAACAGGAGACGACCTGCAGCCGCTCCTGCCTTTGTCAGGAGATGGCCAGAAGCCGCTCTGAGGGTGCCCCTAATGAGACGGCCTGTAGCCGCTCGACCCTCCTACAGGAGACGTCTTGCAGCTGCTCCGGAGGCAAACAGGAGATGGCCTGTAGCTGCTCCCGCCTTCATCAGGAGATGGCCAGTAGCCGCTCTGAAGGTGCCCCTAACGAGATGGACCGTAGCCACTTAACCCTCCTACAGGAGACGGCCTGCAGCCGCTGCCGCCTTTGTCAGGAGATGGCCGGTAGCCGCTCTGAAGGTGCCCCTCGAGAGACGGCCTGTAGCCGCTCGACCCTCCTACAGGAGACGGCCTGCAGCTGCTCCCGAAGGAACCAGGAGACGGCCGGTAGCAGCTCCCGCCTTCATCAGGAGGTGGCCTGTAGCCATTCTGAAGGTGCCCCTGAGTCGGCCTGTAGCCATTCTGAAGGTGCCCCTGAGTCGGCCTGTAGCCGCTCCCTCCTCCAGGCCATGGCCAGTAGCTGGGCCTTAGTGACGGTCGGTAGCCACCCCCCTAGAAGGCCACGGCCAGTAGCTTGGCCCTACGGCAGGAGACGGTCGGTAACCACTCCTCCGTCAGGTGCTGACTCCTGTTCACCAACCTAAGATGCAGAGGGAGCCCCCAGCCTGGAGGAGTACTGGAGATGCCCCGTGACTACCACCGGGCTCTTCTCCCTGCAGCCGGATCCTGAGAGGACTTGACTGATGGACCTCGTCGTAAGCCGACTTCCTGACAGTGTCTCCACACACTGGGCACCACAGCCCTTGGGACCTCTAGACCACCCCCAGGATCCCAGGGAGGGACCTCCCTACACCCAGATCCCGGAGATCATCTTCCTTCAGGCACCTAAGCAAGAAGTTCAGGTAGCTATTCGGCCACAGCCCTGGGGGCCAGACTCCTGCCCCAAGCCCCGAAAGCATGGGACCCTTCGCCACCAGCAGCCCCGGAGGAGAGAGGACGCCCCAACGAGTGATCCCGTGGGCCCTGAACACAGGGGCCCCCGGCGGAACCCAGCCCTGTCAGTAATGAGGCTGAGTCGCCTCTGCCGCCCTTGTACCTGACCGCCACGATGCCCAGACCCGAGAGGAGTGACAGTGACATAATGAGGTAAGGGCAGAACAGTGAATTAATGGTATAAAGGTCAGTGAGGAAAGCATCAGTTACAATATAAGAGTGGTGGAATACGTAATGTAACAGTAAAACAGTGAACACGGCAAGGCAGTGAAATACGGGTCCATCACAGTGAATACGATACCAAATAATAGCGCCGCACCACACTAAGATCATACGCAGGCCCCAGTGTTAAAGTAATAATTACCCACAGTGAAATAGGACCACCAATTCCACCAATTTATTAAACTTGGACTTCTTGCAATCATAGTGCATAACCCCTCTGCCCTAAGTGCTATTCACCTTACCCGACCTTAACCTGAGTAGTATCCTGCATGATACTAACAACCTATACCTAGGCCTAATTATAATTGTCCAATATATCTGTATTCGTGACTGTAATGCTAGGTGAAATTAGGCTCGACTTCTCGTTCCTATTTCACCTAACGTGGAGCGGGGTCCTCTTTCGAGACCGGAGCTAGTGCAATAAAGAGAGGCTGGACACAAAAACTCTAGGCAACAACCTTTACACATATATTACCACAGTCAGACACAGGACAAATCAGCAGATATTACAGCACAATATATAGCAATATAAACCTTATCTAGGATATATGTATCTCGCAGGATACTTGCTTCTCTGATACTAATGACAACACAAACAATCCTAGTGTATCAGGAGTGCAGTAAATATAGGCGCACGCACGGGGGCGCGTGGAGGGGGTTGAGACTCACCAGGAGGAGATAGGGGAGGTGCGGGGAGTGACTTGTGATGGCTAGGGGAAAGTTATGGTAATACTGGAAGGCAGCAGATATTAGCCGTGAAGTTTATATGGTTTTCACTAGCCAAAATATTTTGGTAATTGATTTTATCCTTGATTCCACTTACTTGAGATATGGGAGTGAGAGCGGGTGGTAAACAAGATTTATGGGTAGCGTGGGGGAAGGAAAGACTACTATTAATACTTCCTTTCACGATATTCCATCACAGTAATGGGGGTATGTCTTTATAGGCACAGGCTTATTAATTATATAACAGAGATGTCACTCACACGTATAGTCAATCAGATCTTGTTCCACACTCTCGTCCTTTAACTTCTCACTGTGATCTGATTTACCCCGATATTCACTATATGAAATCACTGCACAATACTTACATTAGGGGAAATCACACTTAACCTAAATCACTCGTGCTACAATATCACACGTATTCATCAGGGGGATAGGCAGGAACATGTCATCGGTGATCACACTGGGCTAGGGGCACCGTCAATGCGAGGCGTGCCGAGAGGGCACGGGATAGCTCGTAAGGACGTCTTCTCGCGTCCTGGACTTCCCGTGGCTTCCGGATTTGGCTCCGGCGTGTGGCCCTCGGGACTGGGGCCGAATAGCTCCAGGAACCTCTTTGATAGGTCCCGGCGTCGTGGGGGCGTAGAGAGATCACGCCCGGGTGTCCTGGGGAGAGCCGAGAGAGACTGTGGACTGCGGTCTCCAGCGTCTAGGGGCGCCGACAGGGGAGAGCTGCGGCAGCGACTTCCACTGGGGTCCGTCAGGTGCGTCTGCTCTGGAGGCAGGCGTAGGGTACAGAGACCAGGGGAGGCTGGGAGGCCTGTCTGGGTCACTCTGGGACAGGAAGCCTGGGCTCCAGTCTCCTGCCGTGGGGACGTCTCTCTACTCTGCACGCCCTTGGAGCGACCGTAGATCGTCTCACGAGGGAGGGAGCGACAATGGGTCGTCTCTACCACGACACTCTCGGAGCGACCATAGATCGTCTCACGAGGATGGGAGCGACCATAGATCGTCTCTACCGGAACACCTTGGAAGCGACCATAGATCGTCTCTACCGGAACACCTTGGAAGCGACCATAGATCGTCTCTACCGGAACACCTCAGGAGCGACCATAGAGTGTCTCTACTGGAACACCTAGGGAGCGACCATAGATCGTCTCTACCGGAACACCTTGGGAGCGACCATAAATCATCTCTACCGGAACACCTTGGGAGCGACCATTGATCGTCTCTACCGGAACACCTTGGGAGTGACCATAGATCGTCTCTACCGGAACACCTTGGGAGCGACCATAGATCGTCTCTACCGGAACACCTTGGGAGCGACCATAGATCATCTCTACCTGAACACCTTGGGAGTGACCATAGATCGTCTCTACCGGAACACTTTGGGAGCGACCATAGATCATCTCTACCAGAGGGGCGCCATCTGGAGTATAGTTTCTAACTCCACCCCTAGCCAGCTCAGCAATTCCACTACGCGAAGGTAGTGTCCTTCTCCTACGGTGGCGGCGGCGTGGTGGCTGCATGTCACAGGGGCATACGGCCCGGGCTGACATGTGTCGCTGTTGCCCGAAGTGGTGATGGCTGGTGGCGGCCACCCCGTAGGATCCGTGTGGGGGTGTCGGCGTATCTGTGGGCACACTACGCTGTTCTTGGCTTGCCCTGTCGTCGGGGGTACTATGGTATTCTCCGGGGGCACTGTTTTTCAAGCCACACATTTTACCACTCTCCCCCCGTAAAAAATCACGTCCCCGTGGCTGGAGGTGGAACGCTTGTGTGTTGGAGGTGGTGTAGACGGGCTGGAGGTGTTGCAGCATAGTTCGCCAGGTGACAGTGTAGGAGTTCTCTTCTTGTGCTGGGTCGTAGGTGAGGAAGAGTGTGGAGGTGGTGGTGGTAGACTGGAGGAGGTTTAGCAGGTGGTGTGGCCCGCGGAGTCTGTGGTTCCTGCCAAGGGTAGGTGCCCATACGGCCCTCTTCACTCTCATCTTGCTTGGTGTGGCTGTCGGTGTGGTTGGGAGCTGAATGCTGGATACTGCGGGTAAGGGCCGGGTTTTGTGCCGTGGTAATGCGGCGTTGAGTCTCTGGGAAGTACAGGTTGAGGAGATTTGGGCCTGATGTAGCTTGATGGTGTGAAGTCGTGGAGAGGTGGGCGGTGTAGGGGTGTGTGTGTATCGGGTGGGTGGGCATGAGAGTCGGCCGGAGGGGGTGGTGGTTGTGGATCTGAGGGTGGGTGTGGGTGGGGAAGTAGGCGTGCGGGGTGGGCGGGGTCGGTTAGCACGGGCTGTCGCGCACGTTGGGGGCGCGGGAGAAGGTGAGATCGTCGGAGTGGGCGTGCGTAGGTGTGGAGGGGAGAGGGCAGTGGTAGTGGGTTGTCCTGCGGGGGTGGCGGGGTGGGCAGGGCACATGGGCTTGGGTGGAAAGAGTGAGGCGGCAGAGGGAAGGGGTGAGGGTGAGCGAGGCGTGGCGGATGAGATGTCAGATGAGGTGCGGGGGGTGGTGGAGGCGGTGGAGCCTGAGGTGGTAGGGGAGGTGGTTTTAGGAAGTAGGTTAGGGGAAGATGAGGAGAGGGTCCTAGGAGGCCTGTGAAGAGGGAGGCCGGTTTTGTGTTGAGGGGGTATAGTGGTGTGTGGGGTGGGAAGGTTAGAACTAGGGGCAGAAATAGGGGAAGGTAGAACAGAAGAGATAGTGAGAGGGGAGGAAAAGGAAAAATAACGTTCTCCCCTGTCGTAGACTGGGGGAGAGGTGAGGTGGCCCCCGTCATTACGGTGGGATGCGGGGGCAGTGGGGGGGGCGCTTTTTGTGTTTCCCTTTTTATATTTTCTTCCCCTGAGGCTTAAGGGGAATTTGCGTATGGTGGGGAAGTTTGTAAGCGCCCTCGTGTCATTTGGCCGCACTGGGCAGCTTCTAGCTGCTCACGGATGTCGTGGATCGGACATCCGTGGTAGCACGGAGAAAATTCCCACGGGTTGACGGTGATGAGGTCAACGGGGAATTGATTTATTTCGCAGATGCGTTGAGGGGTGGCATAGACGGCTAAAAGGCGCCTCATTAAACTGATATCTCTATCCATGTCTCCTGTTGGATCATGGATAGTGAAGTGTTGTCCTACAACACTTGGGAGTACTCTGAGCAGCGTATTAAATGTATGCTGATCCCGGGTTTCATCATCTGCCTCCGGGTAGGCAGCAGTAACCAGGCGTCTTGCCTGTATCAGGGTATTATCTAAATCCCCGTCGAATGAAAAGCTATCCAATTTGGATAGAGCCACTACTTTCCCCAATGATGGGGTGATGGCTTGTACAGTGAACTTTGTAAAGTTCTGCCAGGTAAGTTCTGGGATGACTTTCGGCGCTATGTTCGCCGCCTTTTTACCCAACAGTGGTAGTGTGACTGCAATTTTTTGTTGGTCATTTTCAAAGCCAATATCCAGTAAGGATTTAATTATTGCCAGATATGTGTGTATATCATACTGGTCGGGATCAAACTTGGGTAACTGAACGTGCGGTTTAGTTGCCATTTTGCCAAATATTTCCTGATTACCTCTCTTCTACACCCGGGTCTAGAACCACCGCTGGCCACCAGTGTAATGCTAGGTGAAATTAGGCTCGACGTCTCGTTCCTATTTCACCTAATGTGGAGCGGGGTCCTCTTTCGAGACCGGAGCTAGTGCAATAAAGAGAGGCAGGACACAAAAACTCTAGGCAACAACCTTTACACATATATTACCACAGTCAGACACAGGACAAATCAGCAGATATTACAGCACAATATATAGCAATATAAAACCTTATCTAGGATATGTGTACCTCGCAGGATACTTGCTTCTCTGATACTAATGACAACACAAACAATCCTAGTGTATCATGAGTGGAGTAAATATAGGCGCGCGTGCGGGGGCGCGGGGATGGGGTTGAGACTCACTAGGAGGAGATAGGGGAGGTGCGGGGAGTGACTTGTGACGGCTAGGGGAAAGTTATGGTAATACTGGAAGGCGGCAGATATTAGCCGTGAAGTTTATATGGTTTCCACTAGCCAAAATATTTTGGTAATTGATTTTATCCTTGATTCCACTTACTTGAGATACGGGAGTGAGAGCGGGTGGTAAACAAGATTTATGGGTAGCGTGGGGGAAGGAAAGACTACTATTAATACTTCCTTTCACGATATTCCATCACAGTAATGGGGGTATGTCTTTATAGGCACAGGCTTATTAATTATATAACAGAGATGTCACTCACACGTATAGTCAATCAGATCTTGTTCCACACTCTCGTCCTTTAACTTCTCACTGTGATCTGATTTACCCCGATATTCACTATATGAAATCACTGCACAATACTTACATTAGGGGAAATCACACTTAACCTAAATCACTCGTGCTACAATATCACACGTATTCATCAGGGGGATAGGCAGGAACATGTCATCGGTGATCATGCTGGGCTAGGGGCACCGTCAATGCGAGGTGTGGCGAGAGGGCACGGGATAGCTCGTAAGGACGTCTTCTCGCGTCCTGGACTTTCCGTGGCTTCCAGACTTGGCTCCGGCATGTGGCCCTCAGGACTGGGGCCGAATAGCTCCAGGAACCTCTTTGATAGGTCCCGGCGTCGTGGGGGCGTAGAGAGATCACGCCCGGGTGTCCTGGGGAGAGCCGAGAGAGACTGTGGACTGCGGTCTCCAGCGTCTAGGGGCGCCGACAGGGGAGAGCTGCGGCAGCGACTTCCACTGGGGTCCGTCAGGTGCGTCTGCTCTGGAGGCAGGCGTAGGGTACAGAGACCAAGGGAGGCTGGGAGGCCTGTCTGGGTCACTCTGGGACAGGAAGCCTGGGCTCCAGTCTCCTGCCGTGGGGACATCTCTCTACTCTGCACGCCCTTGGAGCGACCGTAGATCGTCTCACGAGGGAGGGAGCGACAATGGGTCGTCTCTACCACGACACTCTCGGAGCAACCATAGATCATCTCACGAGGATGGGAGCGACCATAGATCGTCTCTACCGGAACACCTTGGAAGCGACCATAGATTGTCTCTACCGGAGCATCTTGGGAGCGACCATGGATCGTCTTTACCGGAACACCTTGGGAGCGACCATAGAGTGTCTCTACTGGAACACCTAGGGAGCGACCATAGATTATCTCTACCTGAACACCTTGGGAGCGACCATTGATCGTCTCTACCAGAACACCTTGGGAGCGACCATAGATCGTCTCTACCGAAACACCTTGGGAGCGACCATAGGTCGTCTCTACCTGAACACCTTGGGAGCGACCATAGATCGTCTCTACCGGAACACCTTGGGAGCAACCATAGATCATCTCTACCTGAACACCTTGGGAGCGACCATAGATCGTCTCTACCGGAACACTTTGGGAGCGACCATAGATCGTCTCTACCAGAAGGGCGCCGTCTGGAGTATAGTTTCTAACTCCACCCCTAGCCGGCTCAGCAATTCCACTACGTGAAGGTAGTGTCCTTCTCCTACGGTGGCGGCGGAGTGGTGGCTGCACGTCACAGGGGCGCACGGCCCGGGCTGACGTGTCGCTGTTGCCCGGAGTGGTGGTGGCTGGTGGCGGCCACCCCATGGGATCCGTGTGGGGGTGTCGGCGTATCTGTGGGCACACTACGCTGTTCTTGGCTTGCCCTGTCGTCGGGGGTACTATGGTATTCTCCGGGGGCACTGTTTTTCAAGCCACGCATTTTAGTGACGTCTACCTGTTCCACTGTAGAATTTAGTAATACACATGTAAGGTTGTTGCCTTGAGTTTTTGTGTCCTGCCTCTCTCCTATTTGTCTAAGCTCCGGTCTAGAAAGAGATTCCAGCTACACACTAGGCGTTAGAGGGATGGGAAGCCGAAACACCTAGCATTACAGTTACCACATCAAACATCCAAAAAATTTTTACACTGCATAACACTTTAAATTATTTGGTATACAAACTGAGATAAAATTACATAATTTAACAAGCAATCACATAAATATAACATTATAGAGAAAAAGATCATGAAAAATAATGCACAACTTACAAAATACCGGTACCTCCGTTCACAAACAGCAAGCTAACTGGCAACCCTGACACGTAACTGAAAACTATGAGAAATCCTGAAAACCTTCCAGTACTTCCTATCTAGCAAATACCACTCCTTAACAATACCTGGGCTTTTTTCCCCTAGGGGTGTAGCCGAGACAGGACGACACACTGACGAAATTACTCATCCACACCCACACATTTATGTATATTTTAGCCTCTAGGGTTAGAAGAGACTGCTCCTCAGCGCACGAGGGTCAACCGTGCAGTGCAATCCAGTGACATCTGCAGCAGGGACCAACAGCAGAGCTGGTTTACCTCTGCCACATCATAATGGACCCATCCCCTTTCCCGCACCTGACCCGCTCAGCTGCTCCGATCAGATGTGGGAGAACATCCCACACCAGTAAAGTCAGCTTTATGAGCCGTGTCGTGTTGGGCCGCTCATCTCTCAGCTGAATGTAAACATCGTTTCGCTACACTTGCACGCTCGCTCATAACCATCTTGTTATGGTAACTTGTTGATCTCAGTTTTCCAGCTTGGCTTTCTCACCAGCTACTCTACTGCGTTGGTCTGCCTATAAGGATGTGACGAGATGGCTAGATAATGGGTTTGTCAATGAAGCTTTTTTTTTTGTGTGTGTGTTAAAACCTTCAATATTGTTGGGCACAGTATAGCTACTGATCCGATTTCTGTAGGTGTTATACTAGGATTTTTCCTAGTCCAGAGGGGTTCTTCTAAATAGGGAGGAACAATAAAGGACTCGATACACCTAAGGAGTACAGGGTAAAAACAAAAATTCCAACTGGCAAGGCGAGCGATTTACTGTTTCACTAGCCTTTATGCATAGCTTTACTTCCGAGATTGTGAGCTCTAACTGTAGGAAATGGCCAACTGGAGTGAAAGGGAATTGAGGGGAAATCTGAGGGAAGATGTTATGCAGCTTGTTCTGTGACCCGACTTCTCGGGTCCAGTCATGGTGCAACTCTGGGTCCTTAATTCCTGACCGGGTCAGCACTAGCAAGGAAGGGAAACACAAACACCACGAGTGAACAATTACACCAATATATTAATAGAGAAACAATTACACACACAATATTCGAAATTACACAATGTCTAATAGTGATATTGGTCTGAATCACTGTCCACCTAGTTCAGCATGTTTGTCTCACATCTGGGTTATTTCTTCACAGGATCACAGGCAATATTTCTCCGATATATATATTACATCAACACAGAGAGGTTTGCATACAACACAACCCAGTATACCCACAGGGACAGCCCTTAAGCCTAGTTGCTTGCGTGACATAGACGGGTCCTAGCTAATACATCATCTCAACGTGACATGTACAGCAGTCCCTAGCTAACTTAGCCTCTACATACGCGTCACAAGTCGAGAATATACTGTAGGTCACACTGGGGGGAAGTGGGGGGGGGGGCAAGGGGCTTACTGAAGATAGGGAGGGTTTCTCTCTGTGGGGCCAGGGGGCAGGGAGGAGAGGAGGGGGAGGATCCAGTACTGAGATATTGCTGTGTTACGTGAGTGATACGGGCTCGTCTGTCCTGCTCGAAGGGGGGGGGGGGTCTCAACCCGGGGCTGGGGATATGCACTCCGCATGTGATTCACAGGGACTCAACTCGTCAGCAAGGGGGAGGAACACTGACGGGGGGGGGGGTGCTGCATATGGGGATAGGGGAGAGGAACACAGGAGAACAGTTCACTGGTAGTTCACTGAAAAAGTAGGGGGCTCACAACACTGGGGAGGTATATAATCCGAGACCTGTCACTCACAGTTCTGACGGAGAGGAGACCACGGCCCACAGGGGAGAGGGCCTATGCAGGGAGCTCCAGGTGGTGGCCAGGCGTGGGAGGCAGGCCGTCTGGGGAGCAGTGCAGAACAGTGTGGCCCATGGAGTTGCCAGGAGTCCGGGAGTAATGGGGCGGCATCCGGGGCGGCTTTCTCGCCGTATCGGCCCTGCAGGAGGCAGGGCTCTCGGGACTGGGCCCGAAGAGGGCCAGAAGTCAGGCTGTACGCCGTTGGCCCTTGGTCATCTTTGGGGTCCGGGGGAGGGCCTGGTGAAGGCCCGGCCCGAGGGTCGGCTGGTAGGAGAGTGCTGCCGAGGTAGGGCGGCCGATACCCCAGTCCAGGGCGGCTGTCAGGGAAGAATTTCGGCCGCTTGTGTCGGGGGAGGCCCTTTGGCCTCGGCAAGCACCTGGGGAGGCCCAATGGCTCCGGGGACTGCAGCCTCTGCTGCAGGGGGGAACCGACCTAACGCCAGGGTGGTGGGGTGAGCCAGAGGTGACTCCTTTTGTCAGGCAGCCCCGTTGGGCACTGCCTGTGCTCCTACGTGGATCAGGGGTGCAGGGGCACTCCTGTCATAAATCTAGGGCCTCCTGCCCTGGAGACTTCGGGAGGACGAGGTCGGACGTATACTCACAGGTTTCACCACAGCTCCAACGGAGCGTGCCCTCCCTTCGTCATGTTGGGGTTAAATGTCCCGGGGACAGCAGGGGGAAGAGGTCAGATGTACTCTCTCGGCTTTCGCCACAGCTCTGACAGAGCATGCCCTCCTTCCGTGTGGGAAGGTCTTGTGCCTGTAACATCAGGAGGAAGAGGTCGGATGTACTCTCTTGGCTTTCGCCACAGCTCCGATGGAGCACACCCTCCTTCAGTCTAGGCAGGGGAATAGCAACCCTAGAGGCTCCTCCTGAGTCCTCATTTAGGTGTGGAGCCGATCCAGAAGACTCGGCGTCCGAGGGTGTGCCTGGGAACTTGCCACTGCAAGTCCCACCCCGATTCTGGCAAGGATTCCCTCTGCTGGAGAGTAGTGTACTTTTCCGTACACTGCCAGGTGGTCTGGCTGCGTGGAAGAGGGTCGCCGGGTCGCAAGGGAGATGCGCCGTTGTTGCCTGGACATCCATCCAGGTAATTCAGCCCCTCTGTTGTCTCCTTATGGGGTGAGTGTCACCCCCTCACTCTCTCCTCTTGGGGTGGTGGTGTCGGACTCATCCTGCAGCACTGGCATTTCACCATCGTCATGGGTTAAAAAGTCACGTCCCCGTGACTGGAGTTGGAACGTGTCAGAGGTGGCAGTGTGGTATGCAGGCATGAGGTGGTGGAGGAAATTTGTCCAGTGGATGGTTTGCTGGTTTGGCTGGAGATGTGGGGAGTACCTGACAGTGAGAGCTGATGGCATCGGTGTTTGTTGTAGGAGGCAGAGGAGTTGGTCAGTGCCATGGATGTGGTGCTTGCGCCCTTGGGGTGGGGTCCAGAGGACAAGAGTGATTTTCATCTCAAGTGGTGGGGATGGGATGGCCAGGAAGAAGTCTGGCTGAAGACTGGAGAGGGCGCGCATGTTGACGTATTTATGGGGGCATTTTGAGGTAATCAGCTTAGTGGGGCGGGCAATTGGGATGTTCTCTAGGGGATGGTGGGATTTCCGGAGGAGGGGGGCGATAGTAGGGGCGGGGGTGGAGGCAGAGAGGGTGTGTGGGAGTAGCGGGCGGGTGGGAGTGATAGGTGGCCGGATCGGGTGTGGGTGGGGAGGAAGGGTTGAGAGGTGGGTATACTGGGGACATGGCAGGCAGGGGTGGCATCGAGGGTGATGTTGGTGATGGGGTGTGTTGTGGTGAGGTAGGGGTTGGGGTGATGGTGATGGGCACAGGTGCAGGTCTTGGGGGTTGTTGGGGGAGACTGGGCATGACTGAAGGCGATTCCGAGAGATGGGAAGGGATGGTGGTGGATGGCGGGGAGGGTGAGGATGTTGGGGGTGCAGGTGAGAGTGATGGGGGAGTTGCAGCAGGCGTGGGGGTGGTTGAGGCGGCGGGGGTGTTGTTTGAGGTGAAGGAAGGGGACAGGTAGCAGGTGTAGGAATTTTCCTGAGTCAGGGGGCGGAGGAGGGCAGGTTGGGTGAGTTTCGGTTTGGGGGTGGTGGTGTGCTTGGCGGCGGGGATCATCGCACGTGTCGGTTTCTATAGGTGCGGTTGGTGTTGTGGTAGTTAATGGTGACCTGGTAGGGGTTGGGGATGTTGACTATTTCATAAGGGCCCATGTAGTGCGGGGCAAGTTTGTGGGGGGTAGGTAGGATGGCAACCTTGATAAGGTTGCCAGACTTGTAGGGATTAGCCAGTGTGTCATCTGGGGTTAGGTCTTTCACGGCCTGTAGGTGTTTGAGTTTCTGCTTGAGGTGGATCAGGGGCTCAGAGGAGGTGGGGTTGGTGGGGGGTTCTAGGTGGCAGCGGAGAGGGAGGAGTAGGGGAGGCTCGCTGAATAGTCTTTCATGTGGCGTGATGCTGTCTTCACGCCCATTGTATAATTTTAGGGTGGGCCGGCCAATCATTGTCCTGGGTGGCTTGAATGTGGGTGCACACCTGGTTGAGTAGAGTGCAATGGCTGTGCTTACAAATGCCGTTTCCTTGTGGCCAGTAGGGGGATGAGTGTGAAATGTTATATCGGAAGATGGTGGATAGTTCTTTCCAGACTTTACCAGTAAACTTGCGTGCATTATCTGAGTGGAGGGCTTGGGGAATCCTGAAGTATGAAAACAAGTGGTGGATCATTGTGTCTGCAACGGCGAGGGCGTGGTGTTCTTTCACCGGACAGGCGACTAAGAATTTAGAATACAGTACAAATGTAATGATGTAGCAGCAGCCTGACTTAGGGGAAAGGGGGCCGACCACATTGGTTGATAGCAGCTGCCACAATTTGCTGGCCACTAGACGACCCGAGGGGCCTGGTGTACGGGTGGTGTCCTTCCCGAAGGTGCATGCTTGGCAGGCTTGGATTACGTGTTGCACTAATTTAGAGGGGTGTGTGACCCAGATGTCGTTAAGTGCCTGGAGCAATTTTTTGGTGCTGATGTGTATCCCGTTGTCAGAGTGGAGATGGGTGAGGGTGTCTATTGCGGCCTCGGGGTAGAGGGCTATGTGGCCGGACTGGGTGTACAACAAGTCGCCGGATCTTTGTGGTTTGGAAAACAGATGGGCTGGCATCCAGTCTGGGCGGTCTTTGGCTTGCCACCATTGCAGTAGGGTGGGCGCAGATTGGATGGCACTCACGGGGAGTCTAGAGAGGGCATCTGCGTTCATGTGGAGTTTTCCAGGTCAGTACGAGATATCAAAATCGAATTGTTTCAAGGTCTCCCTCCAGCGGATCATCTGTGCATTTTTGGTGTCGGATTGGCGAAGCCATTGTAGTGACTGATGATCGGTGATGATGGTTACGTGGGTGGCCGCCAGGTATGCGCGGAATATTCTAGTGCCCAAATGATACTGAGGCACTCCCATTTCGTGACTGCGTAGTTTCGTTCAGCCTGGTTGAGGGTACGGCTGGTGCACCTGCTGATGTGCTCCCTGCCATCTTGTACCTGTGCTAGTACGGCACCTATGGCCACCAGTGGGACATCAGTGTGGAGGTGGAATGGGATGGTATAATCTGGGAATGCCACTACGAGGTCTGTGACGAGCTTGTCTTTGAGGGTCCGGAAGGCGTGTAGGCATTCTTCAGTCCAAGTGAATGGCTCCCCCATCTTGGTGAGATCATGTAGCCGTTTGGCGATGGTAGCAAAGCCTTTTATGAAATGCAGGTAATAGGAGGCGAGGCCTATGAAAGCGCGTGTGTCATGCACGTCTCACGGCAGGGGGAGGTCCTGCTGAATATGATGACGTCATCAAGGTAGGTGAGGTAGATTTCCCATGTGAGGCCACTGAGGATGAACTCCATGAGGCGGGAGAATGTTGCTGGGGTGTTGCAGAAGCCAAAAGGGAGCACGATGAATTCATAGTGCTTCCGTTGCTGGTAGAGAAGGTGGTCTTTTGTCGGTCCTCTGAGTTCACAGGGACCTGCCAGTATCCCAATTGTAAATCTAAGGTGGAGAACCAAGAGGCCCCGTAAAGTGAATCCAGGGATTTGTTGATCCTTGGTAGGGGAGTGGCGTCTATGACAGTGACATCGTTTAGGTGATGCAGAATCTCAGTGTCCCGTCTTTCTTTTTGACAAGGATGACAGGAGAGGACCACAGGCTGGTGGATGGAGCTATTAACCCAGCATCTAACATGTCCTGGACCTACCGGTCTTCCTCGGCCTGTTGTGTGGCTTTTTTCTGGCGAGCAGATTGCCGTATGTGGGGGCCCATCGTGTGTATCTCGTGGGACAGGATGGTGGCTGATGTCGGTGGGCCTCGACAAGAAGATGTCCTGAAAGTCCAGGAGGAGTCATTGCAAGTCGGTGGTTTGTTAAGGGGAGAGATGGTTGGGGAGTGGGGGGAGGGTTGGGGAGTTAGGGGGCGAGGGGGGGTGCAAGGCTCTGCCCCTTTCATCTCGCCTACTACTAGACCCTTGGGGAGGGTAAGGGGCGAGGTGGAGAGATTAGCCGCATGGATCACAGCGAGGTGTGAGGGGAGGAAGGTGGGGGAAAGGAGGCAGGAGGTGATGGCACCCACTGGGGCAGCTGGGGAGAATACTACGTGGATGCCGGCGGGTCGATGCAAAGGAAGCCATGTTTCTTGGTGAGGGGGAATGGTTACGTTGGAAGATGATGTAGCTGGGAATGTGGGTGGGGGCGGGGTGGTAGGTGCAGGGGCGGGACTAAGGGGTGGGGGGGAGAGGGGGGTTTACATTGTGGCACGTACACAGAGCCTGAGGGGGTGGATCTGGTGCCTTATGGAATTGCAACCGCCTTCCATGATAGTCGATGTTGGCCCAAAGTTTCTGCAACAGATCCAACCCCAAATACCCGTCGTAGGCACGGGAGGAGGAGTCAAATGTAACAAACTGGTGTTGGGCGGTTGCTTTTTGGTGAGTTTGGACATGAAGAGCCCAGGTTTCCCCACGGATGGGCAGGAGGCCGTCCCCCACGTCTACGAGGTGGGCTGAGGTGGGGAGGAGAGGGCCCAAGGCTCTGGCCTGACGGGAGTAGAAGTAATGGTATAGGCACAATCTGGCTGTTCCCGTGTCAACCAGGAGTTGAGCTTTCACCCCGTTTAACCTGGCCTTGTCATAGACTGGGGGGCGATACTTGTGTGATGTGGCCCTTGCCACCATGGGGAAGTGAGGGAGCGGTCCTAAAAATCCAGTTGGGGTGAGGTGGCTTCCCCCTCGCTGCCTATGTTCCCCTTGTTGGCGTCTGGGGCCTCTATGGGGAGGGAGGGTTCGTCAGGAGGATCATCCTAGATGGCCGACACTTTTCAGAGCCCCTGGTTAGCAGCTCTTCGCCGGGCGGCCATTAGTTGCTCTCTAATATCGTGTATGGGGCAGTGATGACTGCATGCCATGAACTCCCAGGGGTTGATGGAATGAGATTGAACGTTTCCCTGGGAGTAGGTTGCTTCCTGGTGGGCGTGGCTTGGGGAAGGGCTGGCGGTTCCTCGGGCGGCGGGTGTGGGGTCGGTGTCCAGGGCTTGTCGGGGGGTGGCTTGTGGGTGGGGAATCTGCTTACTGCCCCTATCTGTTGGGGCACAGAGTGGGCAGCAAGTAGATGCCTCACCAACTGGATATCTTTGTCAATATCTCCAGTGGGATTGTAAATGGTAAAATGTTCCCTGACCACACTGGGGAGTATTCGTAGGAGAGTATTAAACATATGTTGGTCCCGGATTTGTGGGTCTGCCTCCGGGTAAGCAGTGGCGACGAGACTTCGTGTTTGAATAAGGGTGTCGTCCAAGTTCCCGTTAGTGCGTCTAACTGGGAGAAGGGGACGATTATCCCTTGGGAGGGCGTGAAGGCTTGGGTCATGATTTGTTGAAATTGGTCCCATTTCAGCTCTGGAACTATTTTTGTGGCTCTGCTCAAGAAAATTTTTCCAAGGTGGTGGAGTGTGACTGCTATCTTTTCGCGATCATTCTCAAAGCTTATGTCTAGTATGGCTTTGATCATAGACATATATGTGTGTATGTCATACAGCTTGGCGTCGAACTTTGGGAGTTGAACGTGTGGTTTGGCTGCCATGGTTGCGGAATTTCCTTTCCTTGCTGTTTTACCGCCGAGTCAAGAACCACCGCTAGCCACCAGTGTTATGCAGCATGTTCTGTGTCCTGACTTCTCGGGTCCAGTCACGGTGCAACTCTGGGTCCTTAATTCCTGACCGGGTCAGCACTAGCAAGAAAGGGAAACACAAACACCACGAGTGAACAATTACACCAATATATTAATAGAGAAACAATTACACACACAATATTCTATGGGCAGAGTCGAAATTACACAATGCCTTATACTGATATTGGTCTGAATCACTGTTCACCCAGTTCAGCATGTTTGTCTCACATCTGGGTTATTTCCTTACAGTATCACAGGCAATATTTCGCCGATATAGATAATACATCAACACAGAGAGGTTTACATACAACACAACCCAGCATACCCACAGGGCCAGCCCTTAAGCCTAAGTGCTCGCGTGACATAGACAGGTCCTAGCTAATACATCATCTCAACGTGACATGTACAGCAGTCCCTAGCTAACTTAGCCTCTACATACGCGTCACAGGTCGAGAATATACTGTAGGTCACACTGGGGGAAGTGGGGGGAGGGACAGGGGGCTTACCGAAGATAGGGAGGGTTTCTCTCTGTGAGGCCAGGCCGGGGACAGGGAGGGGAGGAGGGGGAGAATCCAGTACTGAAATATTGCTGTGTTACGTGAGTGATACGGGCTCGTCTGTCCTGCCTGAAGGGGGGGGGGTCTCAACCCGGGGCTGGGGTTATACACTCCGCATGTGATTCCCAGGGGCTTGACTCGTCAGCAAGAGGGGGGGGAACACTGACGGGGGTGTGTGTGTGTGCTGCGTATGGGGATAGGGGAGAGGAACACAGGAGAACGGTTCACTGGTAGTTCACTGAAAAAGAGTGGGGTTCACACACTGGAGAGGTATATAATCCAAGACCTGTCACTCACAGTTCTGACATAGAGGAGACCATGGCCCACGGGGGAGAGGGCCTATGCAGGGAGCTCCAGGTGGTGGCTTGGCGTGGGAGGCGGGCCGTCCAGGGAGCTGTGCAGAACAATGGGGCCCATGGAGTTGCCACTAGTCCGGCAGTAATGGGGCGGCTTTCTCGCCGCGTCAGCCCCGCAGGAGGCAGGGCTCTCAGGACTGGGCCCGAAGAGGGCCAGAAGTTGGGTTGTACGCCGTTGGCCCTTGGTCATCTCTGGGGTCTGGGGGAGGGCCTGGTGGAGGCCTGGCCAGAGGGTTGGCCGGGAGGAGGTTGCTGCCAAGGTAGGGCGGCCTGTACCCCAGTCAGGGGTGGCCATCAGGGGAGAACTGTGGCCGCTTGTGTCAGAGGAGGCCCTTCAGCCTTGGCGAGCACTTGGGGAGTCCCATTGGCTCCTGGGACTGTGGCCTTAGCTACAAGGAGGGGGGCCGACAGGGTGGGGTTCTGGCCTCTGGTCCTGGTGGAGCCCAGCAGTGTCTGGAGTGGCCCGGGCAGCAGGGACTGGATTTCTGGCCTCGGGGGCACCTCGTCTGGTCTGGACTTAGGTGGGGAGCCTGTAGGGGGAGAGACTCCAGCCTTCCAAGGAGAGAGCTAGAAGGAGTGGCACTTTGCTCTAACGCCAGGGCGGTGGGGCGAGGCAGGGGTGACTCCTTTGGTCAGGCAGCCCCATCGGGCACTGCCTGTGCTCCTACGTGGATCAGGGGTGCAGGGACACTCCTGTCATAGGGCTAGGGCCTCCTGCCCTGGAGACATAGGGAGGAAGAGGTCGGACGTACACTCTCGGCTTTCGTCACAGCTCTGAAGGAGCGTGCCCTCCCTTCGTTGGGTTGAAGTTACCTGTCCTGGGGACGTCAGGAGGAAGAGGTCGGACGTACTTTCTCGGTTTTCGCCACAGCTCCGACGGAGCATGCCCTCCTTCAGCCTAGGCAGGGGAATAGTAACCCTAGAGGCTCCTCCTGAGTCCTCAGTTAGGTGTGGAGCTGATCCAGAAGACTCGGCATCCGAGGGTGTGCCTTGGAACTTGCCACTGCAAGTCCCACCCTGATTCTGACGAGCATTCCTTCTGCTGGAGAGTAGTGTACTTTTTCCGTACACTGCCGGGTGGTCTGGCTGCGTGGAAGAGGGACGCCGGATCATGAGGGAGATGCGCCGTTGTTGCCTGGACATCCGCCCAGGTAATTCAGCCCCTCCATTGTCTCCTTGTGGGGTGGGTGTCACTCCCCTCACTCTCTCCTCCTGGGGTGGTGGTGTAGGGCTCATCCCGCTGCGCTGGTATTTCAGATGTCCCGGGTATGACACTTACACTCACTGCTGGAGTATTCTCTGGAAAAACAAAGAGAGGGCAGGGTTTAACTCTACGTTTGTACACGTGTTACAGTGTGGTGAATTAGTGGCAATAAGGTTGAAATACCCATGTGGCGGGGTGAACCTGACACCACCACCCCAAGAGGAAAGTAAGAGGGGGTGACACCCACCCCACGAGGAGATGACAGGGAGGCTGTTTTACCTGACACGCCATCCAGGCAAGAGCGACGTATCTTCCCCGTGACCCAACGCCCCTCTTCCCTGCAGCCAGACCACCCGGCAGCGTACAGGAAAAGTACACTACGCTTCAGTGGAGGGAACACTCGCCAGAATCAGGGTGGGACTAGCAGTGGCAAGATCTCAAACTCTTGGACGCTGAGACCACTGGATCAGCCTCCTATATAACAAAGGACTCAGGAGGAGCCTTGAGGTTTGTTATACCCCAAGGGAGCAAGGGCACAATAGAACCCACTGGATATACTGTGGGTGGAGTGACCGCTGGTTCTCCATCCTCTGCCACCCACCTACGGAAGCCAGCATGTTGGCACGTCCACCAGACGACCTTCACTGGTACTCCCCAGGAGGGAGGCGGGCCCTGGAGTACACTCCACTGGAAGTACCACTCAGGACTGACCGCCGGTCGTCCCCCAGGGTTGTCCCAACCCCGACGGAAGGACAGACTCTGCCGAAGCTACAGCTTAGGCTGGGAGTGCTCACCAGGCCTCTTCCTCTCGACGTCACTGGGACAGGTGTCCCAGACCCTACGGCAGGAGTGCAGTCTCCACCGGACCTGTGGGTATTGCTGGGAGAGCCCGCTGGGTGCCCTCTTCAAGCCCCCAGGGTCTGTGGTGCCACTGAGGACAGGGGTGGAGGGGCAGTCTGAGGGGACTCCTCCTCCATCCCTGTCCTCAGTAGGAGCAGAGGCAGTGCCCAACGGAGCTGCCTGGCAGAGGGAGCATCCCTCGGACCTCCCACTCACACCCCTGACTGAAGTTTCAGCAGGGCCTACCAAGCCCACCCAAGTAGGAGAGCTGGCCCTCGGCCGCCCTCTCTCCGAGAGTCCCCAAGCTCCTACAGATGGTAGCACGCCCCTTGCTCTGCCCGTCCCTCCTGTGGCAGAGCGAGGTGCCCCTCTCCCCACCTTTCTTACCGAGATGGTGAGATCTGCTCCACTGCAGGTACCCCGCCAGAGACCAGATCAGGCAAGACGTCCCCAAGGCCAGGTTTCCTGTCCCTGCAGCCCTGTCCTCCCCAAGTGCTGCCGGACTCTGCCAGGATGAGAGGCCGCAGTCCAGGCCTGATGGCCTCCTCCCGCAGACGGGACCGCAGTCCCAGGAGCCAGCAGGCCTCCCCTGATGCTTGCTGCAGCTGCCGGACTTCCCTCAGCACAGGTGGCCGCAGATCTTCCATGACAGCTCCCCCTGCCAGACGTGACAGCGGCTCAGCCAGGGCACCACCCTCCCCGCAGCTTGACCTAGACCCAGGCCGCCCCAGGTCCACCCCCAGAACCATGACGACGACTTAGGGCCAGTGCCGAGTGGCGCACCTGTTGGACCTTGTTGGCCCTAGCCCAGAGAGCCCCGCCTCCTGCCGGGCCTCTACAGCAAGGGAGCCGCCCATGACGCCACTCACCAACTCCTCCAGAACTCGTGGTGACCCCAGAGATGACCTACCTCTGTACTACACTCCTGATGGCCCACCCCCAATGCCTGGCCACCACCTAAAGTTACCAGCATAGGGTCCCCTGCTGCCCGTGACCCCTGCCCTCCTCTCCACCAGTACCAGTACCATAAGAGACTCTAAGGTTGCATCCCTCCCCAGTGTTTGTGAGCCCATCCCAGTGAACCAGCCCTTTTCCCCTCTCCACTTCAGTGCACCCCCCCCTGTGTTTCCCCAGTGTCCCCCCCCCCTGTGTGCAATTGTGAACCCTTGTGTCCATAACCTTACGCATGGAGTGCGTGGCGCCAGGCCACAGGTTCGCCCCATGTGTGACTCCCTCCCAGTGTTACACACGGACCAATAACACCAGTGCCCCCTCTCTGTACTGCCCTGCCGCCCCAAACCACAAGTCTTATATCCCCAGTCAACTGCCCTGCCAGAAATCCGATATTACCTCCCTCTCCCCTCTTCCCCCCTTGAGCCCCTCACGTGCAGATAGATCCTAAGTGCTATATCCTCTCATCCTCTGTAATATGCACGTAGCGTAAGGATAGCTAGGGTATCGTCCATGTCATACGGATGCATAAAACTAGCATAGGAAACCGTCTATGTTATGCGATCGTGTATACATAAGGACTTGAGTATACACTGCCGTCTAAGCCACTCATTTGGGTACTGTTATGCAGCGTATTCTGTGTCCCGACTTCTCAGGTCCAGTTACGGTGCAACTCTGGGTCCATAATTCCTGACTGGGTCAACACTACCAAGGAAGGGAAAACACAAACACCACGGGTAGACAAATACACTGGTATATTAATAAAGAACCATTTCACACACAGCGTTCTATGATCAGAGTCCGAGTTACACAATGCTTTACACTGATATTGATCTCAATCACTGTCCATCTAGTTCAGCATCTTTGTCTCACATCTGGGCTATTTCCCTCACCATATCACAAGTAATATATCACCAATATAGGTAGTATATTAACACAGACAGATTTACATATAACACAACCCAGTATAACCACAGGGACAGTTCTTAAGCCTAGTTACTCGTGTGACACAGACAGGTCCTAGCTAACACATCATCTCCGTGTGACATATGCGGAAGTCCCTAGCAAACTTAGCTTTACACATGTGTCACACAGGCCGAGAATATACCATAGGTCACACTGGGGGGCGTAGGGGGGAGAGGGGCTTAATGAGGATAGGGAGGGTTACTCTCTGAGGAGCTGGGTCAGCGGTAGGGAGGAGAACGGGGGTGGGGGAGGATGCAGCCCTGAGATCTTGCTGTGTTATGTGAATGGTGCAGGCTTGTCTGTCACTGTCCGAGAGGGGTAGGGGGGTGGTCTTGATCCAGGGCTAGGGCTTTACACTCTGCACGTGATTCACAGGGGTTTGATTCATTAATGGGGGGGGGCACTATAGTCGGGGAAGGGGAGAACGTGCCGTGTATGGAGACAGGAACACGGGGACAGTTTGCTGGTAGTTCATTGGAGGGGGGGGGGGCCACGACACTGGGGAGGTATATGATCACGAGACCTGTCACTCACGGTTCTGACGGAGAGGAGACCACGGCCCTTGGGGGAGAAGGCCTATGCAGGGAGCGCCAAGTGGCGGCCAAGCATGAAAGGCGGGCCGTCCGGGGAGCTGTGCAGGACAGTGGGGCCTGTGGAGTTGCTACTAGTCCAGGAGAGATGGGGCAGCGTCTGGGGTGGCTTCCTTGCCGCATTGGCCCTGCAGGAGGCAGGGCTCTCAGGGCTGGGCCCAAAGATGGCCAGAAGTCGAGCAGCATGCCGACAGCCATTGGTCATCTTCGGGGTCCGAGGGAGGGCCTGGAGGAGACCTGGCCCAAGTGCCGGCTGGGGGAAGGGTGCTGCCGAGGTAGGGTGGCCTTTGCCCCAGTACGGGGTGGCCATCAGGAGAGAACTGCAGACGCCTGTGTCGGGGGAGGCCTTTTGGTCTCGGCGAGCGCCTGGGGAGGCCTGCTGGCTCTGGGGGCTGCTGCCTCTGCTGCAGGGGGAGGCTGACAGGGGGGAACTACGGCGTCTGATCCTGGCAGAGCTTGTCAGTGTCTGTGGTGACCTGGGTTGCAGGGACCGGACTCCGGGCCTCGGGGGTGTCTTGTCTGGTGTGGACTCAGGAGGGGAACCTATAGGGGAAGAAGCTCCAGCCCTGCAAGGGGATAGCTGTAAGGAGTGGCACCTTGCTCTAACACCCGGGCAGTGAGGCGAGTCAGAGGTGACTCCATCCATCATGCAGCCCTGTCAGGCACTACCTGTGCTCCTACGTGGAACAGGGGTACGAGGGCACTTCTGGCACTCCTGTCGTAGGGCTAGGGCCTCCTGCCCTGGAGACATCAGGAGGAAGAGGTCGGACGTACACTCTCGGCTAGTGCTGCAGTTCCGACAGAGCGTGCCCTCCCTTCGTCGGGTTGGGGTTACCTGTCCTGGGGACGTCAGGAGGAAGAGGCCGCACGTACATCCTCAGCTAACACCACAGCTCCGATGGAGAGTGCCCTCCTTCCATCTGGGAAGGTCCTGTGCCTGTAATGTTGGGAGGAAGAGGCCGGATGTACACTCTCAGCTAGTGCGGCAGCTCTGACGGAGCATGCCTTCCCTTCGTCTGGTTGGGGTTACCTGTCCTGGGGACGTCAGGAGGAAGAAGCCGGACGTACACTCTTGGCTAACACCACAGCTCTGACGGAGAGTGCCCTCCTTCCCTCTGGGAAGGTCCTGTGCCTGTAACGTCGGGAGGGACTTGGCATCGGAGGGTGTGCCTGGGAACTTGCCACTGCAAATCCAACCCCGATTTTGTTAAGCACTTCCTCTGCTAGAGAGTAGTGTACTTTTTCCGTACACTGCCGGGTGGTCTGGCTGCACGGAAGAGGGGCGCTGGGTCATGAGGGAGATGTGTCGTTGTGTCCTAGACATCCGCCCAGGTAAGTCAGCCCCTCCATTGTCTCCTTGTGGGGTGGGTGTCAACCCCTCGCTCTCTCCTTCTCGGGTGGTGCTGTCGCGCTCATCCCGCCGCGCTGGAATTTCAGGTATGTTGAGATATACTTGACTGTCCTTGTCAAATACTCGAGACCTAATGCATCTGGTGTATTGGTGAACCATACTTGTGACTGTGTGTGGAAAATACTCTATATCAGGAAAGGTAGAATACTGTGCAAAATGCAGTATACTGCCACAGGGGGCGCCCTGACATCCCCACAAAGAGCTCACAGAGGAGCAACGACAGCGTGCCGGGACTCAGAAAGACAACGGCATATGTCCACCTGGGCTGTGCACCTCTATGACCCGGAGCTCGCCCACCTCCACCATAACAGGAGACTTCACCAACCAGCTTTCGGGTGGAGCTGTTTCTCCAGCTCCTGCCAGCACTCCTGAGACGGCCTGTAGCCACTGAACCCTCCTGAAGGAGACGGCCTGTAGCCACTCTGAGGGAAATAAGGAGACGGCCTGTAGCCACTCAGAGGGAAATAAGGAGACGGCCTGTAGCTGCTCCCACCTTCGTCAGGAGACGGCCTGTAGCCGCTCTGAAGGTGTCTTCCTCGAGACAGCCTGTAGCTGCACAACCCTCCTGAAGGAGACAGCCTGTAGCTGCACAACCCTCCTGAAGGAGACAGCCTGTAGCTGCTCTGAGGGAAATAAGGAGACGGCCTGTAGCCACTCCCACCTTCGTCAGGAGATGGTCTGTAGCTGCTCTGAAGATGCCTTCCTCGAGACGGCCTGTAGCCGCTCAACCCTCCTGAGGGAGATGGCCTGTAGCTGCTCTGAGGAAAATCAGGAGACGGCCTGTAGCCGCTCCCGCCTTCATCAGGACAGGGCCTGTAGCCGCTCCAAAGGTGCCCTTCTCGAGGCGGCCTGTAGCCGCTCAACCCTCCTGAAGGAGACGGCTTGTAGCCACTCTGAGGGGAATCAGGAGACGGCCTGTAGCCGCTCCTGCCTTCGTCAGGAGATGGCCTGTAGCCACTCTGAGGGGAATCAGGAGACAGCCTGTAGCCACTCCCGCCTTCATCAGGAGACGGCCTGTAGCCACTCCGAAGGTGCCCTTGGGTCTGCTGGTAGCTGCTCACTCCCCCAGGCCATGGCCAGTAGCCAGGCCTTGGTGACAGCCGGTAGCCACGCCTCTAGAAGGCCACAGCCAGTAGCCAGGCCCTGCGGCAGGAGGCAGCCTGTAACCACTCCTCCATTGGAAGCTGATGCCTGTTCTCCAGCCCACGACCCAGAGGGAGTTCCAAGCCTAGGAGAGTACTGGAGAGTCCCCATGGTCTCCCCCAGCCTCTGCTCCCTACAACCGGATCTGGAGGAGACCCACCTGACGGACCTCGACGCAGGCCGGTGCTGCAGCCCCTTCCTGATGGCACCGCCAAGCACCGGGGACTGCAGCCCTTGGGAACCCCAGACCGCCCCCAGGACTCCCGGGCTGGAACTCCCCACACCCCGACGTCAGAGATCTCCGTCCTCCATCAGGAGCCTGAGTGAAAGGTTCAAGCAGTTATTCAGCCCCAGCCCTGAGGGCCATACTCCCGCCCCCAGCCCCGAGAGTGCATGGCCATTCACCACCTGCAGCCCCAGATGAGAGAGGATGGTCCTGCATGTGATCCTGTGGCCTCTGGTTGTAGAGGCCGCCGGCGGAACCCAGCCCCTTCAGTGGTAAGGCTGTGACACCCCTGCCGCCCTTTTACCTGACCGCCACGACGCCCAGATCCAAAAGGAGTGACAGTGACAGTACAGTGTCTGTGACCCAGTAACATAGAGGCAAAGCAGTGAACTAAACATCTAACGGAAGTCTGATAATACCAAAGTAGTGGAGTGAGTAACAGTAACAGTGTAACCGTGAATATGGCCACCTAGTGAGAGATGGGTCTATCATAGTGAATACGCTACCACAAGATAATGCCTCCTAATACTAAAACTGTATCCAGACCCCAGTGCCAAAGAAACACTTACCAACAAGGAATAATATCAGCGACTCCACAAATATATAAAACCCAGACTTCCTATAACTAATAATACTCTGCCTCAAGTGCTATTCATTATGATCCAAGCAGTATCCTGCGTGATACTGATAACTCATATCTAGACGTAAGAGTTATAATTGTCCAGTGTATCTGTATCAGTGACATCTACTCGTTCCCTTGTCCAGCTTAGTAATACATGTGTAAGATTGTTGCCTCGAGTTTTTGTGTCCTACCTCTCTCCTATTTGTCTAAGCTCCGGTCTAGAAAGAGAGCCCCGCTACACATTAGGCATTTACGGGATGGGAAGCAGGCCCTTAAAACACCTAGCATTACACTGGTGGACAGCAATGGTTCTTGACCCGGGCATACGAGAGAGGTAATCAGGAAATACTGAAAAATGGTAACCAAACCGCATGTGCAATGACCTAAGTTCGACCCCAAACAGTATGATGTTCACACATACCTGGCAATTATTAAACCTTTGCTAGATATCGGTCTCGAGGATGACAAGCAAAAAATTGCAGTCACACTCCCACTACTGGGCAAAGCGGCAGCTAATATAGCACCCAAGATCGTCCCGGGGCTTACCTGGCAGAATTTCACGAAACTCGTGATTCAAGCCATCACCCCATCAATAGGTAAAGTGGTGGCGCTATCCCAGCTAGATAGTTTAACTTTCGATGGCAACTTAGATGATTCTTTAATCCAGGCTAGACACCTGGTCACTGCTGCCTACCCGGAGGCAGATGATGAAAACCGGGAGCAACACACCTTTAATACTCTTCTGAGAGTGCTCCCCACCATAGTCAAAGAACACTGTACGATCCATGACCCGACTGGAGACATGGTTAAGGACGTTCAACTGATATGTCGCCTCCTGACCTCCCGCCCTGCACCCCAACAAATCAATGTGGTAAGAAAATTTCCCACAAAGATTTCGGCTTCCCCAGTCAAGCCACATCCGCCTATGCCCCGTACCAGCCCCACCCCAGCACCCAGCCCACTTAGGGCACACCCCACCCACCGGTGCCCCAGCCACAGGGAGAACCACAACCTCATATTAGTGAACCCCTGGGAATTCTTCCCGTGCACCTCCAGGTGCCTACTGCACAATATCGGAGATCAATTAAAAGCTGCACGACGGAAAACTACCACCCCAAGCCAACTCAAAGTTTCCTCTCTAGAGGATGAGGTAACAGAGGACAAACCCGCACCTGTGAAGGAGACCGACCCCCGGGAAACAGGAGCCGGAGCAAGAAGAAGAAGACCCCAGACAGTTGGATTTTTAGGATCGCCCCAGCACCTTCCCACGGTGGCGGGGGCCATTTCCCCCAAATACCGCCCCCCAGTTTACCACAAGATGAAGCTGAACGGGATGAAAGCCAGACTTCTAGTCGATACGGGAGCGGCCAGATCCTGTCTGTATAGCCACTACTTCTCCCGTCACAAATCGACCTTTGGCCCATTACGCCCAATGGCTACTCACTTTGTGGATGCGGAAAATGGCCCCCTGCCCATCCATGGGGAAACACAGGCATTGCGAGTTGACACCCATCAACCGGTGTTGACCCAGCATCAGTTCATAATATTCAAGTCTTCCTGCTGCAATTATGATGGATACCTGGGGTTGAACCTGTTGCAGAAGTTAGGAGCCACCATCGATTGCTGCAACAGACAGCTCCAGTTCCGTAAATCACCCAACCCCCCCCTCGGGCCGTCTGCACCTGCATGCCATGGCCCCGGCCTGGAGACTCTGCCCCCCCCTCCTCCCCTCCTTCCCCTATCCAACCACCCCCTCCCCTCCCTTCCTTTCCTGCCACCGTTTCCTCTGCTGTCACCATCTCTCCCCACCATGAAGCCTGAGTGTCCCTCAACCGGCCTTCCGACACCTCTGTCCTGTTCTCCCTACTCCTGCCACCTGGAACCCTCTCGGCCTGCCTTCTGCCCCCAACTTTCCTTCCCCCGCATCACACAGCAGTCCGGATTGCCAACCTCACCCCCTCACCCCTCACCCTCCCTAAAGGGCTCATAATCAGAGAAATGGAGGAAACCGAGCCCTGTGCCCCCTCCCCCTCCCACTCCCCTGCCCCCCTGCCCCCCATCCCCGACCATCTCTCCGCTCACCAATCAGACACCCTCCGCCGCCTAGCCTACTCCTGGATTTCCAGGATCTGTTTGCAGCAGGCCCAGCCAACATCAGACACACCACTACCTGGCTCACAAGATTCATATGACGGGCCCACCAATTTGACAGCCATCCCGGCGGAAAAACCCCAAACAGCAGGAAGAGGAAGACCACCAGGTACAGGAGATGATCAAAGCCGGAGTCGTCTCCCCCTCCACCAGCCCCTGGTCCTCCCCTGTCATCCTCGTGAAGAAAAAGGATGGCATGATGCAATTCTGCGTCGACTACCACCAACTTAACAACGTAACCATCAAGGATGCCACTCCACTCCCGTGCATAGACGACTCCCTGGATTCCCTATACGGCGCCTCCTGGTTCTCTACCCTCGACCTCCAATCAGGGTATTGGCAGGTCCCAGTACGCCAGGGGGATGGAGGTAAATCCGCCTTCTTGACCAGCAATGGGAAACATTATGAGTTTAATGTTTTGCCTTTCTGCCTCTGTAACGCCCCTGCCGCCTTCTCCAGGTTAATGAAATCCATCTGCAGGAGCCTCACGTAAGAGATCTGTCTCGCGTACTTGGATGATGTCATAATTTTCAGCTAGACCTGGGCTGAGCACCTGCAGCGCCTCCGCTGGGTTTTCACCAGGATCTGACAGGTGGGCCTCAAGCCACCAGAACCGTTTCATTCCTAGGGCACGTCATCTCCCAGGCTGGCATATCTCCCGACCCAGACAAACTCCGCGCCATCACGGTCATACCCCCACCACAAGACATTCACGGGATCCAGGCCTTCCTTGGCCTGACGTCCTACTACCGCCGTTTTGTGAAGGGGTTTGCCCATATTCCCAAACCGCTACACGACCTGACCCATAAGGGAGAACCGTTTCTCTGGACAGACGAGAGATGTGCCGCCTTCCAATAGCTTAAGGATAAGCTCATTTCCGCCCCCATCGTGGCCTTTCCCGATTATGCCCTCCCATTCTGGCTGTATACAGATATCTCCCTAATTGCCATCGGTGCTGTGCTAGCATAAGTCCAAGAGGACTGTAAGCACATCATCGCCTGCACCAGCCGTACCCTCAATCAGGCGGAAAAGAATTATGCTGCCACCAAGAGAGAGTGCCTAGTCATCATCTGGGCACTTGAGCACTTCCAGACATACCTCTCTGGTACCCGAGTCACCATCATCACTGATCACCAGTCCCTCCAGTGGTTGCGGCAGTCTGACACCCACAATACCCAGCTCATCCGATGGCTCGAAACCCTTGAAGAATTCAACTATTAAATCTCGTACCGCCCCGGCAAACTCCATACGAACGCGGACACCCTCTCTCGGTTCCCCATCCACGCTGCCTAGCTGGAAGCAGACCTCCTCCAGCAGTGGCATTGCAAAGAGCGACCCTCCTGGATCCCTCAGCACCTTTTCAAGAGACTGTATCGCTAGGGCGACCACCTACTTATCCCGTCAGGGCACATCCTCCTAGCCCCTGACACCGCCCTCGATGCCCTACGACACCTGCACACTGTCACGGGGTTTTTATAATATCACGGTAATTTTGAAATATATGCTTAAATATTATTTAAATTGATAATAATATTCAATAATATTGAAGAGCAGAGACAATGATTGTCTTGCTACATCAAGCAACGATTACTTTACGCTGATTTGCTAAGATTCTCTAAGAACGAGAATTTATAAACTTTCTCAACAGTACTCAGCAGAGACTAATTACTCACAATTGCTGAATTACTGTACTGTTAGCCTCTGGAGAAAGTTACATCACCCCTGACAATAAATAACTAATACTAATAATAATAACATCAGGTTCTTGCTGATGCATTAACTCCTGGCACAACGGATTTTAAGTTAATACAACAAGACTGGTCTAAGTACCAGTTATGAATAGTAAATGTTTATGCAAGCTAGGAGCTGTATGGAAAATAAGCTTAATTATGGAGAAATGAAACAAGATTTTTACTCTACATTAAGCTCAAGAAATAGAACTGTTAAATTTATTAATCACAAAAATAAATTTAACATTACATTTCAAATCAAATTAAATGAGACGCACTCGCTCACTCTCACAAAAGCTAAATACTTACGCCTAGGAAAAACACCTTAACTAAGCTCTTAAAACTACAAAATACACAAAGGAAATACCAGTCGATGAATACTATGTATCACCCAAGGAGTGGGGGGTGGGAGTACTGGGATTAACTGTACTAATGGAGCTTGGGGTGCTAGCTGACCTCTCCACTTCTGAGCACAGACCCTTTCTCCGTCACAGCAAACACAAGACTGAATTCAAATAATGCATAAGCAGGACGCACAGGCCACCGGAAGAAGGCGTGGCTAACGGTTGAATGAGCAGGGGTGAACAATAAAAACAATAGTATCGCTCAGTAGCGCACTTAGTGACGTGCATCAAATCGGTCACCCCTGAGAACGGTGACGAATGATTTGAAAAATATACCCCGAAATGGAGAGAGAAACGGTTAACTGAGCGATACACAGTGAGTTTTCCACTAAATAGTTCGTGGCTTCTCACAAAAAGGAAATGTCGCGAATTGATTCGTGACATTACGCCCCATGAAAATTAAATCTTTCTTCCTTCAGAAGAAAGATTTCAATATACATACATATAAATCCTAACTCAGTCACACAAGATTCACACTGTGGTGTGTGTGCTATCCTGCTACAGGAGAAAGTCGCAGTCGTCAGTGAGCGAAAAAACCTCGTATTTACGTTAATAGAAGCAAGCTTGAGGGAAAAACTCCGTGACGACGGTGAAAATCCTGTACTCAGGTCAAACTGAGCGAAAAGTCGCTACATTTACACTGACAACTAACTGTTGTGTAGTGTGATGTATGTAATACACAGTGTAGGTGTGACAGTTGCAGTGTAACTGTACCTACGTGTAAAATGACACAGTAAATAATATATGGCGATGACGAAGGCAGAGGAGAAGAGGTGGCAGCGTGCGGCAGACGATCGGCTGGCCCGCACAGCAAAACTGCTACACCCATTGCTGAACCTGCAAAACCAATTGAGGTGGAGCATCAAAAGTGTCAATGGGACAAAATTCTTATTATGTTACAATTACTCTCTCTGGCTAGCAGTCAGTACATGCTATGAAAAGTACGCTCGAGGTCGCCATTAATTTTAGCACACGATTATGGTCGGCAAGTCGAGAATCCCTGTGCAAACTCGGGTCTTCCATAGCCTCGAACCGCACACGGGTCCTCAACCTGTGCCTCAACCTACAGTACTTATATTAATATCGGAGAGCTGAGAAACCTTGTGCAAACTTGGGTCTTCCATAGCCTCAAGTCGCCTCTGCAGAGTTCTCACTTCCCCCTTAACCTACAATACAATACTTATATTAGTACCGGAAAGCTGAGAATCCTTGTGCAAACTTGGGTCTTCCATAGCCTCAAGTCGCCTCTGCGGAGTTCTCACTTCCCCCTTAACCTACAATACAATACTTATATTAGTACCGGAAAGCTGAGAATCCTTATGCAAACTTGGGTCTTCCATAGCCTCAAGTCGCCACTGCGGAGTTCTCTCTCGAACTTTCCCCTTAACCTACAGTACTTCTATTAGTACCGGGAAGCTGAGAATCCTTATGCAAACTTGGGTCTTCCATAGCCTCAAGTCGCCTCTCAACTTCCCCCTTAACTTACGGTACATATATTAGTACCGGGAAGCTGAGAATCCTTATGCAAACTTGGGTCTTCCATAGCCTCAAGTCGCCTCTCAACTTCCCCCTTAACTTAAGGTACATAATATGCATGTACAGGCCCTGGACATACTGTGTCCTGTGGGGCCAATGGGCGAGACATCAGGTCTGCACCCACTTCACCACTACCCTGTCTCTCAACTGACTCAGAGATTACAGGTGTGGTTATGAACGGCACAGGAAGGACATGTCCCTGATCAGTGGTGATACTTTGGCACACACTGCAGGAACGGACAAAACTGTCTATGTCTCGTCCCATCCCTGGCCAGAAAAAGTCAGCTCGGATACGGCCCTCGGTCTTCCTTTTGCCCAGGTGACCTCCTGAGGCTGGACAATGACCCCATTGTAACACTGCTGGGCGGTACTTGGCGGGAACGACAAACTGCAGTCGAACCTCGCCCTCGGGTGTTCGTGACTCACGGTAGAGCCGTCCTTGTTTGCGAAGGAACTTGGCTCGACCTCCCCGTGAATACTTAATCACTCGACCCTTTTGTTTATTCCGCACGGCAGCAAGTGTCGGGTCAGAATGTTGTTCTTGTACAAGTTGACTGCACATCAGATCTTGCGGCGATTCAATGATCACTGGGGTGACACAGTCTGGAGCCTCAGTCATGGCTTGTGTCACCGCAGCAGCCGAAGTCTGAGTAGCGCCATCGGAGCAACTATCCTTGACTCCATTAATATTGCCTACTATTAAGTCAAATAGAGGCTCTGGCATGACAACTGCAAGTGTCATACCAGTATAAAATGGAGATGCCACCTGGATACATGCCTCAAGGAACAATCTCACTGATCCATCAATAAGCTTTGCACGGATCTGTCGACCTGTATACTGCTCAGGCCGAACTAAACTCTGCTTAACAGAGCAACCTGAGGAACCATTATCTCTCAGGACCTTCACAGGAATGCCTCCCACAAACCCTGGCTGAACAAGGAAGGTACTGTCACCTGTGGGAGGGCCTGTGGAGGAAGCAGCTAGCCACTCATGAGGCTGCTGAATTGATGTGGCAAACACTGTGCCTTGTGAGTTATAAGATGGAACATTGGCCATCTGTGGAGGGGGGTTCACTGTCACTGTGGGACTAGTGAACTGTGGGGAAGTACCCACACTGGTAGGGACGTGACCACCAGGCTGCTGCTGAGGAATGAAGGCTGCATTCGCTTCCTGCCTCTTTTGAGCTGGTGGTGAAAAAGTTTGTCCCGACGGTCGGTTGCGTGGCTGATACTGCTGCTGGTTAGGGTACTTGTTGTACCTCTTCCACTCAGATTTCTGAGTGTTTTGCCCCTGGTCCTTCCACTGCGGTTTTGGACCTTGACCATTACTCTGAGAACGGCCTTGGTGCTGGGATTCAGTCTGAGACGGCTTCCCAGACTTGGCAGTATCTTTTCTGCTCCAGGTGTTTTGCTTACGAGCTTGATACCCGCATGCAGTAAAGAATGCGTCAGCCTTCTCTGCCATTTGGCTGGCATCTTTCACCTGGCAGATCTTAAGCTGTGCTATAAGCTCAGCAGGCCACGACCTCTCTAGCTGTGTACGCAGCATAAGATCAATTATCCCCTCACGCGTGGAAGGAGTTTCATCTTCCTCCATCCACTCATTTAAGTAAGCTGTGAGACGATCAAGGAACTGAACAGCTGTCTCCTTGTCTTGGAGACGAGCTCGCATGAACTGAACTTTGGCGTCGTCTACTGTGAGACCATACGCCTTAATGAGAGCAGCTTTCATCATCTCATATGTGAGATTGTCTCCACGAATTCTGTGGAGAATATCGAGGGCAGGGCCCTCAAATAGGCTAAGAAACTGAAGCCGCTTAGCTGCCTCATCCAGTTGATATAAGTCTGCCATGTCCTCAAAACGAGCTATGTACGGCTCGATTCGCTCGCTTTCCTTGTATGAAGGAAGCTTGATGCGTGGGGTCGCCAGGACATGTGCAGGGAGAAAGCTCGTGGAGCTTGGACCAACTGCAGCAGACGTGTCTGAAGCCAAGGAATCTCGCTTGAGCTTCAGCACTTCAAGTTCATGTTTTTCTCGTGCTTCTCGCTCGGCACGTTCGTGTTCTCGTTCTTTGTCTCGCTGTTCACGCTCGTATTCGCGCTGTTCTCGCTCGCATTCGCGCTGAATCTTACGCTCTTCACGGGCATCATTCTCGCGCTGCTGTTCCTGATTATGCCGTGAGAGTATATACTCTTTAATTTCGGTTGGGTCCGAAAGACCCATATCTTTGGCTTCCTGTAAAAATACAGTAGTAGCCATGGCGCTAATTTATTAAGCAAACCGAAATTGAGTACTGACTGCTTAGCGACGAATACTAATAAACAAAAGTAAAGAGTACAGACACAAGCTAGTGGTGACCAGTCTTATCTAGTTAACTGGCAAAGAATAAATCAAAAATGTAAATGACTGGGAAGACTCAATAATAAACAGAATGGTACGGCGACTTCCCAGGAGCGAATAAAATCGTCTGGCGTTACCAAGAATAAACTAGAGTTAAGTACTCTATGGATTGATAAAGCAAAATTCACTTGCTAAATTAAGGGTAAACACCAGTAAGCTTGTGCCTATAAACTTTAATGATAAATACCTAAATATGAATGAGTGAGCACTATCTCGTGAATAGCTTTAGAGCTAGGAGTTAATATCCTGGAATGAGGTCGCCAACTGTCACGGGGTTTTTATAATATCACGGTAATTTTGAAATATATGCTTAAATATTATTTAAATTGATAATAATATTCAATAATATTGAAGAGCAGAGACAATGATTGTCTTGCTACATCAAGCAACGATTACTTTACGCTGATTTGCTAAGATTCTCTAAGAACGAGAATTTATAAACTTTCTCAACAGTACTCAGCAGAGACTAATTACTCACAATTGCTGAATTACTGTACTGTTAGCCTCTGGAGAAAGTTACATCATCCCTGACAATAAATAACTAATACTAATAATAATAACATCAGGTTCTTGCTGATGCATTAACTCCTGGCACAACGGATTTTAAGTTAATACAACAAGACTGGTCTAAGTACCAGTTATGAATAGTAAATGTTTATGCAAGCTAGGAGCTGTATGGAAAATAAGCTTAATTATGGAGAAATGAAACAAGATTTTTACTCTACATTAAGCTCAAGAAATAGAACTGTTAAATTTATTAATCACAAAAATAAATTTAACATTACATTTCAAATCAAATTAAATGAGACGCACTCGCTCACTCTCACAAAAGCTAAATACTTACGCCTAGGAAAAACACCTTAACTAAGCTCTTAAAACTACAAAATACACAAAGGAAATACCAGTCGATGAATACTATGTATCACCCAAGGAGTGGGGGGTGGGAGTACTGGGATTAACTGTACTAATGGAGCTTGGGGTGCTAGCTGACCTCTCCACTTCTGAGCACAGACCCTTTCTCCGTCACAGCAAACACAAGACTGAATTCAAATAATGCATAAGCAGGACGCACAGGCCACCGGAAGAAGGCGTGGCTAACGGTTGAATGAGCAGGGGCGAACAATAAAAACAATAGTATCGCTCAGTAGCGCACTTAGTGACGTGCATCAAATCGGTCACCCCTGAAAACGGTGACGAATGATTTGAAAAATATACCCCGAAATGGAGAGAGAAACGGTTAACTGAGCGATACATAGTGAGTTTTCCACTAATAGTTCGTGGCTTCTCACAAAAAGGAAATGTCGCGAATTGATTCGTGACACACACCCACAGTGACATTCACCTGGTCACAAAAAAACTACTGCAGGTCTTCAGTGACACCTACTGGGTGCCAAATTCTTCCGCCCTTGCCAAGGAAGTTATCCAAACCTGCCGCACGTGCGCCCTCGGTAAAGACATCACCCATACCGTAGGTCCATCGGGTCATATTACCACCCACAAGCCTTGGCAGCTGTTGGCAATCGACGTAGTGGGACCCTTACCTCCAAAATCAGGCTATAGTTACGAGATTACTTTTATTGACACGTACTCCAAATTTGTCGTGGCCTGCCCAGCAAAGGAACACCACTCTGTTGCAGTGGCCGACGCCCTCATTTGGCACATGTTCCCCTACTTTGGCATCCAGCAAATGATCCACTCAGATAATGCACCCGAGTTCACCAGTAAGATCTGGGAGGAGCTTCCCCATATCTTCGGTTATAACATCTCCCACTCATCCCCTTACTGGCCCCAAGGAAATGACATATGCGAGCGCAACCACTGCACATTGATGAATCAGCTCTGCGCCCAGAAAGAAGCCACCAAAAATGACGACTGGCCTGCCCATGTAAAAATTGTGCAATGGGGCATCAACTCCTGCCCCCGAGAGAATGGAATTTCACCATATGAGCGAGTGTTCGGGGAAGCACTCCTCCTCCTGCCCCTTCGGGAGCATTTGCAACCCCCCACCACAACCCCCACAACAGACCCGTTACACCATCTCAAACGCTGCCTGCCCCACCTCCAAAACAACTTGGACCTCAGCCCCGACACCGCCTCCAACCCAATAGGCCGGGTGACACAGTTATGATAGCCCAGCTCTCCACCCCCCACAAGTTCGCACCACACTTCACAGGACCCCACACCATCATCCGCATTTGTAACCCCTATCAGGTAACTGTCGACTACCACGGCACTCCCCGCGCCATCCGAAACCGGCACGTGTGCCCCTCTTGCACTCCTGCTCCCACCGCCCTGGCCCCACGTCCCATCCCACCCACTACCCCTGTGCCATCCCCCCCTACCATCTACAACTGCTACATCTCCTCCCCCTCTCTCTCTCCTTTCCGCTCCCCCGCCACCTCCACCTCACCTTCCATCACGCCGCATCACACATCACCTAACAACCCACCGACACCACCAACTCCCCGCCGCTCCCCCACCTCCTCACTACATGCCACCTCCTCTCCGACGCCCAGCACCGCGTGTCCCGCCCACACCCCCACACTCCCTATGCCCACCACACCCCCGCCGTAACTGCTGCCCACCACTGCCTCCGTAACTCCCAGCCCACCGTCCACACGCGCCTGCAAATCCACCTGCGCCGCCCATGCCCCCACAACACCACCACCCACTCACCCTACACCCCGCTCCCCACGCCATGCCACCCACATCCCTGCCGCCCCACAGCCGCCCTCGTGTGCCCCATGCACCACACACACATGCCAACCCTGCACACCCACATCACCACCCACACCCACCCTCAAAACAACCATCACACTCTCCAGTCGCCTCTCCTGCCCACCTGCCCGATACACCCACTCTCCCACCCCACCCACCTCGCTGCAAAATCACACCCCTACCCCTGCCCTAAATCATCTCACACTCATGATACACCAAGCACAAATCCCGGCCACCTACACTCCCCAGAGACACCACTCCGCATTACCCCAGCATAAAACCTCACATTCACTGTCCATCTCCAGCATTCGTCACATCCCTGCACCGAGGACAATAACCAGCACCATGAAGATTCGGTGAGCTGTATGGGCACCGCCCCTTGGACGGAAACAACGAGTCCGAGGAGCTCACCACCTTCTACAACTTCTCTGCCCCTCCACTGACTCATCCACCCTCTTCCTCACCTGAGATGAACAACAAGACGAACACTCCGCCACCGCAGCCTGACATACCCTCTTCCAACACCTACAGCCAGACTACAAACCTACGACACCAAAGTTTACCACCTCCAGTCACAGGGACGTGACTTTTTCCCAGCAGACGGTGGTAAAATGCAGTATAGTGCCACAGGGGGCGCCCTGACACCCCCACAAGGAGCCCATAGAGGAGCAACGACAGCACCCCGGGACTCAGAGCGACAACGGCATAAGTCCGTCCGGGCCGCGCACCCATATGACCCGGGGCTCGCCTGCCGCCACCATAGCAGGAATACCAGACTACCTTCGAGGCAAGTTTGGGGTGGAGCTGTTCCTCCAGCTCCTGCCAACACCCCTGAGACGGCCTGTAGCCGCTCAACCCTCCTGAAGGAGACGGCCTGTAGCCGCTCAACCCTCCTGAAGGAGACGGCCTGTAGCTGCTCTGAGGGAAATAAGGAGACGGCCTGTAGCTGCTCCCACTTTTGTCAGGAGACAGCCTGTAGCTGCTCCCACTTTTGTCAGGAGACGGCCTGTAGCTGCTCCCACTTTTGTCAGGAGACGGCCTGTAGCCGCTCTGAAGGTGCCTTCCTCGAGACGGCCTGTAGCCACTCAACCCTCCTGAAGAAGACGGCCTGTAGCCGCTCTGAAGGAAATCAGGAGACAGCCTGTAGCCGCTCTGAAGGTGCCAGTCTCGAGACGGCCTGTAGCTGCTCAACCCTCCTGAAGGAGGTGGCCTGTAGCTGCTCTGAGCGTAATCAGGAGACGGCCTGTAGCTGCTCCCGCCTTCATCAGGAGACGGCCTGCAACCACTCCGAAGGTGCCCTTGGGTCTGCTAGTAGCTGCTCCCTCCCCCAGCCCACAGCCAGTAGCCGGGTCTTGACGATGGCCAGTAGCTGCACCCCTAGAAGGCCATGGCCAGTAGCCAGGCCCTGCGGCAGGAGACGGCCTGTAGCTGCTCCTCCATCGGAAGCTGACGCCTGTTCTCCAGCCTACGAACCAGTGGGAGTCCCCAGCCTAGAAGAGTACTGGAGAGGCCCCGTGGTCTCCCCTGGCCTCTGCTCCCTGCAATTGGCTCTGGAGAGAGCCCACATGACGGACCTCGACGCAGGCCGGTGCCGCAGCCCCTTCCTGATGGCGCTGCCAAGCACCGGGGACCGCAGCCCTTGGGAACCCCAAACCGCCCCCAGGACTTCCGGGCGGGAACTCCCTGCACCCCGACGCTGGAGATCTCTGTCCTCCCTCAGGTGCCTGAGCGAAAGGTTCAGGAAGTTATTCAGCCCCAGCCCTGAGGACCATACTCCCGCCCCCAGCCCCGAGAGCGCTGGGCCCTTCGCCACCCACCGCCCCAGACGAGAGAGGACGCCCCTGCGCGTGATCCCGTGGATGTAGAGGCCCCCCAGAGGAACCCAGCCCTGTCAGTGGTAAGGCTGTGACACCCCCGCCACCCTTTTACCTGACTGCCACGACACCCGGATCCAAAAGGAGTGACAGTGACAGTACAGTATCAGTGACCCAGTAACATAGAGGTAGAGCGGTGAACTAACCATCTGACGGAAGTCAGTGATAATACCAAAGTGGTGGAGTGAGTAACAATGACAGTGTAACCACGAATACGGCCACCCAGTGAGAGATGGGTCTATCATAGTGAATACGCTACCACCAGATAATGCCTCCTAATACTAAAATTGTATCCAGACCCCAGTGCCAAAGAAACACTTACCAACAAGGAACAATATCAGTGACTCCACGAATGTATAAAACCCAGACTTCCTATAACTAATAATACTCTGCCTCAAGTGCTATTCATTTTGATCCGAGCAGTATCCTGCACGATACTGATAACTCATATCTAGACGTAAGAGTTATAATCGTCCAGTGTATCTGTATCAGTGACATCTACTCGATCCCCTGTCCAACTTAGTAATACAAGTGTAAGATTGTTGCCTTGAGTTTTTGTGTCCTACCTCTCTCCTATTTGTCTAAGCTCCGGTCTAGAAAGAGAGCCCCGCTACACACTAGGCATTTACGGGACGAGAAGCCGGCCCTTAAAACACCTAGCATTACACTGTGTAAAGGTCAAGCTTGCTGAACTAGGTGAAAGGATTAATTGTAAAAGCTAGCCTTCTGAGATTATTTGGTTATTGCATATTCCACAGTTTTGCTCACAGATTGTTTGTGCGTAATTGTCTACTGTTAAATAAGTGTGCCTTTTGACCAGTGGTGATTGGACTTTCCTTCCTTGTCTGTGACTGACCCGGACAAGAACAAAGAACCCAAAGTTGCACTGTACCTGTGCTCGAGAAGTCGGGACTCAGAATACACTACATAACAAAGGTGAAGGGGTAGATAGGCTACGACCCTGGCTCCAGAAAAGTAGGCCCGATGTCTGGCTCATTTTCCTTCTTAGTCTGGCGATACAGTTGTGTGATTTGTGCCCAGAGTGGGTCAAGCGGTGCAGTTAGAAGAAACCTGACACAGTAGGGACAATAAGTTTATGTTACCAAGCCCAGGAGTCTTTTTCCAGGAAAAGGAGGTCTCTCTCTACCTGTGGGCTTCAGTGTCATGTTGGGGAAGCCTGCTGGAGTCCTGGGAGTGCGTGGTCTGGAACTCCTTGTGCGTTGCCAAGCCACCTCTAGCAAAAAAATTGTAGGAGTAGACTGTAGCACCAGTCGAGCAGGGCAGTACTCCCGAGGTGGATGGAAGGCTGATGACGGGGAGTGCTGGAGCTCCCGTTTCATCAGCCCTCAGGACTAGTTCCTGACCATCCCCTTTTCCTGAACCTTTCAGTATCTCAGTTACACAGAAAGTAGGCCAGCATGCTCTCCAACAAAAATTTCTCTAACTATCTACACCAAACTACATGCACAGTACACACTACACTTCCTTTTCCAAAATTCAAAAAAAAATTATGGCGTCTTATCACCCAGCCTTGGAGTCCCCAGGGGGGGGACCATAAATGCCCCCACCTTCCGCCCCTCTCCCGGTGACGACTTGAGGTGCCTGGAACCACTGTCTGACTTCTTCATTTCTGCAACATTCGCGGCCTTTCCTCTAACTTCTGCTCTGTTGAGCACCACCTCTCCTCCTCTAAACCTCACCTTCTTTTTCTAACTAAGACTCAGCTGTCTGAGGCAACTGACAGCAAACCCTTTTCTGTATCCTCCTGCTTTCTCTATACTCATTAAAAAGCCAAAGGTGGCTGTTGTGTATATGTACACAACGACTTATCTTGCTCTCGTGTTCCTGAACTCGATTCTTCTGAATTCTCTACACTCTGGCTTAGGCTTTCCTGTCATTCTCTGTCTAAATATGTCTGTGCTGTTTACTTATCCCCTAATTCTACTACCAAAAATTCTTCGACTATCTTACTTCTACGATGGAACACATTCTATCCATTTCTCCTTTCTCTGAAATCTCCATTCTAGGAGATTTCAATGTTCACCACCAACTTGGGCTCTCTTCTTCTTTCACTGATCCACCTGGTGAACAAGCCTACATCTTTTCTATCCTTAATGACCTAGAGCAGCTTGTACAGCACCCTACCTGTATCCCAGACCGCCTTCGAGAGAGCTCCAACATACTTGACCTCTTCCTTACAACTAATCCTTCTGTTTACACTGTTAATCTTTTCTCTCCGTTGGGCTCCTCCGATCACAACCTTATCATCTTAACCTGTCCTATCACTCTGGTACGGCCTGTGGACCCTCCAGGGAAACGTCGCCTATGGCATTTTGGAGCTGTGGATTGGGAGGCCTTCAGGCAGTACTTCTTTGATTTTCCATGGAATGATTATTGCTTCCATGGCCGGGAGCCATCTGAGTGTGCCTTGCGCATTACGGAGGTTATTCTCTCGGGCATGGAAGCATACATTCCTTTCTCATATCCTTTGACTAATGCAAGAAAGCCTTGGTTTAATCACGCTTGTTCTAATGCTGTCCGCAACAAGGAGAGGGCCTACAAAAGGTACCGGAGCCAACCCACCCCTGAATCACATCATCTTTACGTTTCTGCCCGGAATCGTGCTAAGTCTGTTCTTCGCTCCACTAAAAATAATTTCATCCGTACTAAATGCTCTCAGCTCTTCAACTCGAATTCTTCCCGTTCCTTCTGGCACCTTGTCAAAAACCTTTCTAACAACTTTACCTCATCATCCTTCCCTCTTCTTTTCTACTCTGATGGTTCTGTAGCTATTTCTTCTACTGATAAAGCAGATCTCTTCACACAGACTTTCTCCTCCAATTCCACCTTAGACGATTCCGGTGCTGTTCCTCTATTACTTCCCGCCTCTGACTTCCTCATGGCTGACATTAAAATTTCTTCAGCTGATGTATTTTCTGCCATTACTGGCCTCAATACTAACAAGGCGTATGGGCCTGATGGAGTCCCTCCTGTTGTTCTCAAGAACTGTGCTTCTGTGCTTACACCCTGCCTAGGCAAACTCTTTCGCCTTTGTCTTTCAACTTGTACCTTTCCTTCTTGCTGGAAGTTTGCTCTCATTCAGCCAGTCCCAAAGAACGGTGACCACTCCCAACCCTCCAACTATCGTCCAATTGCTTTAACGTCCTGTATCTCAAAAGTTTTCGAGTCAGTTCTCAATAGAAAAATTTAAAGGCATCTTTCCTATCACAACCTTCTTTCTGATCGTCAGTACGGGTTCCGTCAGGGACGCTCCACTGGCGATCTTCTCACCTACCTTTCAGACTTCTGGTCATCCTCCTTTCAGGACTTTGGCGAAAGCTTTGCCATTGCACTTGACATCTCAAAATCTTTCGATCGAGTCTGGCATAAGTCTTTAATTTCCAAAATGCCCTCTTATGGTTTCTATCCTTCTATCTGTGCCTTCATCGCTAGCTTCCTTTCTGGTCGTTCTATAGCCGCTGTTGTAGATGGTCATCGTTCTTCTCCTAGATCTATCAGCAGTGGTGTTCCTCAGGGCTCTGTCCTATCACCAACCCTCATCCTTTTATTCATCAATGACCTTCTAAGCTGTACATCTAACCCTATCCACTCATACGTTGATGACTTCACCCTTCACCTTTCCATTCGGTTCCCGCAACGCCCATCTCAGCAGTTACTTCAGCAAATAAGGGATGAGGCTATGGCACACCTAATGTCTGACTTGGCTCGTATCTCTGACTGGGGTAAAAATAATCTTGTTTTTAATGCATCTAAGACTTAGTTCTTACACCTATCAACCCATCAAAATCTTCCACAGGTATACCCACTAATGTTTAATAATATTCAGCTTAATCCTGCATCATCCTTGAACATGCTTGGGGTTTCATTTACTCAGGACTTATCTTGGAAAGATCATATTACATCTCTTGTAATATTTGCCTCCAAGAGATTGGGTGTGCTAATCTGACTCCAGTCTTTCTTTACCCCTGCACAATTGTTGACTCTATACAGGGGTTTTATCCGCCCCTGTGTGGAGTACAACTCTCATGTGGAGGGAGGCTCCCCATATACAGCTCTTCTCAATAGGGTGGAGTCAAAGGCTTTTCGTCTCATTAACTCTCCTCCTCTTACTGACTCCCTTCAACCTCTGTCTCTTGCCGCACTATTGCATCTTTATCTCTTTTCTATCACTACTTTAATGGTCACTGTTCCTCTGAACTGTCTGCATGCATTCCTTCACCTCTACAACAAGCGCGTAGCACCCGTCTAGCAGCAAACTCTCATCCCTTTTCTGTCCAACTCTCTAATGCAAGAGTTAACCGTTGCTCCCAGTCCTTCATTTATGCAACAGGTCAACTCTGGAACTGTCTCCCTCTGTCTGTATTTCCTGCTGCCTATGATCTCCAGTCTTTCAAACGAAGTGTGTCCAGGCATCTCGAAATGAATGGCTCTTGAATTTAGCTCTCTCTTGTATTTTGTTTTTCTCTTGGAGGGAACTCTTATTGCGGGCTCATGACCTTTGGTTCCTTCTTCCTTGCATAAAAAAAAAAAAAAAAACTCAGGGGTGCCGCATCTAGCAAGCACACTGGAACACAGGAACTCCCTCTGCATTGCCAACCCACCTCTAGCAATGTAATCAGGTCTATAAAAGCCTGCATTGCCTAGAGGCAAAACGGGGATCCTCTCTTTGGCTCAGTGGTAACGTGTGCGCCTGTGGAGCGCCAGGGCCCGAGATTGAATCTCGAGCAGACCAACTTGATTGATTTGTCGACATTGGTTGGCAGCGGCGTGGGATGAGAGGTAAGGCTTGGAGGGCAATGATGTTGGTTAGCTGGTGGCATCCTAGTCCTTATATCCTGGGGATGAGCTGTTCGGTGTGGTCCACAGCATCCCCAGTGGTAGCCTCTGATGCTACGCTACAGTGTGTTCGAAAATGACCAAATTAATCACCAAGGTGAGGAAGTAGTGATGTAATGGGGTGTATAAAAGCCCACGTTGCTTAGAGGCAAAGCGGGGATCCTCTCTTTAGCTCAGTGCTAACGTGCACGCCTATGGAGCACGAGGGCATGAGACTGAATCTCAGCCAGGACGGTGTAATTAATTTGAATCTCGGCCAGGACAGTGTGATTAAGTTTCATTTTGTTTATTACATTTTGCCACTACAGTAAGCAATGCGGGCTTTTATAGATTCCATTACATCACTATTTTCTCCCCTTTGTGATTAATTTGGTGAGTTTCAAACACACGGTAGTGTTGCATCAGAGGCCACCATTGGGGACGCTGTGGACCACACCGAACAGCTCATCCCCGGGATGTAAGGACTAGGACGTTGTCAGCTAACCAACAACAACATTGTTCTCCAAGCCTCACATCCCACACTGTTGCCAACTAAAATGCAGTATAGTGCCCCCGGAAGAGACCAGACACCCCCACAAGGAGCCCACAGAGGAGTAACGACACCGTGCCGCGACTAGGAGCAACAACAGCATAAGTCCACCCAGGCCACGCGCCCCTATGACCCGGAACACGCCTGCAGCCACCACACCAGGAATGCGAGACTATCTTCCAGGTGAGCCTTCTCCAACCAACTTCGGGGTGGAGCTGTTTCTCCAGCTCCTGCCAGCACCTCTTGAGACAGCCTGTAGCCGCTCACCCCTCACTAAGGAGATGGCCTGTAGCTGCTCTGAGGGAAATAATGAGACGGCCTGTAGCCGCTCACCCCTCCTGAAGGAGATGGCCTGTAGCCGCTCTGAGGGTAATAAGGAGACGGCCTGTAACCGCTCATGCCTTCGTCAGGATATGACCTGTAGCCACTCCGGTGTCCTTCCCGAGACGGCCTGTAGCCACTCAATCCTCCTGAAGGAGACGGACTGTAGCCACTCCCGCCTTCATCAGGAGATGGCCTGTAGCCGCTCCGAAGGTGTCTTCCCTGAGAGGGCCTGTAGCAGCTCACCCCTCCTGAAGGAGACGGACTGTATCCGCTCTGAGGGTAATAAGGAGATGGCCTGTAGCTGCTCCAGCCTTCGTCAGGAGACGGCCTGTAGCCACTCACCCTTCCAGGAGACGGCCTGTAACTGCTCTGAGGGTAATAAGGAGACGGCCTGTAGCTGCTCTGAGGGTAATAAGGAGACGGCCTGTAGCCACTCCTGCCTTCGTCAGGATATGGCCTGTAGCCGCTCCGAAGGTGCCTTCCCTGAGACAGCATGTAGCTGTAGGAGATGGCCTGTAGCCGCTCTGAGGGTAATCAGGAGACGGCCTTTAGCCGCTCCCACCTTCGTCAGGAGACAGCCTGTAGCCACTCCGAAGGTGCCTTTGGGTCTGCTGGTAGCTGCTCACTCCCCCAGGCCACAGCCAGTAGCCGGGCCTGGTGACAGCCAGTAACCGCGCCCCCAGAAGGCCACAGCCAGTAGCTGGGCCCTATGGCAGGAGATGGCCTGTAGCCACTCCTCCGTCTGAAGCTGACGCCTGTTCCCCTACCCACGACCCAGAGGGAGTCTCAGGCCTAGAGGAGTACTGGAGAGGCCCCTTGGTCTCCCCCAGCCTCTGCTCTCTACAACCAGATCTGGAGGAGACCCACCTGACAGACCCCAATGCAGACCGGTGCCGCAGCCCCTTCCTGACGCTGCCGCCAAGCCCTGGGGACTGCAGCCCTCGGGCACCCCAGACTGCCCCCAAGACTCCCGGGCTGGAACTCCCCACACCTTGACACCGGAGATCTTCGTCCTCAGTCAGGAGCCTGAACGAAAGGTTCAGGTAGTTATTCGGCCCCAGCCCTGAGGGCCATACTACCCCCCCACAACCCCGAGAGTGTGAGACCCTTCACCACCCGCAGCCCTGGACGAGAACGGACCCCCCTGCGCGTGATCCCGTGGCCTCTGGATATAAAGGCCCCCGGCGGAACCCAGCCTCATCAGTAGCGGACCTGTGACACCTCCACCGCCCTTGTACCTGACCGCCATGACGCCTGGACCCGAAAGGAGTGACAGTGATAGTACAGTGTCTGTGACCTAGTAATTTAGGGGTAGAACAATGAACTAACCCTCTAATGGAAGTCAGTGATAATACCGAAGTGGTGGAGTGAGTAACAGTGACAGTTTAACCACAAATACGGCCACCCAGTGAGAGTCAAGTCTATCAAAGTGAATACGCTACCACCAGAAAATACCTCATGATACTAAGACCATATCCTGACCCCAGTGCCAAAGAAACACTTACCAGCAAGGAATAATATTAGCGACTCCACAAATATAGAAAACCCGGACTTCCCTTAATTAATAACACTCTGCCTCAAGTGCTATTCACTGTGATCCGAGCAGTATCCTGCGCGATACTGATAACCCATATCTAGACGTAGGAGTTGTAATTGTTCAGGGTATCTGTGTCAGTAACATCTACTAATTCCCCTGTCCAACTTAGTAATATAGGACTCTGTGTAAGGTTGTTGCCTTGAGTTTTTGTGTCCTACCTCTCTCCTATTTGTCTAAGCTCCGGTCTAGAAATAGAGCCTCGCTACACACTAGGCATTTACAGGACGGGAAGCCGGCCCTTAAAACACCTAGCATTACACTGGTGGACAGCAACGGTTCTTGACCCGGGCATATAGGAGAGGTAATCAGGAAATACTGGAGAAACGGCAACCAAACCGCATGTGCAATTACCTAACTTCGACCCCGAACAGTATGATGTTCACACATACCTGGCAATTATTAAACCTTTGCTAGATATCGGTCTCGAGGATGACAAGCAAAAAATTGCAGTCACACTCCAACTGCTGGGCAAAGTGGCAGCTAATAGAGCACCCAAAATCGTCCCGGGGCTCACCTGACGGAATTTCACAAAACTCGTGATCCAAGCCATCATCCCATCACTAGGTAAAGTGGTAGTGCTATCCCAAATGGATAGTTTAACTTTCGATGGCAACTTAGATGATACTTTAATCCAGGCGAGACGCCTGGTCACTGCTGCCTACCTAGAGGCAGATGATGAAACTCGAGAGCAATACACCTTTAATACTCCTCTGAGAGTGCTCCCCAGCATAGTCAAAGAGCACTTTACGATCCATGACCCGACTGGAGACATGGATAAGGACGTTCAACTGATACATCACCTCCTGACCTCCCGCCCTGCACCCCAACAAATCAACGTGGTAAAGAAGTTTCCCACAAAGATTCCGGCTTCTCCAGTCAAGCCACATCCGCCTATGCCCCGTACCAGCCCCACCCCAGCACCCAGCCCACCTAGGGCACACCCCACCCACTGGCACCCCACTCACAGGGAGAACCCCGACCTCATCTTAGTGAATCCCTAGGAATTCTCCGCGTGCAGCTCCAGGTGCCCACTGCACAATATCAGAGATCAATTAAAAGCTGCAAGACAGAAAACTACCACCCCAGGCCATCGCAAAGTTTCCTCTCTAGAGAATGAGGTAACAGAGGACGACCCCGAACCTGTGGAGGAGACCGACCCCCAGGAAACAGGAGCCGGAGCAAGAAGAAGGAGGCCCCAGACAATTGGATTTTTAGGACCGCCCCTGCACCTTCCCACGGTGGCGGGGGCCATTTCCCCCAAATGTCGCCCCCCAGTTTACCACAAAATGAAGCTGAACAGGGTGAAAGCCAGACTTCTGGTCGATACGGGAGCGGCCAGATCCTGCATATATAGCCACTACTTCTCCCGTCACAAATCAACCTTTGGCCCACTATGCCCAACGGCTACTCACCTTGTGGATGCAGGGGATGGCCTCCTGCCAATCCATGGGGAAACATGGGCCCTGAGAGTCGACGCCCATCAACCGGTGTCGACCCAACACCAGTTCGTAATATTCGATTCTTCCTGCTGCAGTTACGACGGATACCTGGGGTTAGACCTGTTGCAGAAGTTAGGAGCCACCATCGATTGCCGCAACAGACAGCTCCAGTTCCGTAAATTACCCGACCCCCCCCCCTCGGGCCGTCTGCACCTGCATCCCACGGCTCCGGCTGGAAGGCTCTCCCCCCCTTCCTCCCCCCTACCGCCCCCTCCCCTCATTTTTTTCCTGCCACCATTTCCTCCGCCGTCACCATTCCCCCCCACCATGAAGCCTGGGTGTCCCTCAACTGGTCCTCCGGCACCTCTGTCCTGTTCTCCCCACTCCTGCCCCCCGGATCCCTCTCAGCCTGCCTTCTGTCCCCAACTTTCCTTCCCCCCTGCATCACACGGCAGTCCGGATTGCCAACCTCGCCCCTCACCCTCCCTAAAGGGCTCATAATCGGAAAAATGGAGGAAGCCGAGCCCTGCGCCCCTTCCCCCTCCCACATCCCCGCCCCTCTGTCCCCCATCCCTGACCATTTCTCCTCTCACCAGTCAGACACCCTCTGCCGCCTACTCCTGGATTTCCAGGATCTGTTCGCAGCAGGACCAGCCGACATCAGACACATCACCTACCTGACTCATGAGATTCATACGACGGGCCCACTGATTCAACAGCCATTCCGATGGAAGAACCCCAAACAGCGGGAAAAGGAAGACTGCCAGGTACAGGAGATGATCGAAGCCAGAGTCGTCTCCCCCTCCACCAGCCACTGGTCCTCCCCCGTCATCCTCGTGAAAAAAAAGGATGGCACGATGCGGTTCTGCGTTGACTATCGCCGACTTAACAACGTAACTACCAAAGACGCTACTCCACTTCCACGTATAGACGATTCCCTTGATTCCCTGTATGGAGCCTCCTGGTTCTCTACCCCCAACCTCTAATCAGGGTACTGGCAGGTCCCCATGCACCACGAGGACAGAGGCAAAACTGCTTTCTCAACCAGCAACGGGAAACATTATGAGTTTAATGTTCTGCCGTTCGGCCTCTGCAACGCCCCCACCACCTTCTGCAGGTTAATGGAATCCATCCTCAGCGGTCTCACGTAGGAGATCTGTCTCGGTACTTGGATGATGTCATCATTTTCAGCCAGACCTGGGCCGACCACCTGCAGCGCCTCCGCCGGGTTTTCACCAGGAACCGACAGGCAGGCCTCAAACTCCGGCCCACCAAGTGCGTCCTGGCCACCAGAACCGTCTCATTCCTGGGGCACATCATCCCCCAGGCAGGCATATCTCCCAACCCAGACAATCTCTGCACCCTCGTGGACATACCCTCACCACAGGACGTTCACGGGATCCGGGCCTTCCTCGGCTTGACGTCCTATTACCGCCGCTTCGTGAAGGGGTTTGCCCACATTGCTAAACTGCTCCACGACCTTACCCGTAAGGGGGAACTGTTCCTCTGGATGGACGAGAGGCGAGCCGCCTCCCAACACCTTAAAGATAAGCTCGTTTCTGCCTCCATCATGGCCTTTCCAGACTATGCCCTCCCATTCCAACTCTATACCGACGTCTCCCCAATTGCCATCGGCGCTGTGCTAGCGCAAGTCCAAGAAGGCCACAAACACATCATCGCCTGTGCCAACTGTACCCTAAATCAGGTGGAGAAAAATTATGTCGCCACCAAGAGAGAGTGCTTGGGCATCATCTGGACACTTGAGCACTTCCAGGCATACCTCTCCAGGACCCAAGTCACTATCATTACCGACCACCAGTCCCTGCAGTGGTTACAGCAGTCTGACACTCACAACGCCCAGCTCATCCGATGGTGCGAAACACTGGAGGAATTCAATTACAAAATCTTGTACCGCCCCAGCAAACTCCATACCAACGCTGATGCCCTCTCTCAGCTCCCCATCCACGCCACCCAGCCGGAGCCAGACCTTCTCCAACAATGGCATTGCAAGGAATGGCCCCCTTGGATCCCCCAGCACCTTTTCAAAAAACTGCATCGCCAGGGCGACCACCTCCTGACCCCATCAGGCCATATCCTCCCAACTCCTGACACCGCCCTCGATGCCCTATGACACCTGCACACCCACAACGGCATTCACCTGGGTACAAAAAAACTACTGCAGGTCTTCAACAACACCTACTGGGCGCCAAATCCTTCTGCTCTTGCCAAGGAAATTATCCAAACCTGCCGCGCCTGTGACTTTGGTAAAGACATCACCCGTACCGCAGGTCCATTGGGCCATATCACCGCCCACAAACCTTGGCAGATGTTAGCGATTGACGTGGTGGGACCCTTACCTCCAAAATGGGGCTATAGGTACGTTATCACTTTCATTGACACGTACTCCAAATTTGTCGTGGCCTGCCCAGCGAAGGAACACCATGCTGTCGCAGTGGCCGACGCCCTCCTTCGGCACATGTTCCCCTACTTTGGCATTCCGCAAACGATCCACTCAGATAACACACCCAAATTCACCAGTAGGATCTGGGAGGAGTGGGCCCATATCATTGGGTACAGCATCTCCCACTCCTCCCCCTACTGGCCACAAGGAAATGCCATATGCGAGCGCAGCCATTGCACACTGATGAATCAGCTCCGCACCCAAATAGAAGCCACTAAGAACGATGACTGCTCCGCCCATGTAAAAATCGTACAATGGGGCATCAACTCCTGCCCCCGAGAGGACGGAATTTCACCATATGAGCGAGTGTTCAGGGAAACACCCCTCCTTCTGCCCCTTCGGAAGCATTTGCAACCCCCCACCTCCACCCCCACAACAGACCCATTACACCATCTCAAACACCGCTTGACCCACCTCCAACACAACCTGGACCTCAGCCCCGACACTGCCTCCAACCCCTATAAGCCGGGTGACACAGTTATGATAGCCAAGTTTCCCACCCCCCACAAGCTTGCACCACGCTTCATGGGACCCCACACCATCACCCACCTCCCTAACCCATATCAGGTCACTGTCGACTACCATGGCACTCCTCGCACCCTCCGAAACTGGCACGTGTGCCCCTTCTGCACTCCTGCACCCACCGCCCCGGCCCTGCACCCCGTTCTACCCTCTACTCCCGCGCCATCCCCTCCTACCACCTATGACTGCTACATCTCCTCCCCATCCGCCCTCTCCCTCCCCCTCCCCCGCCCCTTCCACCTTGCCTTCCCTCATGCCGCATCACACCTCACCTGACAACCCACCGTCACCACCAATACCCGTCGCTCCCCCACCTCTTCCCTACCCACCACCCCCTCCCCCACGCCCAGCACCACGTGTCCCGCCCCCACTCCCACACCCCCGCCCCAGCTACCACCCACCGCCACCCCCCACATCTTCCAGCCCACCGCCCACACACACACCCACCTCCTGCACCACCCCCGGCCCCACGACACCACTACCCACTCACCCCACTCCCTGCTCCCCACGCCGTGCCACCCACACTCCTACCACCCCATGCCTGCCCTTATGTGCCCCACGCACCTCACACACATGCCAACCCTGCACACCTACATCACCATCCACACCCACCCTCAAAACAACTATCAACCGCTCTGGGCACCTCTCCAGCCCACCCTCCCCGATACACCCACTCTCCCACCCCACCTGCCTCACTGCAGAATCACACCCCTACCCCCACCCTAAATCATCTCACACTCATGATACACCAAGCACAAATCCCGGCCACCTACACTCCCCAGAGACACCACTCCGCATTACCCCGGCATAAAACCCCACACTCACCTTCCATCCCAGCATTCAACACTACCCCACACCACGGACAACAACTACCACCATGAAAATATGGCGAGCTGTATGGGCACCGTCCCTTGGACGTAACCAGCGAGTCCGAGGACCACACCACCTCCTGCAACTCCTCCGCTCCTCCACTGCCTCATCCACCCTCTTCCTCACCTGCGATGGGGAACAAGACGAGAACTCCGCCACCATAGCCTGGCACACCCTACTCCAACACCTACAGCCAGTCTACACCACCTACGACACCAAAGTTTACCACCTCCAGTCACAGGGACGTGACTTTTTCGCAGCAGACGGTGGTAAAATGCAGTATGGTGCCCCCCAAAACGGCCAGACAGTCCCACAAGGAGCCCACAGAGGAGCAACGACAGCGCACCGGGACTCGGAGTGACAACGGTATAAGTCTGCCTGGGCTGCGCGCCCCGATGACCCGGAACTCACCTACCGTCACCATAGCAGGAATACTAGACTACCTTCCAGGCGAGCCTTCTCCAACCAGCTAAGGGGTGGAGCTGCCCATCTAGTTCCTGCCAGCACCCCAGAGACAGCCTGTAGCCACTCACCCCTCGCTAAGGAGACGGCCTGTAGCCGTTCTGATTGTTATAAGGAGACGGCCTGTAGCCACTCCCACCTTCGTCAGGAGACAGCCTGCAGCCGCTCTGCAGGTGTCTTCCTGGAGACGGCCTGTAGCTGCTCGCCCCTTGCTAAGCAGACGGCCTGTAGCCGCTCTGAGGGTAATAAGGAGATGGCCTGTAGCCGCTCCTGCCTTCGTCAGGAGACGGCCTATAGCTGCTCTGAAGGTGTCTTCCTTGAGATGGCTTGTAGCCGCTCACCTCTCGCTAAGGAGACAGCCAGTAGCCGCTCTGAGGGTAATAAGGAGAAGGCCTGTAGCTGCTCCCGCCTTTGTCAGGAGACGACCTGTAGTCGCTCAATCCTCCTGAAGGAGACGCCCTGTAGCCGCTCCCGCCTTCGCCAGGAGACGGCCTGTTGCTGCTCAATCCTCCTGAAGGAGACAGCCTGTAGCCGGTCTCACCTTTGTCAGGAGACAGCCTGTAGACGCTCTGAAGGTGACCTCTCTGAGATGGCCTGTAGCCGCTCACCTCTCCTGAAGGAGACAGCCTGTAGCCGCTCTGAGGGTAAGAAGGAGATGGCCTGTAGCCACTCTGAAGGTGTCCCCCCTGAGACGACCTGTAGCCGCTCCCACCTTCATCAGGAAACGGCCTGTAGCCGCTCTGAAGGTGCCCTTGGGTCTGCTGACAGCTGCCCACTCCCCCAGGCCACGGCCAGTAGCCGGGCCTTGGCAACAGCCTGTAGCCATGCCCTTAGGAAGCCACAGCCAGTAGCCGGGCCCTACTGCAGGAGATGGCCTGTAGCCACTCCTCCACCTGAAGCTGATGCCTGTTCCCCGACGCATGACCCAGAAGGAGTCTCGGGCCTAGAGGAGTACTGGAAAGGCTCCTTAGTCTCCCCCGGCCTCTGCTCCCTACAACTGGATCTGGAGGCTACCCACCTGACAGACCCCAACACAGACTGGTGCCGCAGCCCCTTCTTGTTGGCACCGCCAAGCCCTGGGGACTGCAGCCCTCGGGAACCCAAGACCGCCTCTAGGACTCCCGGGTGGGAACTCCCCACACCTCGATGTCGGAGATCTTTGTCCTCCGTCAGGAGCCTGAACAACAGATTCAGGCAATTGTTCAGCCCCAGCCCTGAGGGCCGCACTCCTGTCCCCAGCCCTGAGAGTGCGGGACTCATCACCACCCACAACCCTGGACGAGAACGGACGCCCCTGTGCGTGATCCCGTGGCCTTTGGATTCAGAGGCCCCCGGTGGTGCCCAGCCCCGTCGGTAACGGAGCTGTGACGCCCCTCCGCCCTTGCATCTGACCACCACAACGCCCAGACTCGACAGAAGTGACAGTAATAGTGCAGTGTTTGTGATCAAGTGATGTGAAGGCATAGTGAACTGACCCTCTAATGGAAGTTAGTAATAATACCAAAGTGGTGGAGTGAATAACAACTCCGGTGAACAGTGTATGTGACCAAGGGATATAAAGATGGAACAGTGAGCTACCCCTCTGATAGGAGTCAGCGAGAATACCAAAGTGGCGGAGTGAGTGACAGCGACAGTATAAACACAAATACGGCCACCCTATGAGAGTCGAGTCTAATGGGGTAAATACACTACCATCAGAAAATATCTCCTGATACTAAGACCATAATCAGACCCCAGTGCCATATCTCCTGATACTAAGACCATAATCAGACCCCAGTGCCAAAGCAACACTCCCCAGTAGGAAATAACCTTGGTAACTCCACGAGTATAGAAAACCCGGACTTCCTCTAATCAAGAACACTCTGTCTCAAGTGCTATTCACTATGACCCAAGCAGTATCCTGCGTGATAGTGATAACCATATCTAGACATAAGAGTTTGTAATTGCCCAGTGTACTTGTGTCTGTAACATCTACTCGTTCCCCTGTCCAGCTAAGTAATACATGTGTAAGGTTGTTGCCTGGAGTTTTTGTGTCCTACCTCTCTTTTATTTGTCTAAGCCCCGGTCTAGAAAAAGTGCCCCTCTATATGCTAGGCATTTACGGGATGGGAAGCCGAACCTAAAACACCTAGCATTACAACTGGAATTTCCTCTGCGTTGCTAAGCCGCATCTAGGAAGCTTGATTGTGCTGCCTCTAGCAAGTGTGAAGTTGATGAGCCCTCATCACTTCTGATACTGGTGGCTCGATCAGCAGTATTGAAATACAGCATACTGTCCCTTGGAACACCCAACCACCTCCACCAGGAATCCAGCATAGTACCCCTGTGAACTCCCAGACACTCCCACAAGGACCCCACGAAGGAGCAGCAGCGGCACACCGAGACTCAGTGTGACAACCGCCCAAGTCAGCCCGGGCCGTACACCCCTATGACTCGGAGCCCTCCCGCCGTCGCCATACCAGGAATCCTGCACTACCTTCCAGGCGAGTTTCCACCAACCAATCCCGGGGTGGAGCTGCCTGTCCAGCTTCTGCCAGCGCCCCTAAGGAGTCGGCCTGTAGCCACTCCCGCCTTCTTCAGGAGTCGGCCAGTATCCTCTCCGAAGGTGTCTTCCCTCTTGGGATGGCCAGTAGCCCCCCGCCCCTCGCTAAGGAATCAGCCAGTAGCCGACCGGAGGGTAACAAGGAGACGGCCTGTAGTCGCTCCCGCCTTCGTCAGAAGGTGTCCTTCCGGAGACGGCCTGTAGTCGCTCCACACCCCCTCCTGAAGGAGTTGGCCTGTAGCTGCTCCACACCCCTCCTGCAGGAGTTGGCCTGTAGCTGCTCCCTCCTTCGTCAGACAGCCGGTAGCTGCTCTGAAGGTGTTGCCCCCGAGTCGGCCTGTAGCCGCTCCTCATTCCTGCTGAAGGAGTCAGACTGCAGCCGTTCCTGCCTTCGTCAGACAGCCAGTAGCCGCTCCGAAGGTGTTGTCCTCGAGTCGGCCTGTAGCCACTCCCGCCTTTGTCAGATGGTCAGTAGCCGCTCCGAAGGTGTCCCTGGGTTTGCTGGTAGTCATACACCCTCTCAGGTCACGGCCAGTAGCCGGGCCTTGGCGTCTTGTGGTCGCGCCCTTGGGAAGCCATGGCTAGTAGCCGGGCCCCACAGCCAGAAGCAGCAGAGAGTAGCCCCGCAGCCCCAGCGTGAGCTGAGTTCCTTGACCCCCGACGCAGAGGAGTACTGGAGAGGCCCTATAGCCTCCCCCGGTCTCTGCTCCCTATGACTGGCCCTGGAGAAGACCCACCTGATGGACCCTGACACAGACCGGTGCCACAGCCCCTCCCTGACGGCGCTGCCTAGCTCCGGGGGTGGCAGCCCTCGGGAACCCCAGGCCCTCCCCAGAATGCCCGGGCGGGACCTCTCTACCCCCCCACGGCGGAGGACCTCTACTTCCGGCAGGAACCTGAATGAGAGGTTCAGGCTATTGTTCAGCCCCAGTCCTGAGGGCCACACTCCTATCCCCAGGCCGGAAAGTATGAGCCCCTTTGCCACCTGTAGCCCCGGACGAGAGAAGACGCCCCTGTGCATGACCTCCCTTGGCAGTGCCCCTGCCCCGGCAGAGCTGTAGCCAGTGTGTCTCCCCGCCACACCCGCCGCCCAGTGACCCATGAGACAGTGACTGCGCCCCTAGTGTAGTATAACAGTGGCGAGGCGATAAAGTGCATTCGTAGTACCAGACCAAGTTTTTAAGTGAAATTGTAATAATAATGGTCTAACAGTGACAAGATGGAACAGTGAATAGTCCATGTAGAATCAGTGATAGTGAATAAGACCCATGCACAATACCCATCATATCACAGTAAGAGAAACACCCAGGCAGTGGAGTTTGTATTATTAATTACCCAAAAGTCCCTTGCTCCCACAAAATAGTAAAGTGAACACGCTATCAATAAACTCCACCTCATACTACCATAATCACAAGTAGACCCCAGTGCCTTACACCCTCCCCTAGTGAGCCTCATCTCTAACTCCTCCACGCACTCAGAAACCTTGGACTGTACTAATTCTGCATACTCCGCCTCGAAGTGTTATTTTAAGTGCATTCTCCCATAGTATCCTGTGAGATATTGATTATCTAGATATAAATTTTTGTGAGTAACCAAATATTATGTTGTAACATCTGCTGTTGTCCCTTCTCTGACTGAGTAATACACGTGTAAAGGTTATTGCCTAGAGTTTTTGTGTCCTGCCTCTCTCTTATTTGTTCTAAGCCCCAGTCTCGAAAGAGGACCCCGCTACACGTTAGGTGTTTTAGGAACGGGAAGTCGAGCCTTAAACACCTAGCATTACACTGGTGGACACACATATCTGGCGATCATCAAACCTTTACTAGATATTGGTTTTGATAATGATCAACAAAAAATCGCAGTCATACTCCCACTACTGGGCATAGCAGTGGCGAACATATCACCGAAAGTCGTTCTGGAGCTCACCTGGCAGAACTTCACAAAATTTGTGATTCAGACCATCACCTCATCACTAGGGAAAGTGGTGGCACTATCCCAACTGGATAGTCTTAAATTTGACGGGAATCTAGACAATACTCTAATTCAGGCAAGACGCCAGGTCACTGCTGCCTACTTGGAGGCAGATGAGAAACCCAGGAACAGCATACTTTTAACTCTTCTGAGAGTGCTCCCTAGTGTTGTAAAAGAACACTTCACTATCCATGACTCGACTTGAGACATGGATAGAGACATCCAGCTAATACGATGCCTCCTGACCGCCCGCCTGACACCCCAGCAAATCAATGTGGTGAAAAAGTTTCCTACACAGTTCCCGGCTCCCCCAGTTAAGCCACGTCCACCCATGCCTCACACCAGTCCCACCCTGGCACCGAGCACACCCCATGTGCAGGCACCCCGCCCACAGGGAAAACCCTAACCTGATTTTGGTGAATCCCTGGGAGTTTACAGCCTGCAGCTCCAGGTCCCCCCTACATGACATCCGGGACCAGTTAAAGGCTGCACACCGCAAGCCCACTACTCCAGGTTCACGCAAAGTGTCCTCTCTAGAGGACGAGGGCCGCAGAGGAGGAACTGGCACCTGTAGAGGAGATCGATCCTGGGGAACAGGAGCAGGAAGAAGGAGGCCCCAGACAGCTGGATTTTTAGGCCCGCCCCCGCACCATCCCACGGTGGCGGGGGCCATTACCCCCATGTACCACCCCACAGTGTACCACAAGATGAAACTGAACGGGGTGAAAGCCAGACTTCTAGTCAATACGGGGACAGCCAGATCCTGCCTTTACGGCCACTACTTCTCCCGCCACAGATCAACCTTTGGCCCACTATGCCCCACAGCCACTCACCTTGTGGATGCGGGGGATGGCCCCCTGCCCATCCATGGGGAGACACGGGCCCTAAGAGTCGACACCCACCAGCCAGTGTCAACCCAGCACCAGTTTATAATTTTTGACTCTTCCTGCCGGAACTACGACGGGTACTTAGGACTGGACTTGCTACAGAAGCTAGGAGCCACCATACTTTGCCACTACCGACAGCTCCAGTTCCGTGCCCCACCCAATCCCACCCGGGCCGTTTGCACCCGTACGCCCCGGCGTCAGCCGGAAGACTCGCCTCCCTCCTCCCTCCCCTCCCGTGCCCCCTCCCACTACCCCTCCTCCCTCTTTTCCTGCCACCGTTTCTGCCGCCATTACCATTCCCCCTCATCATGAGGCCTGGGTGCCCCTCAACCGGCCCTCTGGCCCCTCTGTCTTATTCTCCCCCCTCCTGCCGCTGGGAGCCCTCTTGGCCTGCCTTTTGTCTCCAACTTTCCTCCCCCTGCATCGCACGGCAGTCCGCATCGTGAACCTTGCCCCTTCCCCCCTCACCCTCCCGAAAGGGCCCATAATCGGAGAGATGGAAGAAGCTGAGCCCTGTGCTCCATCCCCCTCCCATTCCCCCGCCCCCCTGCCACCCATTCCTGACCATCTCTCCGCTCATCAATAAAACACCCTACGCCGCCTTTTCCTGGATTTCCAGCATTTGTTCGTGGCAGGACCAGCAGACATAGGTCATACCACATACCTGTCGCATGAGATTCATACAACAGGCCCACCAATTTGACAACCCTCCCGACGGAAGAACCTTAGACAGCGGGAAGAGGAGGAATGCCAAGTATAAGAAATGATAGAAGTAGGCATCATTTCCCCCTCCACCAGCCCCTGGTCCTCCCCTGTCGTGCTAGTGAAAAAGAAGGACGGCACAATGCATTTCTGCATCGACCACCACCGCCTTAACGACGTAACCATCAAAGACGCCACTACACTCCCTCGAATCGACGATTCCTTGGATTCCCTGTACGGAGCATCCTGGTTCTCCACCCTGGACCTCCAGTCTGGATATTGGCAAGTCCCCATGCGACAGGAAGACTGAGGCAAAATAGCCTTCTTGACAAGTAATGGCAAGCATTACGAGTTTAATGTCTTGCCGTTCGGTCACTGCAACGCCCCCATCACCTTCTCCAGGGTGATGGAATCTGTCCTCAGTGGCCTCATGTGGGAAATATGCCTGGCGTACTTAGATGACATCATCATCCTTCAGCCGAACCTGGGCTGACCACCTGCAGTGCCTTCACCGAGTTTTTACCAGAATTCGTCAAGCAGGCCTCAAACTCCGGCCCTCTAAGTGCGTCCTGGCTGCTCGGACCATCTCGTTCCTGGGACATATCATCTAGCAGGCAGGAATCACCCCCGACCCCGACAAGCTCCACGCCATTGTGGACATATCCCCACTGCAGGACATCCATAGCATCTGAGCCTTCCTAGGCTTGACATCCTACTACCACCGTTTTGTAAAGGGGTTTGCCCACATCGCCAAACCTCTCCATGACCTAACTCGAAAAGGGGAACCGTTCCTCTGGACGGATGAGAGACGAACTGCTTTCCAGCAACTAAAAGACAAACTCGTCTCCGCCCCCATCATGGCTTTTCCTGATTATGCCCTCCCCTTCCACCTCTACACCGATGTCTCCCTCTCTGCCATAGGCTTTGTGTTGGCACAAGTCCAGGAGGGCCGCGAGCATATCATCGCCTACGTCAGCCGTACCCTGAATCAGGCAGAGAAATATTATGCCGCCACTAAACGAGAATGTCTAGGCATAGTATGGGCTCTCCGACACTTCAGGACATACCTTTCCAGGACCCAGGTCACCATCATCACGGACCACCAGTCCCTCCAGTGGTTAAGACAATCAGACTCCCACAACGCCCAACTCATCAGATGGCGCAAGACCCTAGAGGAATTTAATTATGAAATCTCCTACAGACCAGGCAAGCTCCATACCAACGTGGACGCCCTCTCCCGGCTCCCCATCCATGCCGTCCAGCCAGAAACAGACCTCCTGCAGCAGTGGCACAGCAAGGAGCGACCCCTGTGGATTCCTCCCCACTTGATCAAGAAATTTTACCGGCAGGGCGACCACCTCCTAACCCCCTCCGGTCATATCCTCCTGGCCCCTGACACCGCTCTTGATGCCTTATGCCACCTTCACGCCCATAAAGGTATCCATCTGGGTACCAAAAAATTGCTGCAAGTGTTCAGTGACACATACTGGGCACCAAACCCCTCCACCCTCGCCAAGGAAATTATTCAAAGTTGCTGCACCTGTGCGCTCGGGAAAGACATCACACGGACCGCAGGACAATCGGGCAACATCACCGCCCACAAACCCTGGCAGCTCCTAGCGATCGATGTGGTAGGGCCTCTGCCCCCAAAATCGGGTTACAAGTACATGATCACGTTCGTGGACACTTATTCAAAGTTCTTCATGGCCTGCCCAGCCAAGGAACATCACGCTGTCGCAGTAGCAGATGCCCTCCTTCGACACATCTTCCCCTACTTTGGCATTCCCAAAGCCATCCACTTGGATAATGCACCAGAGTTCACTGGAAAAGTCTGGGAGGAACTTCCCAAAATTTTCGGGTACATCTCCCACTCCTCCCCCTACTGGCCACAGGGAAATGCAGTGTGCGAGCGTAGCCATCATACCCTTATGAATCAACTCCACACACGCATAGAAGCCACTAAAGATGACAACTGGCCTGCCCACGTAAAAATTGTCCAATGTGGCATCAACTCCTGCCCCAGAGAAGACGGCGTTTCGCCATATGAGCGGATTTTCGGTGAGACACCCCTCCTATTGCCCCTTCGGCAACACTTGCAACCACCCACCTCCGCTCCAGCAACAGACTCGCTACACCACCTTAAGAGCCGTTTGATACACCTTCAAAATAACTTGGACCTCAGCCCCAACACAGCATCCAGCCCCTACTGACCTGGCAACACCGTCATGATCGCTCAACTCTCCACTTCTCACAAGCTCACACCCTGCTTCACCGTGCCCCACACTATCACCCATGTTCCCAACCCCTATCAAGTTACTGTTGATTACCACAGTGCCCCTCGCACTCTCCGAAACCTCCACATACGTCCTTTCTGCGCTCCTGCTCCTGCTGCCCCAGGCCGACACCCCGTCCCTCCTCCTGCCCTGCCGCCCCCCCCTCCCACCTACAAGTGCTACATTTCCTCCTCCCCCTCCTCCTCTCCCTCCTCCCCTCCTACCACCTCCGCCTCCCCGGCTGCCACCCCACCCTGCACCTCACCTGACAGCTCACCTGCACCACCAACCTCCCACCGCTCTCCCTCACCACCTCCTGCCGCCACCCAATCCCCTAAGCCCAGCTCCACGTGTCTCGCCCATGCCAACACACCACCCCCACCACCACCACCCCCACCCACCACCGCCTCCTCTCACTCACCACACCTACACACACCCACTCCCTCCTCTTCACACCCCGCCTCACCAACCCCACGCCCAACAGCATGCACCTCCTGCCCCCACCCACCCCGCACACCCACTTCTCCACCCACACTGACCCTCAAAACTACAACCACCCGCTATGGCTGCCTCTCACACCCACCTGCCTGATACACTCACTCTCCCACCCTACCTGCTTCCCCTCAATTTCACACTGTCATGCTACACCAAACCCAAATCCCAGCCACCTGTACTCCCCAGAGACCCTACGCCGCATTACCCCAGCACAAAACCCGACTCCTACCCTTGGTGTCCAGCATTCAGCACCACACCACACCACCGGCAACAACCACGACGATGAGAATCCGACGAGCTGTACGGGCACCTACCCTCGGTCGAAACTGCAGGGTCCAAAGGCCACACTACCTCCTCCACCTCATCCAATCCTCCACCGACACCTCCATCCTACCTTCCTCACCTGTGATGCAGAGCAGGATGAAAACCTTGCCACTACTACCTGGCAAGCCCTCCTCAAAAATCTCCAGCCCGTGTATGCCACCCACGATACTCACGTCTATCACCTTCAGTCACAGGGACGTGACTTTTTCCAAGCGGACGGTGGTGAAATACAGTATAGTGTCCCTTGGAACACCCAACCACTTCCACCAGAACTCCAGCATAGTGCCCCCATGAACTCCCAGACACCCCCACAAGGACCCCACAGAGGAGCAGCAGCGGTGCACCGAGACTTGGTTCGACAACGGCCAAGTCAGCCCCGGCCGTACGCCCCTATGACTCGGAGCCCTCCCACTGTCGCCATAGCAGGAATCCTGCACTACCTTCTGGGCGAGTTTCCACCAACCAATCTCCGGGTGGAGCTGTCTGTCTAGCTCCTGCCAGCGCCCCTAAGGAGTTGGCCTGTAGCCACTCCCGTCTTCTTCAGGAGTCGGCCAGTAGCCTCTCCGAAGGTGTCTTCCCTCTTGGGACGGCTAGTAGCAGCCCGCCCCTCACTAAGGAATCGGCCAGTAGCCGACCGGAGGGTAACAAGGAGACGGCCTGTAGTCGTTCCCACCTCTGTCAGAAGGTGTCCTTCCGGAGACGGCCTGTAGTCGCTCCACAACCCCTCCTGAAGGAGTCGGCCTGTAGTCACTCCCACCTTCATCAGACGGCTGGTAGCCACTCCGAAGGCGTTGCCCCTGAGTTGGCCTGTAGCCACTCCACACCCCTCCTGCAGGAGTCGGCCTGTAACCACTCCAAAGGCGTTGCCCCTGAGTCGGCCTGTAGCCGCTCCTCATTCCTGCTGAAGGAGTCGCCCTGTAGCCGCTCCCGTCTTCATCAGACAGCCGGTAGCCGCTCTGAAGGTGTTGTCCTCAAGTCGGCCTGTAGTTGCTCCACACCCCTCCTGCAGGAGTCGGCCTGTAGCCGCTCCCACCTTCGTCAGATGGCCGGTAGCTGCTCCAAAGGTGTCCCTAGGTTCGCTGGTAGTCATTCACCCTCTCAGATCACGGCAAGTAGCCGGGCCCCACGGCCAGAAGCAGCAGAGAGTAGCCCCGCCACCCCAGAATGAGCAGAGTTCCCTGACCTCCGATGTAGAGGACGTAGAGGAGTACTGGAGAGGCCCTATAGCCTCCCCCGGTCTCTGCTCCATACAACTGGCCCTGGAGAAGACCCACCTGATGGACCCTGATGCAGACCAGTGCCGCAGCCCCTCCCTGATGGCGCTGCCTAGCTCTGGGGGCCACAGCCCTCAGGAACCCCAGGCCATCCCCAGAACGCCCAGGCGGGACCTCTCTACGCCCCAACGGTGGAGAACCTCTACCTGTGGCAGGAACCTGAATGAGAGGTTCAGGCTATTGTTCGCCCCCAGTCCTGAGGGCATCACTCCTGTCCCCAGCCCAGAAAGTACGGGCCCCTTTGCCACCTGTAGCTACGGACGAGAGAAGACGCCCCTGCACGTGATCCCGTGCCCTCTTGACACAGCCTCCCCTGGTGATGCCCCTGCTCCAGCAGAGCTGTAGCCGGCGTGTCTCCCTGCTGCATCCGCCGCCCAGTGACCCATGAGACAGTGACTGCGCCCCTAGTGTAGTATAACAGTGGCGTGGAGATAAAGTGCATTCATAGTACCAGACCAAGTGTTTAAGTGAAATTGTAATAATAATGGTCTAACAGTGACAAGGCAGAACAGTGAATAGTCCATGTAGAATCAGTGATAGTGAATAAGACCCATGCACAATACTGGAAATGCGTGAGTTAGAGTTTAGTGCCCCCGAGAAACCACCGACAACCTTAGTTTAGTGCCTCCGAGAAACCACTGACACCCCCACACGAACCCAACAAAGTAGCTGAAGCTGAACATCGAACGTCCAGGCAACAATGATGCAAGTCAGCCCGGGCCATGCGCCCCTATAGCAGGAAAAATACATGACCTTCGAGGAGTGGGGTCGCCAAGTCAGCCCGGGGTGGAGCTAAGATTTCAGCTGCTGACAGCGCCTCTCTGGAGATGGCCGATTGCCGCTCCCACCTTCATCAGTTGGCCCAGCATCGAACTGAAGGTGCTTCTTCTGGGACGGCCTACTGCAGCTTTACTCTTCTGCAGGAGACGGCCTACTGCCGCTCCTCCCCCCTGCCAAAGGAGACGGCCAACCGCCGCTCTGAAGGCGCTGCCCCTGAGACGGCCTACTGCCGCTCCTCCCTCCTGCCAAAGGAGATGGCCTACTGCCGCTCTGAAGGCGCTGCCCCTGAGACGGCCTACTGCCGCTCTGAGGGCGCTGCCCCTGAGACGGCTGATTGCCGCTCCTCCCTCCTGCCAAAGGAAATGGCCTACTGCCACTTTAGAGGCGCTGCCCCAGAGACAGCCAATTGCCGCTCCTCCCTCCTGCCGAAGGAGACGGCCTACTGCCGCTCTAGAGGCGCCGCCCCGGAGACGGCCTACTGCCGCTCTAGAGGCGCCGCCCCAGAGATGGCCTACTGCCGCTCTGCCCTCCTGGCGAAGGAGACGGCCTACTGCCGCTCTAGAGGCGCTGCCCCTGAGATGGCCTACTGCCGCTCCTCTCTCCTGCAGAAGAAGACGGTTCACTGTCGTTCCAGAAGTGACCAGAGGCGTCCTGACCCCTTGCGCAGGCCACGTTCAATTGCCGGGCCTTGATGCAGACTAGTCACGCCCTTGGGCAGCCACGGCCGATTGCCGGGCCCCACGATCTGCAGGAGGTGTCACCCACATCACCGCCCCAGTGTGAGATGAGAGTCGGGCCCTCCAGCCCCCGAGAACCCCTGTCAGGCCCCACAGCCTCCCCTGGTCTCCGTTCCCTGCGCCTGACCCTGGAGCAGACGCACCTGACGGACCCTAGTCCGGACCAGTGCCGCAGCCCTCCCCTGATGGTGCCCTTCGACGCTAGGGACCACAGCCCGCTGTCCCTCCAGGCCCTCCCCAGGACGCCCGGGCGCAACCTCTCCACGCCCCCTAGACGGTCTAAGGCCTCCACCTCAGGCCGGGACCTACACCAGCGGTTCCGGGAGTTATTCGGCCCAAGTCTTGAGGGCCATACTCCTGAGCCTAGTCCGGAGACCGCCGGTTCTTCCGCCCCCTGCAGCCCTGGATGTGAGAGGACACCCCTGCGCACAGTCCCATGCCCTCGCGGCACGCCCTCTCTTGACGGTTCCCTCTCCCCGGCCTAATTCACACCGGCGTACCGCCCTGTCACCCACCACAGATAAGTGAACTGTGTTGCCCTCAGTATAAGTGAAGTGACTTAGGTTAAGTAGACAGTGCCCTCAGACAAGTGACATAGTGAATGGGAATAAGTGATGTCGGACGAGTGAGATCACGGGCAAATACTTACGGGAGGATACAGAGACTAAGTAAAATCACGAGTGACGCCTTATAGAAAACAGCCAGAGTGTTACCCTACAAATCGTCCCATTGAGAAACTGGTAAATATCATTTATTGTGAGGGAACAGTGAAGAGGAAGTGTGTAGAATACTCCTGTACAAATATTACTATAACGAGTGTAAATTCCCCCCTCCCCCTTCCTTGTCCGGGCCTCCCTTCAGGAATTTCCTCTCCGACAGCCTGTATGAATATAATAACTTGAATAAGAAATATAGTCAATCGCCAAAACCCTTGTACTATCAGGAAGTAGTAAATCTGCACCAGTAATACCCTCCCCCTCTCGATATTACCATAAATACATTCTAGCTCTATGTGCGTCATCCCTTGCCCCCCCCCCCGCCCGCTCTCTCTCTCTCCCCCGCAATACTCACCTCCTCCACGCGCCCCAGTCCTGTATTCCCTTGTACATCGGGATCATTACTTATTGTGTTGGCACTGATATTGTTAAGCCAGTATCCTGCGAGATACTAATATCCTAGTTAAGGTATTATTTTGTCACACTGTGTTGTACTATCTGCTGAATTTGTCCTGTGTCTGACTGTGGTAATATACGTGTAAAGGTTATTGCCTGGAGTTTTTGTGCCCTACCTCTCTTCATTGCACCACGCCCCGGTCTTGAAACGAAACCCCGCTACACGTTAGGTGTTTTAGGACCGAGAAGTCGGGCCTTTTTCACCTAGCATTACACTGGTGGCCAGCGGTGGTTCTTGACCCGAGCGTAGAAGAGAGATAGCAGGGAAATATTTGACAAGATGGCAACTAAATCACACGTATAATTACCAACGTTTGACCCCGACCAGTACGATGTACACACGTATCTGGCAATAATCAAGCCCTTACTGGATATTGGCTTTGAAAATGACCAACAAAGAATTGCCGTCACACTTCCACTATTGGGCAAAGCAGCGGCGAGCATAGCACCAAAAATCACCCTGGAGCTCACCTGGCTGAACTTCACAAAGTTCGTGATTCAAGGCATCACCCCATCATTAGGGAGAGTGGTGGCTTTATCCCAATTGGATACCTCCTCATTCGACGGGGATTTGGATAATACCCTGATACAGGCTAGACGCCTAGTTACCGCTGCATACCCGGAGGTAGACGAAGAAACCCAGGATCAGCATACATTTAACACTCTGCTTAGAGTGCTTCCGAGTGTTGTCAAACAACACTTCACTATCCATGACTCAACTGGGGACGTGGATAGAGATGTCCAGCTCATACGGTGCCTCCTGACCGCCTGCCCTACTCCCCAACAAATAAACGGTGTAAAGAAATTTCCCACTCAACCCCAGGCTCCCCCAACCATACCACGTCCGCCTCTGCCTCGCACCAGCCCTACCCCAACACCCAGCCCACCTAGGGCACACCCCTCCCTGCGGCCCTGCCCCGCCCCACGAGAAAACCCGAACCTAATCTTGGTGAATCTGTGGGAATTCACCGCCTGCAGCTCCCGCTGTCCACTACATGACATACGGGATCAACTTAAAGCTCCCCACTGCAGAACCACGGCCCGGGGTTCACACAAGGTATCCTCCTTAGAAGGCGAAGCCCCCGAGGACGAACTGGCACCCCCGGACGAGCACCCGCCAGGAGAACAGGAGCAGGAACAGGAGAATGAAAGCCCTAGACAGCTGGATTTTTAGGCCTGCCCTCGCACCAACCCACAGTGGCGGGGGCCATTACCCCTCAGTATCGCCCCCCAGTGTACCACAAGATGAAATTAAACGGCGTGAAGGCCAGACTGCTTGTCGATACGGGAGCCGCCAGATCCTGCGTTTACAGCCACTATTTCTCCCGTCAAAAATCGACCTTTGGCCCACTCCGCCCCACCGCCACTCACCTTGTGGACGCGGGGGATAGCCCCCTGCCCACCGTGGGGAAACTCAGACCCTATGGGTCGACACTCACCAGCCAGTGTTCACCCAACACAAATTTATTATTTTCGACTCCTCCTGCCGGAGCTACAACGGGTACTTGGGACTAGATTTGCTCCAAAAACTCGGAGCTACGATCGACTGTCGCTACCGGCAGCTCCAGTTCCGCTCTCCATCTCGCCCCACTCAGGCCGTCTGCACTTGCACGCCACGGCCCCGGCCGGAAGATTCGCCCCCTTCCCCCGACCCGTATTCCCCTCCTCTGCCCTCTCTCCTTTTTCCTCCAGTGCCCCTCCCCCGTGCCACCCCTCCCCCTTCCTTCCCCACTACTGTCTCTGCCGCTGTTACCATTCCCTCTCACCACGAGGCCTGGGTGCCTCTTAACCAGCTCTCCGGCCCCTCTGTCTTGTTCTCCCCCCTCCTCCCACCTGGGTCCCTTTCTGCGTGCCTCTTATCTCCCACTTTCCTCCCTCCTCACCACACCGCCGTCTGCATAGCCAACCTTGCCCCTTCCCCCCTGACCCTCCCCAAAGGGCTCGTTATTGGAGAGATGGAAGAAGTTGAGCCCTGTTCCCCACCCTCCTCCCACTTCCCCCCCCTACCCCCCATTCCCGACCATCTCTCCGCCCAACAGTCAGACACCCTACGTCACCTCCTAGATTTCCAGGACCTGTTTGTGACCGGCCAGCAGACATAGGGCATACCACGTACCTGTCCCATGAAATTCATATGACAGGCCCACCTACCAGACAACATTCCCGACGGAAGAACCCCCGACAAAGGGAGGAAGAGGACCGCCAGGTACACGAAATGATAGAGGTGGGCATTATTTCTCCTTCTACCAGCCCTTGATCCTGCCCCTTCGTTCTCGTAAAAAAGAAGGACGGCACGATGCGATTTTGCATCGATTACCGCTGCCTGAACGACGTCACCATCAAGGATGCCACCCCCCTCTCACGAATTGACAATTCCTTAGACTCCCTCCACGGGGCGTCTTGGTTTTCTACCCTCGACCTCCAGTCTGGATACTGGCAGGTCCCCGTCCATCCAGTACACTGAGGGAAGACGGCCTTTTCCACCAGTCATGGCAAGCATTACGAATTTAATGTTCTGCCATTCGGCCTCTGCAACGCCCCTGCCACTTTCTCCAGGCTAATGGAATCTGTTCTGAGCGGCCACACTTGGGAAATATGTTTGGCCTATCTGGATGACGTCATCATTTTCAGCCAGACCTGGGCCAATCACATGCAGCGCCTCCGCTGAGTCTTCACTAGGATTCGCCAGGCAGGTCTCAAGTTCCATCCCTCTAAATGCGTCCTGGCCACCAGGACTGTCGCGTTCCTGGGGCATGTGATATCCCAAGCAGGGATCTCCCCGGATCCTGACAAACTCCGTGCCATAGAGGACATACCACCACCACAGGACATCCACGGCAACCATGCTTTCCTAGGGCTCATGACCTACTATTGTCGCTTCATAAAAGGGTTTTCCCAAACTGCAAAGCCTCTTCACGATCTGACCCGGAAGGGGGAGCCGTTTGTCTGGACTGAAAAAAGGCAACCTGCTTTCCAACAGCTGAAAGACAAGCTCGTCTTGGCTCCCATAGTGGCATATCCTGATTATACCTTCCCCTTTCGCCCCTACACCGATGTTTCCCTCACCACTATCGGCGCCGTGCTAGCCCAGGTACAAGCCAGTCAGGAACGCAGCATCACCTGCGCCAGTTGCACTCTAAATCCGGCTGAGAAAAATTATGCCACAACTAAGCGAGAATGCCTCAGCATAATATGGGCCCTCCAGCATTTTAGGGCTTACCTTTCTGGGACCCAGGTCTCAATTATCACTGATCACCAATCACTTCAGTGGTTACGCCAATCTGACTCGCATAGCGCACAACTCTTCAGGTGGTGCGAGACCCTGGAAGAGTTTCAGTATGAAATCTCCTGCAGACCCGGCAAACTCCACACTAATGCCGATGCCCTCTCCCACCTCCCCATCCGTGCAGTACAGCCAGATCCCGACCTCCTACGACTTTGGCACCTGAAGGAACGGCCCCCCTGGATTCCCACCCACCTCTTCCCTAAACTCTGCCGGCAAGGTGATCGCCTTCTAACCCCATCTGGGCATATCCTCCTGACCCCCGACACGGCGCGTGACACCCTGCGCCACCTTCATGCCCATAACGGCATCCACCTGGGCACCAAGAAATTATTGCAGGTGTTTAACGACACCTACTGGGCACCCAACCCCTCCACCCTTGCCAAGGAAATCATTCAAGCTTGCCGTGCCTGCGCCCTGGGGAAAGACCGCCAGACCCTCCGGCCACATCACCGCCCACAAGCCCTGGCAGCTCCTGGCGATAGATGTAGTAGGCCCCCTCCCTCCCAAATCTGGATACAAATAAGTGATCATTTTTGTAGACACCTATTCAAAATTTGTAGTAGCCTGTCCAGCTAAAGAGCATCATGCTGTCGCCATCGCTGATGCCCTCCGACACGTATTCCCGTACTTTGACATCCCTCAAGCCATCCATTCCGATAGTGCCCCAGAATTCTCCGGAAAAGTCTGGGAGGAGCTAGCCAGAATTTTCGGGTTTAAGATCTCCCACTCCTCTCCATACTGGCCACAGGGAAACACAGTGTGTGAACATAGCCATCATACCCTCATGAACCAGCTACGTACACGCATCAAGGCTACGAAAAACGATGACTGGCCTGCTCACGTGAAGATCGTCCAGTGGGGCATGAATTCTTGCCCCCGAGAAGATGGAGTTTCTCCACACAAAAGGGTATTTGGTGAAACCCCCCTTTTGCTGCCACTACACCAACACCTGCAGTCACCCACCCCCGCTCCCACTATGGACCCGCTGCACCTATTGAAAGGCCGATTTCACCACCTACAAAAAACCTTAGACCTCGGCCCCGACACAGCCACCAACCCTTTCCGACCGGGCGACACCATTGTTATCGCCCAACTCCCTACCCCTCACAAACTTGCCCCCCGCTTCACGGGGCCCCACACTATCACCCACATCCCCAATCCGTACCAGGTCACCGTGGAATACCACGGTACCACCTGCACCGTCAGAAACCACCATGTGCGCCCTTTCCGCGCACCTGCCTCGGCCACCCCATCCCCACACCCCCAAACCCCCACTGCTCCCACGCCGCTTTCCACTTCCACATACGAGTGTTACATTTCCTCCTCGCCCTCCCCTTCTACCCCCCCTACCGCCTCCACCTCCCCGACCGCTATCATCCCCTACTCCACACCTGACACCTCACCCGCCACACCAAGCTCCCCCTGCTCACCCTCCCCCACCCCCTCCGCCGCCCTGCCCTCGCCACCCAACCCCACATGTCCCACTCACGTGCCCCACCCTCACCCCGACCCACTTCCACTGCCCACCGCCCACCACCCTTGCTTATGCCCACTTCAACAACCTCGCCCCCAACTACACACCCCACTCGCATGACAGCCCGCACTGCCAGACCCCGCCCACCACGCCCACCCACTTCCCCACCCACCCCCACCCTCAAAACCACCACCACCCATTCAGGCCGCCTCTCACGCCCACCCGCCCAATACACCCATTCTCCTACACCACCTGCCTCCCCGCAACTTCACACTATCATGCTACATCAGGCCCAAATCCCCTCCACCCACATTCCCCAGAGACTCAACACCGCATTACCACGGCACAAAACCCGACCCCGACCCTCAGTCTCCAGCTTACAGCACCCTACCACACCAGCAACAACACCAGCCAGCATGAAGGTCCAACGAGCCATACTCACGCCCACCCTCGGCAAGAACCGCCAATTCCGAGGGCCACACCACCTGCTAACCCTCCTCCGGCCCTGCCCCACCACCTCCACGCTCTTCCTGACCTGCGATGCAGAGCAAGAAGAGGACCGATACACCACTGCATGGCAGGCCCTACTGAAACACCTCCAGCCGGTATACGCCATGCATGACACCCACGTATACCACCTCCAGCCATGGGGACGTGACTTTTTCCAAGAGGAGGGTGGTGAAATGCGTGAGTTAGAGTTTCATGCCCCCGAAAACCACCGACACCCTCACACAGACCCCACGGAGTAGCTGCAGCTGAACAACGAACGTCCAGGCAACGACACAAGTCAGCCCGGGCCGTGCGCCCCTATAACACCCAGCCGCCCCACCGCCATCCCAGCAGGAAAAAGACACGACTTTCGAGGAGTGGGGTCGCCAAGTCAACCTGGGGTGGTGCTGAGATTTCAGCTCCTGACAGCGCCTCTCTGGAGACGGGTGATTGCCACTCCCGCCTTCGTCAGTCAGCCCAGCGTTGTACTGAAGGTGCTTCTTCTGAGACGGTCTACTGCCATTCAACTCTTTTGCAGGAGACGGCCTACTGCCGCTCCTCCTCCCTGCCGAAGGAGACAACCGACTGCCGCTCTGAAGGCCCTGCCACTGAGACGGCCTGCTGCCGCTCCTCCCTCCTGCCGAAGGAGACAGCCTACTGTCGCTCTGAAGGCACTGCCCCTGAGACGGCCTACTGCTGCTCTGAAGGCGCTGTCCCTGAGACAGTCTACTGCCGCTCCTCCCTCCTGCCGAAGGAGACGGCCTACTGCCGCTGTAGAGGCGCCAACACAGAGACGGCCTACTGCCGCTCTAGAGGCGCCAACCCAGAGACAGCCTACTGCCGCTCTTCCCTCCTGCCAAAGGAGACGGCCTACTGCCGTTCCTCCCTCCTGCAGAAGAAGACGGTTCACTGCCGTTCCGGAAGTGACCAGAGTTGTCCTGACCCCTCGTGCAAGCCACGGCCAGTTGCCAGGCCTTGACATAGACTAGTCCCGCCCTTGGGCAGCCATGGCCGATTGCCGGGCCCCACGATCTGCAGGAGGCGTCACCCACATTACCGCCCCAGTGTGAAGCGAGAGTCGGGCCCTCCAGCCCCCGAGAACCCCTGTCAGGCCCCACAGCCTCCCCTGGTCTCCGTTCCCTGTGCCTGGCCCTGGAGCAGACGCACCTGACGGACCCTAGTCCGGACCAGTGCCACAGCCCTCCCCTGACGGTGCCCTTCGACGCTAGGGTCCGCAGCCCGCTGTCTCTCCAGGCCCTCCCCAGGATGCCCGGGCACGACCTCTCCATGGCCCCTAGACGGTCTAAGGCCTCCACCTCAGGCCGGGACCTACACCAGCGGTTCCGGGAGTTATTCAGTCCCAGTCCTGAGGGCCATACTCCTGAGCCCAGTCTGGAGACCGCCGGCTCTTCCGCCCCCTGCAGCCCTGGATGTGAGAGGACACCCCTGCGCACAGTCCCGTGCCCTCGCGGCACGCCCTCTCTTGACGGTGCCCTCTCCCCGGCCTAATTCACACCGGCGTACTGCCCTGTCACCCACTACAGGTAAGTGAACTGTGTTGCCCTCAGTATAAGTGAAGTGACTTAGGTTAAGTAGACAGTGCCCTCAGACAAGTGACATAGTGATTGGGAATAAGTGATGTCGGACGAGTGAGATCACGGGCAAATACTTACGGGAGGATACAGAGACTAAGTAAAATCACGAGTGACGCCTTATAGAAAACAGCCAGAGTGTTACCCTACAAATCGTCCCATTGAGAAACTGGTAAATATCATTTATTGTGAGGGAACAGTGAAGAGGAAGTGTGTAGAATACTCCTGTACAAATATTACTATAACGAGTGTAAATTCCCAGTGTGTCCCCCCCCCTTCCTTGTCCGGGCCTCCCTTCAGGAATCTCCTCTCCGACAGCCTGTGTGAATATAATAACTTGAATAAGAAATATAGTCAATCGCCAAAACCCTTGTACTATCAGGATGTAGTAAATCTGCACCAGTAATACCCTCCCCCTCTCGATATTACCATAAATACATTCTAGCTCTATGTGCGTCATCCCTTGCCCCCCCCCCCCGCCCGCTCTCTCTCTCTCTCTCTCCCCCGCAATACTCACCTCCTCCACGCGCCCCAGTCCTGTATTCCCTTGTACATCGGGATCATTACTTATTGTGTTGGCATTGATATTGTTAAGCCAGTATCCTGCGAGATACTAATATCCTAGTTAAGGTATTATTTTGTCACATACTGTGTTGTACTATCTGCTGAATTTGTCCCGTGTCTGACTGTGGTAATATACGTGTAAAGGTTATTGGCCGGAGTTTTTGTGACCTGCCTCTCTCTATTGCACCACGCCCCGGTCTTGAAAGGGAACCCCGCCACAAATTAGGTGTTTTAGGACCAAGAAGTCGGACCTTTTTCACCTAGCATTACAATATCCATCATATCACAGTAAGAGAAACACCCAAGCCGTGGAGTTTGTATTAACAATTAACGAAAAGTCTCTTGCTCCCACAAAATAGTAAAGTGAACACGCTATCAGTAAACGCCGCCTCATACTACCATAATCACAATTAGACCCCAGTGCCTTACACCCTCCCCTAGTGAGCCTCATCTCTAACCTCCACGCGCTCAGAGACCTTGGACTGTACTAATTCTGCATACTCCGCCTCGAAGTGTTATTTTAAGTGCATTCTCCCATAGTATCCTGTGAGATATTGATTATCTAGATATAAGTTCTTGTGATTAACCAAATATTATGTTGTAACATCTGCTGTTGTCCCTTGTCTGACTGAGTAATACACGTGTAAAGGTTATTGCCTAGAGTTTTTGTGTCCTGCCTCTCTCTTACTTGTTCTATGACCCGGTCTCGAAAGAGGACCCCCCTACACGTTAGGTGTTTTAGGAACGGGAAGTCGAGCCTTAAACACCTTGCATTACAAATATGAATGGTGTGGTGGTTCCAGGCTAGAAGAGCTTCTGGCTGCGGGGTGCACCAGCTCACTGTATCCTTCTTGGTCAGACACTCATATCCCCGCAACTCGGGGATGGCTGCATGCATTTTCTCCTGCCCTTTTTTGAGCCGGAACTGTGGTAGATCTTTCAACCTGTCGTGTTGAGACCCCGTATTTTAGTATGTTTGTTGGTTTGTCCGTTTTGTGACCATAACACAACAAAAAAGGCACATTGTAGTGCAATTTTTGTTAGTGCAAGGTACCGCTAAAATGTTCTAACTTGAAGAATAAAACAATTTCCAGTCCAATCGGGCCACCAGTTCCCAGATTATGACTCATTGCTGGCCTTTTGATATCAAGCAGCTTTGGCGGCCTTTAGGCGGATCGCTTTCTTTGTGTGCATTGAAGTTACCGTACCACACCTAAGTTGCGCAACGAAGTGTAATTTTTGTCATAGCAAGGTACCGTTAAAATGCTCTAACTGAAGAATAAAACAAAATCCAGTCCAATCGGGCCACTGGTTCATGAGTTATGACACTTCTGCCCTTTTGACATCAAGTGCAAAGGCCGCCAAAGGCAGCCTTTAAGCTAGCTACTCAATAAAGTGCAAACATTGGGAGTTTCTTACTTTCTGTTGGGATGTGCAAAATCTATTTTATTGGGGTAAACAAGTCTGCTGTTAGAAGCAACCCAGAGTCAGTGCTCAGTGGGGTGCTTCGAAGATCTTGTGCCCAATCTTATTTTTAATATATATAAACCATGTGTCAAAGTTATCTTGCCATTACAAAATATTTTCTGACCAGAAATTATTTGAGTATCATTCACAGGCCTTTGTTAACTATCTATTTATCTGTGTACAGTCAGAAGCCTTAGTTCCGTTAGGAGTGGCCTAACAAATCGCATCCATGATGTCCTGTCCCCAGCCATTTTGCTGCCCTCCCCCCAACTCAACCCCCCCCCCTCCTCTCATATACCTCTCCACTCCAACCTTCTATCTCATCCTGGGCCTCCCTGTCTCTCTCTCCCCCTCCACCTCACTCACATACAGTCTCCTTGTCAGTGTCTCGCACTTCATCTCCCCATGGTCAAACCACCTCAGTGTATTTCTCCTAACGCTTTCTATCACATCCGCATCCACACCACAACGCTTTTTCACTTCATTTGTCAGTCTGTGTCTCCAGATAACTCCACATGCTCCTCTCAAACAACTCATTTCCACTGCTCTCACTCTTGGGTCCTTCCAATAAGGTCCAAACTTCACATTCATATGTTAAAGTTGTTATCACAGTACTAGCATGCAGTGACTTATTTTCACTTCCATGCTCACATCGCTATTTCTTATCATTGCGCTCAAAGAACCAGCAACCTTTCTTCCCTGTTGTACCCTTTGAAGCACTTCATCCTCCAAGCTTTCATCCTAACTCATTACATTACTAAAATACTTAAATGCACTAATATTTTCCATTTCCTCATCATCCAACCATACTGTGCACTCAGCAATTTCATTTTTCTCAAAGAACACAATTTACTCTTTCCTACATTCATCTTTAGATTCTGTTTCTTACACACTCTCCCAAACTCATACACCAAGCTTTGCAATTCCCCTTCATCCTCACTTAACAATACAATATCACCTGCAAACAACAGAACAGGAAGTTTCCAAACGGTGTCCTCTCTCATTAGGGCCGCGCCAACATCCACGGTCTTACCTTGTACCTCTATTATAATCCCATCCATATACAGACTGAACAACCATAGAGACATGACAGATTCCTGTTTCAGTCCAACAATGAAATAGAAAAACTCAGTTTACAATCCAAGTTTAACGCTCTCATACGTACTCTTCATGGCATTCAGCAGCTTCCCATTTACTCCATACTCTTAATATTTTCCACATTCCTTGTCTATCTACTCTGTCATATGCTTTCTCCAAATCTATAAAGGCTGCATACCAATTGTTTCCCTTCTCTAGAAACTTTCCACTAATAGCTGAGGATATCTGATCTACATCTCTTCCCTTTCTATAGCCTCCCTGTTTATCTCCAACTAATTCCTCTGATATTTCCCTGTCAGTAAGTACCCCAACATATACTTTTCCTATTACACTAAGAAGACAAATGCCCCTACGATTACCACATACTATACTTCTTTTTCCCTTTTTCCTATGCACGGGGGAAGTTATACCTGGCTTCCAATCTTCCGGGATTTTACCTTCCTCCCAGGCCAATCTGCATATCTTCCATATCCATTCTACTGCTATATCTCCCCTGTGCTTAAACATTTCACCGCACACTCCATCAATTCCTGGGGCTTTCCCCATTTTGACTTTCTTCATTGCTTCCACTACTCCCATCCTATTGATCTCCTCCTTTCACATCTCCCTCCTCCTCCCGGCCATTCACCATTCACTTATACTCGCATTGCTTTCATTCTCTTGGTTTAACAATTTTTTTAAATGTTCTCTCCATCTGCTCACTTTTTCTCCCCTCTCCACTAGCAATCTGCCAATTATATCTTCCACTCCTCTACTACCTTTTCACCGTGTCAAACTCTCTGTACCTTCATCCAGAACATTTTCTTACAATCCCTCCACCTTACACTCAGATTCCTTCCAAATTCCTCATCCACTCCCTTTTTATCCCTCCTCTTCATCTCTACATGTAACTCCCTACTCCATCTCCATCCCACTCTCTATTCTCTCTCTCAAACTCCCTCCATGTCTCTGCTTTCCATCCACTCACTATGTGCTTTCTTCTTTTGCACCAAAGCTCGTCTCACCTCTTCATTCCACCATGCTGTTCCTTGCACCCCCTTTCATCTACTCACTCCACATGCCACCTCATATGAATACCTCACACACACCTTCCACCTCCCCAGTCTGCTCCAAATCATATTTACCCAAACGCTCCTCCACTTCTCCCTTATATTCCGTCTTATTTTTTATCCTCTTGCAATCTTTTTACTCTCCTTGTTATGGGCTACTTCCTCCTGCCCTATTCTCCTAGTCATCCATCGCATCTGTACCTTGACTTTCACCATGAACATGTGGTGATCAGAAAGTCTACCCGCCCAACCTCTGCATGCTCTTGCATCCAGTACATACCTTCTCATTCTCTTATCCACACACACATTTCAACCATTGCCTTCCATTCATACAGTTAACCATCCTCCCTTCTCATCACTCACCATGTATACCTCGATCATTTTGTGCCTACAGAGGGTATTGGCTATCACCAACTCCCTCCCCGTACAAATGTCCACTAGACCACTACCATTCTCACTGACTTCTGCAGGCACACCCCACTCACCAACTACTCCATCCACCTTCACATTCCCTACTTTCCTTTCATATCTTCAGTCAGTCTCTCTCATTCCTCGCAAATTTTTCCATGAATGTTGTCACATTTGCCCAGAACTCCTCTTTCACTTTATTTACATAGTCTTCCCCTGATGCATTTACACAGATGATCTCCCATGCTTGTATTCCAACTTTCAGTCTTACCCACACAATCCTTGAGCCAACTGATCCATACTCTCTTATATTCTCCTTCTATCTCTTGAAAACAAGAATACATACATCCTTCATTGCCCTCCCATTCTCACCTACTCCTGCACATATACCCAATCCATACTCCCACTCTCTCACCTCTCCAAGTTGTCTCAGTCAATGCACTTACGTTCACTTTTGCATCCTTAATCACCTGGATAATCTCTCTCTCACCTCATCATTTGCACCCCTCACATTCCCTGTTGAAATCCACACCATGTCCCTTGTTTGGTCCTTGGTCGTTGTCACTTATGGGCCAGTCCTCATTGGTATATTCTTGTGCCACTCTATTACTCTAATCTGTGAGGACGGTTGAATCCTGATTGCTGTAAATACAAATACACATCAATTTGCATCTGAGGCCATACTGACTAGGCAGACCTAGGACCATATGCATTTGTAACATCTTAATATAATTTGGTGTCACCATTAACTTGTCCAGCCCTGATGATGTTTCAGCTCATCTAAGAGGGTATTGAAAAGACTGAGGATTATATTCTTTCGTTAAATTCTACTGATATGACATATCCCAGAAGTCATGAGCACTTTATACTCGTATATTACACACAGCAGGGCAGTGTTACTTATGTCTTGTTTTTCGTAGCAGTTTTCACAATAGTCTCCAACAGCCTACACCAGGGCTATTCAACTACAGTACATCAGAAGTAAGGCCAAATTATGAAACTTAGATTAACAACAAGGACATACATTTTTTTACCTCTATTTAAAAACTTATACACAGAAAGAAACGAGAAATTCATATACTACTGTCTTTGTGTTTACATTTTCCACTAAATACATAAATAAGAATGCAAAACTTGTCTTATGCTTGTTTATTTGTTTATTTTCATTCTTCTGAGTTGGTCAAAGGGCCAAACAAAAATAACTCAAGGGCCGGATTTGGCCTGCAGGCCACCAGTTGAACAGCTCTGGCCTACACGGCTCCAAACACACAATTTGGTTTTCACAGTTGCCGCCAACCCAAGGCCACCAAGATACGCAGCAGAGTCTCACTCTCATTATGTCACAGGAGCAGGTCAGCTTTAAAACTACCCACTTTTTTTTTTTTTCTTTGCTTGCCGTGTACCTATACATCAGGTATCAATTTTATGTCATTCTGTCATCCCCTGGTACCATTCGTCTATCTCACATGATAGTGCCATCTTCTGTTGTAAGCTGAAAAACACACACACACACACACACACATTATTTATAATTTTCAAGAAATCCTTGAGTCAAGGTAAACTACCTGATATTTGGAAAAAAGCAAATATTGTCCCCTTATTCAAGAAAGGAAATAGACAAAATCCACTCAACTACTGACCAGTATCACTGACCAGTGTTGTAAGCAAGGTATTAGAAAAGCTTATAAGAAAAGCTTGGGTAAATCATCTAGAAGAACACAGTATGATAACAGAAAGACAGTTTGGTTTCAGAAAAGGAATATCATGTGTTACTAATCTGTTGAGCTACCATGACAGAGTAACAAACACAATACAGGAAAGGGAAGGATGGGTGGACAGTATCTATTTAGATTTCAAGAAAGCTTTTGACACAGTACCACACCAAAGACTTTTATGGAAACTGTACCATCAAGGAGGAATTCGAGGCAAACTGTTTTGTTGGATGCAAGACTTTCTCATAAAAAGAGAAATGAGAACAGTACTAAGAGGAAACTACTCATCATGGAAAGAAGTGACTAGTGGAGTACCACAGGGTTCAGTGCTGGCACCAATCATGTTTTTAGTGTATATAAATGATATAAACAGTAACACTGGAAATGAGAGCTATCTGAATATGTTTGCAGATGATGCAAAAATACAAAGGAGAATTACTAACATAGACTCTTGTAAAGAGCTACAAGAAGAATTAAATAAACTTCATGAATGGAGTAGTACATGGCAAATGGAATTCAATGTGGACGAGTGTCATGTAATCAAGTTTGGTAAAAGTGGAAAAAGACCTGATTGGGATTATAAGTTAGGAAATAAAACCCTGTACACATCAGAAAGATAGAAAGACCTAGGTGTGATTATCAATAACAGACTATCTCCGGCTGACCACATCAGCGAGAAGGTATGGAACATGTATACACTGCTTGCAAATATGAGAATAGCATTCACATACATAAATGAAGACATGCTAAGAAGGATAATAACATCATTCATTAGACCAACCCTGGAATGTGCATCAGTAGTCTGGAGTCCTCATCTCAAAAAGCACATAGACAAGATTGAAAAAGTTCAAAGGGCCGCTACAAGATGGATACCAAGCTTAAGGGACCTAAGCTACGAAGAAAGACTAAATAAACTGAATCTACCAACACTACAGGAGCGAAGGAAAAGAGGTGACATGATAATGCTATATAAGTGCATATCAGGGAAGGAGAAAATAGACATAAATGATTACTTAACATATGGAGAAGCATCAGCAAGAGGACACTGCAAAAAACTGCATAAGAAGAGAGGTGATAAAGACGTAAGGAAATTCAGTTTCACAAACAGAGCAATTGATCAATGGAATGCACTACCGAATGAAATAGTGTGTGCCAAAACAATTCACAAATTTAAGGATATGTACGATAAATATGGTTTAAGACACGGGACAGTACGAGCTTGACTCATTCCTGTAATGATACAATTAGGTAAGAATTAGGTAGGAACACACACACACACTAATGTATTCAAAGTCAATATTGAAGTCTTGGCATAGAACAAAAGAATTCAGTGCTTAATCTAAGCTTACAAGGTAAACACACAATACAAGGGGGGGTTGTAACAGATTTATTAGAGCACAGCAAATCAGTATCAGAGGTTTTTGTGTTCCCAAATTCTCTCTAGCTCTTTTTGCATTTATTTTAGGTGGTGCCTTTGTTACACAGTATGTATGCCACATGATCAACCTTACCTAACAAAGCACTACAGTCAAGAGCTATAGTTTCTGCTCGCCTTCTAACTCTACCCCTGATTGGAGGGAAATCATAGCCAGGGTTTCACAATGGATGAAGATGTGTTGTCCAGTGTTAAGGTGGTAAATTTGATGTTTTAGTACAGTACACAAGGAAGACAGGACAAAGCTGCTCATGCAGTCCAGAAAAGCTTCAATACACCCCCTCATCTAATGTGATGCCCTGGCTATTCTTTCCTTGTCAGCCAGGGGTAGGACAAGAGCATTAATAGAAATTTCTATCGTTGCTTCACCCGGTCTGTCTGGTCAAGCAGACCTGTTGACCACTGGTAATCAACTGCTTCTGTAGAGCCATCCTATAAGTACAGGAAAACTCATACAGCATGTAGGTGTCTGGTGCCCCCACATGGTTGGCAGCACTTCACCTGGGTCAGATCAGGTTCCTACCCACAGCAAGGTGCAGAGGAATATGAGTTGGTTTGGCTCCTGCATGGATATGCAGCTGCTCTACCCATGGTGCACAGTGCCATCATGTGCAGGCTCTTCATTTGTGCCCAACATCTTGTACAGTTGGCAATGAACAGAAATTACAACTAACAGCTGTACCTCAGATAAGGTATGGTACCACATGACAGGGGATACTCTGCACAAGAAATGACTCTTTAGTTCACACTCATTGTTAAGCTGTGAAAATAAATCTGCATTAGTATCTGCCCAGTTAGAATAGAGTGCCAAGATAACTCTATCAGGTGAGCCAGTATTGTACTGTATGAAGGTCTACATGCAGCTTCAGGCCGAGTCAAGTGCACAGATCATGGCTTGAGTGTGCAGAGAAGTGGGATGTGCTTACTTGCCATGCCTGGGATGACAGGGACATAGCTGAGCACTTATGAAAAATAGAATTCTTATAATCACAGGAGCACAATACTCAAGGGCAACTTCCTACAACATGCACTTGGTAATGATGGTGATACTGTTTCCAATTATACAATATATATATATATATATATATATATATATATATAAAGATACTCAAATCCCTGAGAAGAAAACTCAATGAAAGTGTTAGAATCATACACCTTTAGTAAACAAAGCTCCATATACTCTTAGTCAAACTCAGCAAATGAACACAAGTCTACACATGAGGTCCTCCCGACCAGAATGGACAAACACAATCCACCATTAAGATGCTTTCCCCCTCCCTCCTACAAACACGACTCTGCTCCTGCACTTTTGAATTGAGAGATGTGCCCTGGGTAGTCCTGATTCCCTTACCTTCCACACACATAGTTAGAGAAAGACTAGTCACAATTAAAATGCATGGGAGTTGAGTTGTGCCTAGAGACAAAAATCTGCATCTCATAATAGATGGTACTTATCCCTTTCTGGTTGGAAGGGCCTCATATATTATGAATACTGTATTGTATAAGTAATACATATTTTTGGTTCTGTACTGTATACCAAAGATACCAATTTCAGTAATGTACAGTAATATATTAAACCCTTTAGCCTGATGATATTTCATTTTTTTTTTTTTCTACAGAACTATTTTTTCATGTTAAGTGAGTCCCCTAGTAGTGAAGGGGTTAACCCTTCAGTTCTAGAAGTCTCTCCTAAGCCAAATAAAATTATCTGTTTGCAAGAAGAATTTAAAAAATTGTAACATCCTTGGGCTGAGGGAGTTAATTTGCCCTGATTATGCTCAAAAGTTTCCAAGGCATAATTCACTGTCCTTAATATTAGTTGGAAATTGTCCTGTGCTATCAATGGTTAAGGCAATAATATGGAAGAACAGGGAATGGCATTTCTTCATTAGTCCAAATGTAAATGCCACACTTTATTTCAAATATAGGCAACCATTTGGTTATTGTTTATGATGTACCTAACACTGGCATTTTTACAGTCATAACTTTCAAGGCCAGTTCTCCATCCTTAACTGTTCTGGACCATCACAGCCTAGCCTCAGATCACCACACCTCAAAGGGGATAATTTGGGTTCAGCTGTTACCAATTTACTTTCAAGTGTCAGCACTGTATTCCTTTCCTGCCAAGAGATTCATAATAATTTTACTATATTTACTATACTGAATATTTACCAGTAACACATCACATGACACGCATGGAGATTTCACATTAATCTCAGGATACTCATCCTAATACCCAAATTACAGTATTACTGGCTATTTAGTGGTGATGTGTGCAGTGTAACTCATTAATCTAATTGCAAATAGTTATAAAAATGCACAATTCATTCTATTTCAGTTAGCTGCATTAGTACCTCACTGAGTTCAGTTTAATTTCCTAGATCTGTTCTTTGACTAAGTATATGTCAACACAGAGTACATCCCCAAGTGTGAGGTGAAGCTACACAGTAATTGCACAACCTCAATTTGATAGCTACATATACATATATGGTAGGCCTAGCTATATAAACTGCACCAAGTATCTATTGTACAGGCTTACTGTGTCTCTTTGTTCATATTAAATATTCACCTACACAAGACACAGTAACAGTACCACAATAAAAGTGCCTCTACTACTTTAGCTATGATGTATCCAAGTTACACAACATGCACCATGTTCCACACTGTTATTATCTGCTGCTGCTGTTTGCATACATGTACCTATATGCAATGAACTCTTCTACTGCACAGTCATGTCAGTGTCTGACATACATGGGCTTTTAACTGCAATAATTCTAGGTGGCCTCTCTATTTTTTAAATCCAATGTCACACATTATACTAACTGCCTAAATCAGATGTCAAAAACTGACACTGTCTCATTTTTAAAATTAAGCTAATTCATATAAGGAATACTTTCACTCTAACAATGTTATAATCACTGCAATATGTGAAAGCCTTTGGATGCCATACATCATATTATGCTGACCTACTCTTGTTTGTAAGAAACTCGACAACAAAGATATTCTAGAACAAATATCTTTCCTGCTCATACCTGTATCTGATATATTTTCCTAACTAGCTTTCACTTTCACACACTGAATTCCACAATTCATCCCATGAAGTTTTAAATCTGACAAATTCATACAATAAACTGTGAGACAGTAATGACTTGCTCCTCAACACTGACTCTTAACAGATGGCTCCTTGTGGAGTACCAGGTAAATGCAGCATACAGTCATGATAATGTGAACTCCACAGACTACAAAAACCTGCAATTAGTGGAAGTTACAAATACAGGTCAAGAAATATTTCATGAGAATTTTTGCAATAGCCAGGACCCTTTAAAAAAAAAAAAAAAAAAAAAAAAAAAAAAAAATGCATGTACCTTTACACAAGAGAATCAAGTGACACTCCACAAAGTACACATGATTCTCTTTATCTCAGATGATACTGGGCACACATTCATTAGCAAGCAAGGAGTTTTGAAGTTGTAATCAATATTGTCACAATCATGAAAAACTTGGAAAATATATAAACATTTGTACACAGGGTATCAAATCGGCCATATTTCATACCTCTACAAGGGCCAGGGTTTTGAATGAAATAAAATACAGTAATTACATTTATCATAAATATACAATGAAGTCAATCGCTTTCCATCACTCTAGTCTCTGTAAACTGATGTCAGTTGCAATTTGTAGTAATATATATTTTTTTCTGCCTTTGCAATTTCAAGTATGATATATCAACCCTTAACAATGAGATCTGCACTGACTTTATACTTCTTATTTACCTTGACTTCTATAGAACTAGTTTGCTCAGATTAGAAAAGGCTTCTTGCACTTATGGGAAATAAGAATGATTTCCCTTAATCTCTTCATTATAAGAGGTCTCCCTTTCCATCATATATATTGTCTGGTAGGGGGGAGGGGGAAGGAAGAACCATCATACTGAGAAGGTAAATGCAGTATGTTTCATAAACTTCCTATGCTCTGGGCCATCAAGGCCCTCAGAAAGGTAGTAAAGGACTGGCTGTAAATATTTTTATATATATAATCAACTACCCCAAATTTACGTGGCACAACACAGCACCAATACTATTATAAATGACATGGATACTGCACAAAGAAATAGTTATGTAAGTGCTATTTTCTGTTGTTATTGGTCTTACAAAAATGTGCTATACTACACTGTGTAAATGCAGCACCTGTACCTCACTAAGTCATGAAAGTGAGCACTAACACATCACTGTCTCTGTCTTTCATCAGTTCATAGATTATATCAATAATCAGAAGTGCTACATATATATTTTTTTCATACTCTAGCCTCTGTAGGATTATGCGGTGTAATACATCTTACCGGTGTTGAAAATGCAAGGGGGGGAGGAGCGACTGACCCCCTTAAATATGATGTTAAACCATGGAAAATGAGATGTAGGAGGACCCACGGTAGGTCATAAAAAAAGATCCCTTCAGTCGTGTTCATTATTGTTACAATAGATATATTATTTTGCATACATGATCATTCAGAAAGTGAACAGTGAATAAAAATGTATATAGCCTTTATCATCATCATCTTGAAAACTAGGAGAAACAGCAATTACCTTGCAATTTATTAAAAATGTTCAGCACACTGTGATGATGGCTCAGACTGGTAAGTTCATAATATTGTTCCAAAACTTATCACATGATGACTTTTAGCACCTTAACCCCATTCTGTGGTGTGGTTTTATGATATTGAAACACTTGATATAAGTAAACCTTATTAACAATGTTCTACTTTAAATCTCACCTGCAAGAGAATTTAGAAAGGGTATGCTACTTTAGAGCTTGCGATAAAGGAAGATTTTCAAGAGGACACACGCCATATATAGTAAGTTTACAAAAATATCTATGACGGTGGGAATACTGCATCCTGAACATTTAAAAAGTCCTCTGCAATGCATGATTAAGAGCTGTGGGGACCCTGAGGCACAGCATCTTGTGGAGGCCCTTAAGACTAACACTAGTAGAGTTCAGTAGCCTAGTACGGACATCCACTGCATTTTAATGCTAAACCTATCCTACACACACTAGTGTCTGCTGGTCTTTCTGTTTTAGGGGCATGAACTTTCTATGATCAGCATTCACTCATCTTGCAGTGGCCCCTTTTGTCTGGGGACCCCAAGGCTATAGATCTGCTACCTTCTCCTTTAATCCAGTACTGGTACTCTGGTATCCATTACTCTCTGCATAAGGCCACATATTGGCCATGATTTCAAAAATATTTACCAGAGGGGCTTACAGCACTCACACGTAAAAGGCTTGCTCAGCTTCCTTCCCTCCCCCCTTCTTTCTTGGTAGCCTGCCCGTGTTGAAGGTCGTGATGCCCCCAGTTACACTGACTTCTTTCTAACAATGCATCTTGCCCTACATGAACATATACTGCAAACACTGAACACAACAGGATGGTGAGGCCAAGAGTATCATGTTCAACAGCCAGGTCCTATATAATTAGTCATTATTCTGGGTGCCTGGTAAACTAAGCAATTTAGCTCTTAAGTGCAGAGGCAGGGTCGAACACTGCTAGCCTATCCATTATACGTGCCTTAAAGGTACTACATGTCACTGGCATGAAGGATGCAGCTGTCAAATTGAGTCATTTCATCATGTGTAAACATGTCATTATTCTGGCTGATACATGAATAATGCCATCTAAAGACTGTGCTCAGTGGAGCCCCGTGTTTTGCATTTAATTGGCTCTGTGAAAAGTACCGCGAACCATGAAACAACTAAAGTTGGGGCATTGATCTTATAGGAAACAGGCTAATTAGTTCCAGGTCCCATGCCAAGTCCCCCTAAAACCCATTTGTGCAATGCAAAATTTACTAATCACACGTGAAAAGAAACTAGTATTAATGCAATGTACTTGGGTAGTGTGATGAGTAAGGATAGAAGCTTAGAGGGTGAAGTACTTAAATGGGTACAACAAGAAAAAAAAGGTTGCTGGTTCCTTGAAGGCAGTGATAAAAAACAAGGAAGTGAGCATGGGAGTGAAAAAGTTACTACATGACAGTACTGTGATACCAACTTTAATGTATGGAAGTGAAGTTTGGACCTTGTTGGAGGGACGCAAGTCAAGAGTGAGGGCAGTGGAAATGAGTTATTTGAGAGGAGCATGTGGAGTCACATGGAAAGACAGACTGACAATTGAGGAAGTGAAGGAGCGTTGTGGTGTGGATGTGGATGTGATAGGAAGCATTAGGAGAAACACACTGAGGTGCTTTGGCCATGTGGTGAGGATGGAAAGCGAGAGACTGAAGAGGAGAGTGTATGCGAGACAGGTGGAGGGGGGAAGAGGGATGGGGAGACCAAGGATGGGATGGAGGGATGAAATGGAGAGGTATATGAGAGAGAGGGGTGTGAGCTGGGGGCAGGACAATGAAATAGTGGGGGACAGGGCAACATGGAGGTGATTTGTTTGTGGCCACCCCTTATGGGATTAAGGCATCTGGCAATGGATAGATAGATAGACATAACAGGCAAGAAAACTCACTTGGAAGGTTGGAGTGAGGTGCTTTGTGGAGGGGATGGGGGTGTAATTTCCGAGGCAAGTGGTGAGGCTACTGCATCCTGCCACCTCTGGCACCTCCACCCTCCTCTGCCTCTGCCTCTCAATGCAACACATCCATCCTGTGCTGCATTTCTACTGTCTGCTGCTCCTGCACAAACCCACAGAAGTCCCAATCCTCAAGCAGGTTTTACATTTTTCTCGCCATGGAAGGAGGGGTTTTCGCACAAAACTTGGTGTTTGGGAATATTTGCAGGCCACCACTAACCATGAAACCGCAAACAAAGATGTCGCTAACCGCGGGGCTCCACTGTACCTGTATTAAACTTTCCATACAAGTTGTACTGTACTATGAACTTGGGGAAACTGGTAAATCAGCTTTACAGACAGCATGAGGAAAATTTTATTTAATGTACTGGGGGAAGAAAAAAAAAATTAAGTAGTGGTCAGGTTTGCAAATGTCAGATACTGTGTTAAAGTGCCTACCAGAACATTATTCCTGGCGCCAGATGAAGTGTTGCAATTAATGATAAATGCGGGTATAAAATTATTCCTAACCCATGTAGGGGTACTTCACATCAGTCAGTGGAGCCATGGTCTGCTTGACTGCTTGAGGGGACGTCCACTTGAGAGCATATTGAAGACCTCCAGCCTTGTCATTTGTACCTGCAATGTGGAAAGTTCATCATCATATTTAAGGTTTGTTCCCTCTCCTGAGAATCCCCAACAGGGAATGACCATAACAGAACCAACTCCAAGCTACTGTGCCTTCACATACATCTCATACTTTCAAATACTCCTCTTTCTTTTCCTTCTTTCTCACCCATATCTATCTATCAATCTATCTACTGCCAGACGCCTTAATCCCAAAAGGGGTGGCCACAAACAAATTGCCTCCATGTCACCCTGTCCCCCACCATTTCACTGACCCACTCCCAGCTCACACACCCCTCTCTCATATACTTCTCCACTCCATCCCTCCACCTCATCCTTGGCCTCCCCTTCCCTCTCCCCCCCTCCACCTCACTCACGTACATTCTCCTCGTCAGTCTCTCGCTCTCCATCCTCTCCACATGTCCAATCCACCTCAGTGTATTTCTCCTAACACTTACTATCACATCCACATCCACACCACAATGCTCCTTCACTTCCTCATTTGTCAGTCTGTCTCTCCATGGGACTTCACATGCTCCTCTCAAATAACTCATTTCCACTGCTCTCACTCTTGACTTCTGTCCTTGCAACAAGGTCCAAGCTTCACTTCCATACGTTAGAGTTGGTTTCACAATACTGTCATGTAGTAGCTTTTACACTTCCATGTTCACTTCCCTGTTTCTTATGACTGCTTTCAAGGAACCAGCAACCTTTCTTCCTTTTTGCACCCTTTTAAGCACTTCCCCCACTAAACTTCCTTCCTTACTCATCACACTACCCAAGTACTTAAACCCACTCACATTTTCCATTTCCTCCTCATCCAAAATCACTGTACATTCAGTGACTTCATTTCTCTCGAAGACCATCACTTTCCTCTTCCCTACATTCACCTTTAGATTCCGTTTCTTACACACTCTCCCAAACTCATTCACCAAGCCTTGCAGCTCCCCTTCATCTTCACTTAACAACACAGTATCATCTGCAAACAACAGCACAAGTAGCTTCCAAACACTGCCCTCTCTCATTAGGGCCGCTCCAACATCCACTGCCCTACCTTGCATTTCTTTTATAACCCCATCCATATACAGATTGAACAACCAAGGAGACATGACACATCCCTGTTTCAATTCAACCTTCAAATAGAAAAACTCACTTAGTTCACTATCCATATGCACTGCAGCCTTAGCACCCTCATACATACTCTTCAAAGCATTCAACAACTTCCCATCTACCCCATATATTCTTAACACTTTCCACAATCCTTGTCTATCCACCCTGTCATATGCTTTCTCCAAATCCATGAAGGCCGCATACTTCTTTCCCTTCTCAAGAAACTTTTCCATTAAAGATCTAAGAATGAATATCTGATCTACAAAATCTCTTCCCTTCTTAAAACCACCCTGTTCTTCAACTAATACCTCTGTTATTTCCCTAACTCAGTCAATAAGTATCCTACCATATACTTTTCCTATTACACTAAGAAGACAAATGCCCCTATGATTACCACACACTTCTTTTTCCCCTTTTCCTTCGTACAGGGGAATAATTATTCCTGACTTCTAATCCTCCGGGACTCTACCTTCCTCCCAGGCCAATCTGCACATCTTCCACATCCATTCTACTATTATCTCTCCCCCATGCTTCAGCATTTCACCACACACTCCAATTCCTGGGGCTTTCCTCATTTTAACTTTCTTTATTGCTTCCTCAACTTCCATCCTACTGATTTCTTCCTCTCTTCTCACATCCCTCCTTCTCCCAGCCATTCTCGAGCCACTTATACTTGCATTAGTTTCATTCTCTGTGTTCAGGAATTACTTAAAGTGTTCCCTCCATCTGCTCACTTTTTCTCCCTTCTCCACTAGTAATCTACCATTTTTATCTTTCACTCCCCAGCTAACTTCTGGCACCCTGTCTAACTTTCTTTACCTCTTTCCAGAACATTTTCTTACATTCTCTCCACTTTACACTCAAGTTCCTTACAAATTCCTCAAGCACTCTCTTCTTACTCTCTCTTACTAATCTTTTCACCTCTCTCTTCCTCTCTACATATAACTCTCTCTTCCATCTCTCAACTTCTTCCATGCCTCTGTTTCTCATCCACTCACTATATGCTTTCTTCTTTTGTGCCATAGCCTCCCTCACCTCTTCAGTACACCATGCTATTCCTTGCAACCCTTTCCGTCTTCTCTTCACCCCACACACCACCTCACATGCTGCACAGATTTCTTCTGTGAATATCTTGAACACACCTTCCATGTCCCTCATCTGCTCCAATCTGTTTTTACCCTCTTGCTTTTCCACTTCCCTCTTATATTTTGTCTTTTTTGCATCCTCTTGTAATTTTTCCCTCTCCTTGTATGTACTACTTCCTCCTGTCCTTCCCTTCTTCAAGTTCTCCAATTTACTTGGACTTTAATTCTGACCACCACCAAGTGGTGGTCCGAAAGTCCACTCCCCCAACCTCTATATACTCTTGCATCCATTATACACCTTCTCATCCTTTCATCGACACACACAATCAATCATTGCCTTCCGTTCATTCAGTTCACCACCCACCCTTCTCATCACTCGCCATGTATACCTGTGGATCATTCTGTGTCTGAAGAGGGTATTGGCTATCACCAACCCCCTCCCGGCACAAGCATCCATTAAAGCACTGCCATTCTCATCCATCTCTGCAGGCACACCCCACTCACCAACTACCCCATCCACCTTCCCATTCCCTACCTTTCCATTCATATCTCCAATCAAAAAAGACTCTTTCATTCCTTTCAAACTTTTCCATGCACGCTTCCACATTTGTCCAAAACTCTTCTTTCTCTCTGCTTGCACGATCTTGTGTTGGTGCATACACACACACACACACACACACACACACACACAATCGCCCACATTTGTAGTCCAACTTTCAGTCTTACCCACACAATCCTCGAGCCAACTGATCCATACTCTCTTATATTCTCCTTCCATCTGTTACTCACCACAATACACACTCCTTCTTTTGCCTTCTCATTCTCACCTGCTCTTGCACATATACCCCTTCCATACTCCCATTCCCTCACACTCTCATCTCTCCATTTAGTTTCTGTTGACCCACATACATCCACTTTCGCACCCTCAAGCACCTGGACAATCTCTCTTTCTTTCACCTCATCATTTGCACCTCTTAAATTCCAAGTCACCATCCCTATCGTGTCCTTTGTTCGGTCCTTTGTCGTCATCTTCTGGTCAGTCCTGGTCCGAGGCTTCTTGTTCACATTTTTAGTTATTTGTTTTCCGGGGAGGGGCACTAACCCTTCGCCAACCTACTTGTTGCACATAGGGAACACCTTGCCACTGAATGTAGAGATAACCTAAAAACAAAGTATCACTACACAAAGTGGGTGGATGATGGGTGCCCCCACCTACTACAAATCTCCTGAACCCATGTACCAAACCATTTTCTTCTTCCATACCAAACAGGCCTTCTTCTTCCAGCAGCATTATCCTCAATCTCACATTCACAGTCAGTGGTAAGCATCTTATTCACATCAATCCAGTAACATCTTTTTTATCTTATTCTTTCCATGGCTCTAGGCTCATCTGAACATGAGTCTAATGAGCTGCAGGCTGAAGATGTTTTTCATCCGCAGTCTACCATCCTCCTTTTGGGGGACAGAGAGGGAGATGATAGACATCTGTATCTGGATATCCTGGTGTCATCACATGAAGGCATCATTCTCCAACTACTACAGGGTTTCTTAACTATTTTTAGGCTGAGACCCACATTCTGAATATAAGGTAACCTCGATACCCCATGATGTTAGACAAATTATATTGCACCAGCACTGTATCCAAGGTAATGCAGATCATTATTAAACAAATAACTGACATGCTTACCAACTACTTAATACTTAAAAAAAAAAGCATGATTATGCATTTACACTGATCTGTGAGTACCTATCTATCTATTGCCAGACACCATAATCCCATAAGAGGTGGCCGAATGACTTTGAGTTAGCTGTTTTACAGGGAGGGGCATTAACCCTCTGCCAACCCACTTGTAGACACGTAGGGAACATGTCTGGGTTGGTTATATGGTTGCTACCCAGTGTCGTACAGTATTTCCATGGTCAAGCAGACCCATCAATGACAGACAAGCGATCACCATTGCAGAGCCATACTCTGAAGTGGGGGAAAAAAAAAAAAAAAAAGGCTACACAAGAAATGTGCAGTAGGCACACACAACATAATGGCAGAATGGAATAAAATCATGGTACAGTAGAGTAAGCTAGAAAAATGTGAAAGTCAACACTCATGATTCGACCATCCCACATCAATCTTACCCAGGATCTCCCACTTCCTCTTCCTTTTCCCTGGTGAACAGGAATCATCACACACCCTAAGAGGAGGCAACCATGGAATAGCAAATTCTGGAAACAGTAGGGGACAACATGCGCAGCATAACTGTCTGCAAGATGTTTACTACACTGTCACCGAGTGAGAAATGAGAATGACTGAGGGGGGTCTGTAGTGGTTGGTGAGTGAACTACCCAGCCAGACAGATGGTGCAATTGGGCTATTCCCGCCCGGCCACAGGCAAAATATATTTGTGTGGTCATAATTTCTGCCAGACACAAGCATTTTGTCCAGACAATATGAAAAAATGTACATATAATGGTTTTGAAGAGCCAGATCACAGCATCTTGGTAATGGCCATCCGGATAATAAAGAGATTACTGTAAATGGTTTCCTGGCTTACACGAAATCACTTGACTTGTCACTCAATGTAAAGCCACCTGAAAAGGAAAGAAGAGTAACAAAGAGACAGAAAAGATGGAAGAAATAGGAAGAGCAGAAATGGAAAATGGATGCTAAAGGTGAAGGTAGAAGTATGCAGCACTACATGAAATTAGTGGATGAAAGTCGCCACCACAATGATGATCAGCTTAACCCGCCCTGTCCCATCGAAGTATGGGTACGTTGCAACATTTTGCATTTGCCAGTCCCGGCAACGTACCAGTACGTCGTGCAATTGCTAAGTGCATAATTTCCACAATTTTCAAATTTCGCGCTTGATTTTCGGTATGTATCCCCGCTTGACCTTCCCCTACCTGCCACCAGGCGGAGACACTCAGCGACCCCGCGCGACCTGCGCTAACCCGTGGCTCGTTCACTCACCTGTTAGCAATGGTCCTGTTCAGACATGGCGACGAGAGGTCTCTCAGAGGTCGAAATTCAAGCCGCCCTGGACGCCTTTACAGGCGACAGTGATTCCCCACTGGACGACGAGGTTGTTGACAAAGATTATGTGCAGCCAGAGGAGGAGGAAACCACCAGCAGTGATGAAGAAGTCCCATCCCCCAGGAAGCGGCAGTACGTGACTTCCCGTGCTGCTAGAGAGGGGCAGCCAGCCAAAAAACCATGTGCAACATCATATGCCCAGCCCCAACATGATGTGGAACCCGAATCTGATGACAAGGACAAAGACGAGGACGGAGTCGTGGGACGTGCTGCCACGTGGTATGGACGTGAGGTGATTACTCATCGTGGCCCCGAGCGCACACCACGTCGGACGAGCAGGAATGGGCCTAGTATTTTGTTTGAAGAGGTAGGAAGTGCCGTGGAGGGAGTGGGGAGTGAAAGGGAAAGTGCAGGGAGGAGTATGGAAAGTGAGAGTGGCATGAGAGTGGCGTGAGTGAGTCATCGCTCTCCCTAGGTAGTGTGAGGCGGTGGGGTGTATCATGTGGGCAAGTGCGGGTGCGTTCTGTATCATGTGAGGTTGTGATGGAGGGGGAAGGTGGGGAGGAACCACTCCCAAGCACGTCTTATGCTCCCCAATATCCCCAAACACGTGGGCGAGTTAGGGCGCGTGAAAAATCACATGGTGTTGTGATGGAGGGGGAAGGTGGGGAGGAACCACTCCCCAGCACGTCTTATGCTCCCCAATATTCCCGAACTTCATCCCCACAGCCCCCTAATGTTCCTCAAGGCCGTAAGGGTGAGGGAAAGGGTAAAGGCAGAGGGAAGAGGAGTGAGAGTGGGGAAGCCCTCCGCACTCCTTCTCCCCAACCTCCCCCACCAGCATCTCCTCCCCACCCAGACGAAGGCGGTGATGGGGATGATGGGGAAGAGGGATTTGTGGGATGGAATTGGGAGGATGGGAGTGATTTTTCTCCCCTCATTCACCCTTTCACTGAGCAGGGGCATGCTGGCTGCATTGCTCCCGGAATTCACCGTAATAGACGAGTTGTCGGTTCTGGGTAAACATGGCCAGTGCACTCTGCCATGTACTTAAAAACTTATGGTATATGTATCTTTTAATTTAATTGATCATTTGCACTGAACAAGACGTGATAACTTTAATTCACTGCGGCTGGAGGGAAGGAGCCGCCATGTTGGTGATGACGTCAGCATTCACACTGCAGACGACGCTCCAATCCATCACACAATATTTACCAGTAACAGAGATGATAGTTGTACCTACATGGCCACGTAGATCCAAACTACCCCCTTCAGGTATGTTGTGAAGGAATATTTTTCATGGTGTAAATGGGTGGTACCTGTTAGGTAAGTAAATTGTGGTGAAATCGACCAGAAGTAGCGTACAGTTACACCATTCCCGAGCGGTGCTCGTACCTCATGAGGTGGGAAGTGTTAAATGTATGCCGTACAGTATCAGTTGTATGAGTTTATGCTCATATTTAATATTTCACCTTCTTCATTATTAGTTTTCTGAAGAAAAAAAAAAGTTTCAGTGACTCAACTACAGTACTTCAGGGGAGTGACGAAATACCGAATCAGCGGTCATTTACCAAATCAACACCGAATTGGCACTTTTTAATTGGTGTTATAGATTTTATCATCATAGAAGTTCATACTCACCTAATTATTCGAAATCTGGTCAAATTTTTGTATTTAATTTTAACTTTTAAAAAATCCATTTTCACAGCGAAAACGGGCTAAAATTAGCGGAAGTGTTTCTCCTTTAGCTGAACAGCTTGCCTTGGCAGACTTCTGCTTTGTATAAATATTAATTTAACATACAAATGCATTTATTTGCAATTTAAATCAGTATCTGTGCAAAACAGAAGTCTGTCAAGGCATGTTAGCGATCTAAAGTAGAAATACCCGCTAACCTTAGCACGTTTTTGCTCTGACTCCTAATATTCTATTAATAATTAAATAAAGCATAGTTTTTTGACTGAATTTCAGATAATTAGGTGTGTATGAACCTATATGGTGAAGAATATAATATTTTCACAACAGTAAAGACTGCATTCCAGCACTGGGAACTTCCAACGAGCAGCCAGCCACCACTGTTTTCGTTTATTGTTATTGGCTAGTATACAGAGGAATAATTTCCCTACTGTGCTTTTGTCAGTGCACTTACACATTGGAACGAAACATTAGCAATTATTCCTCTTGTCACTGGACATTCTTGGAGGTCAGAAATAAGCACAGTGTATCCTGGCTAAACGTTAACAAAGCAGACTATGTTGCCTCAGTGTGAGTAGTGACGTCACGACCAATCACAGGCCATTTCAGTGTCACGTGATTTTTCGGCTACTTTATCTATTATTTTTTCATGTTTCTGCACATTTTTATTGGAAATAATGGTTGACATAGTTATTTTCTGAGTATCTTTTACCCATACAAGTATCTAACTTCAAAATAATTTTCACCAGAAACTCGTCTATTCCACCAGGTTGGATTTTTTCCACCTGTTTTTTAGTGAGGCATTCGTGGAGCAGATTGTTTACCAAACCAACCTTTTTGCAAGCACCCAGCACCGTGAGAGTGAAAGATTGGGAACAAGGAGCAGGCATTCTATCATATATGATTACCCTGTCTCCCTTTCAGAAATGTTCCTATTTTTTGCCCTGGTCCTTTTGATGGGTATTATACGAAAGAACAGAATTCCGGTTTACTGGACAAGGGACCCTGTTATGTTTACATCAATATTTGTTCAAGTCATGAGCCGTAATCGCTTTCAACAAATTCTAAGTCGCCTCCATTTCTATGATGCTCATGATCCTGCAAATGCGAACGACACAGATAAGATGAGGTGAATTAGGTTGGTCTTTGATCACCTGAGGCAAACCTTTCGTTCGTCATTTTATCCCTATTGAGACCTCGTCACAGACGAGAATCTCGTGTTGTGGAGAGGTAATATTTCATTTAGGCAGTATATACCCTGCAAAAGGCACCGTTTTGGGTTCAAGATCTTTGTTATGTGCGACTGTAGGACTGGATACGTGCAAGACATAGTCTTGTACACCGGTGCACAGACAGACATAATAGAAGATCGGAATATTGGACTGTCGGGAGCAGTGGTAAAGACAATGATAGAAGACTACCTTCATCGTGGTCACGTCCTCTACCTGGACAACTGGTACACTAGCCCTCTTCTCGCTCGTTATCTACACATGCATGAAACGGGAATCTGTGGAACCATGAAGGTGAACCGGCGTCACATGGTCAAGGTAGGGTGGAAACTTGACAGGAATGAGGTTGTCTTCTTCAAAGCCAACAACATCCTTGCAACTGTGTGGAACCATAATAGAGTTGCCTCTTGTCAACGGTTCACCGCCCCTTGATGCACCGTACTGATTCCGTTGAATACCAGAGCGAGAACAGGAGTCATATTTGGAAACCTGAGTGTGTCATGGACTATAACATAAACATGCGCCTGGTGGACCAGTCAGACTCCATGATATCGACGGTAGAGTGTGCCAGGACCACGATGAAGTGGTATAAGAAACTGTTCTTTCACTTGCTAGACATCACTGCTCTGAATTGCCACCACCTTCACGCCATGACAACAGGAGTTCAGGAAACCTTTGAAGGGTTTGTGAGGGAGCTCACAAGAGAGATGTTTGCACGGTATGCTGTTGAAAGGCCCCAACATCGCACCCACACTACCCCTATTGCCCAAACTCCCCTGAGAATATCCGGCCGCCATTTCCCCACTCCTATCCCTTCCCAGCCAAACAGACCTAGGCCCCAACGCAGGTGTCACGTGTGTAGCAATTCCCGGGTGAGACTCACCACACAGAGGAAGGACACCTGCTATGAGTGCGTCGAGTGTGACGTGGGTTTCTGTATTCACCCATGTTTCAGCGAATATCACACCTTGAAGCAATTCTAATATGGTGTGAATGCAATAGGACGCTAAAAGTATGAAGTAAATGCGACAAACAGACGCTCTGTGAAATTAATGTCATGTTGATCTGAAAATATTAGTATAAAGTGAATACGGGTTTAACATAAGTGCAAAAATTGTATGTAAGTGTATAAATATGCTGTAAGTGGAAACATACCTAGCGAGGGTTTTTTGATGCGATATTCTGTCCCTCAGTGCAATAAATGAGGCCCGTAAATATGTAAAGTAATCACTCTAATATCCAGACGCCCAATATCCGAACATCCCCACTAACCGGACATAATCGTGCCGGGATCCAATATCCCCCCCCCCCCAAAAAAAATAATAAATAAATAAATAAATAAATAAATAATCCCACCCATAATTTGAACTTGCCGTGTGCGGCACGGGAGAGCATTGTTGTGGCGCGTCATTCCTCCGACGTCCGATAGAGCGCCGCTGCATCCTCCCCACTTTTCGCCTGTCTCTCGCCGCGAGTGCATGCTCGTCGTTATGGCTGCCCACGTGCTCGCTTTTGTGGTGGTGCCTTACCTGCTGCAGGCACTCCTGCTGCTCTCGGGCCTCATCTTAGTGTGTGTGATGATGGCCCCGCCACCTGAGAAAAGGAAGCGAGTGGTGTTGACTCTGGAGAAGAAACGGGAGATATTGGAGAAAGTAGATGCGGGGTGGTCTTCCCACATCCTCCGCAAGTTCAACCTGGCCCGATCTACTTTGTTCGATATTAAGAGATCCCGAGACAAACTCATGCAGTACATGGCTGACTTCTCGTCGAGAAGCAAATGCAACATGGAGAGGAAGGTGATGTTTACTCCCAAGTTTGCTGAAATCGACCGCTCCACGTTGATTTGGTATCGACAGCAACGTGCTGCTGGTGTGATGGTACGTGGAACGGAGCTGAAGGCTGCAGCTGAGAAGTTCGCCAGGCTTCACGACGCCCTAGATTTCAAGGCATCCGAAGGTTGGCTCTTTGCGTTCAAGTTACGGCATGGCCTTACCAACAGTAAAGCTCATGGCGAAGCTTTGGACGCTGACGAAGATGGAGTTGACGAGTTTCGACACAAGGTGAAGGGCTTGATTGACAGGGAGGGCCTCACTCTTGGTCAAGTCTACAACGCAGACGAAACTGGTCTATTCTATCGCTCGCTGCCAACGAACACTCTAGCCGAGGAGACGGAGAAGCGTGTACCTGGCCGCAAGCTCTCCAAGGAACGGATATCTGCTTTGTGTTGTGCCAATGTTAACGGCATGCACCGGCTTAAGCCCGTTGTTGTTGGCCGTGCACAGCAGCCTCGGTGTCTTCGTGGGGTGATGGATGTCCTTCCTGTCGTCTGGTACCATTCTTTGAAGGCATGGTTCACTGCACACAGCTTCAAAGACTGGTTCCACCGCCACTTCGTCAAGGAGGTCATCAATTACCAGACGAAGACACTGGGAATCCTGCGTGACCAGGTAAAGGCCCTCCTTCTCCTCGACAATGCACCTGCCCACCCGTGCGACAAGGCCTTGGTGGCTGAGAATGGCCGGATTAGGTGTATGTTTCTGCCACCTAATATGACTGGTCTCATCCAACCAATGGACCAAGGAGCGATCGTGGCAACAAAGCGCCTATACCGAAGGAAGTTCCTGGACGAGGTGATGGTTGTTCTCGAGGACGAGCGCAGGGAGAGACGGGACACACGAGGCAAGCGGACTTTGGAAAACCTTCACCGCTACAACATCAAGTCTGCACTGTACAACTGGGCTAGTCCATGGAAGGAAGTCCCTGTGAAGACTCTGGAAAATGGCTGGTCTCGTCTGCTTCTCGGAACGGATGTGGCGTACGATTTTCTAGGGTTTGACGTGGATGACTTCCATGCACGGCTACGTACGCATGGCGACGATGTTGATGTGGACGATGTTCGTGAGTGGTTGGATGACGACGAGGGCGATCCTGGGTATCAAACATTGTCTGATATCGAGATCGCGTCTTCAATTGCAGGTGTCAGTACCAAGCTTGAAGATTCCAACAAGGAAGGCGACGATGATGCGGACTCCTCTCAGCAGGACACTACTCCAGCCATCCCCAAGCTGAGCGCACTCCGGGAACATCTAGAGTTCGTCCTAGACTACCTGGAACACCCCAACTGCGACAGGGAGATGGGGCCCTTGGGACTTGTGGAGGAAGTGCGTGCTTTCAGGCAGTGCATCATCAATCGTCAGAATCGTCGGTCATTGCGTCAATCAACCATTGACAGTTTTTTCAGGCCCGTGACCCCCACTGTGCCCAGCCCTGGCTCCACTCCGTTGCCTCCCCAAGACAGGCCCTCATGCTCCGAGCCACAGCCCAGCACATCAGCCACGGTGGAGTCACCGCTCGACGTGAGTTTGCAGCTGTCTTCAGAGTCGTCTGCAGTGGGTACACCATCACAACGGCCCAGCGACGCACCCCTAGGTCACCTGCCAGTGATACTCTCGGACTCTGACAGTGAATAAACAGCAAGAACTTCTCCATTAGACCACACGGGAATTTACAGTGTTATGCAGTGAAAAAAACAGTGTGTTGTGTTAAGGATTTACAGTTGTGAGAGAAAAGACTCATTTGGAACAAAATTTAATGTAAATAGACGTTTGTTTTTGCTTTGGAAAATTATTAGAAGAATGGGAAAAGTTAAAGTGCAGAGTGCAACACTTAGTAAGTTACAATGGAGCATTAGTTAGACAAGAGTGCGCACTGTGAAGAGAACAGACTTCTGTGTGCGATTGACTAAATTCAGTGCAAGACTTCATGAACAGTGTACTGGAAATGCTTCAGGAAATCCTTCTTACTGTCAGAGTCCGAGAGGAGGCGGTTATTCATCGAGGTGGCCATGGACTTGCTGTAAGTAGGCAGAATGTTTCATACTGTACTTTTTTCCATACTATACTTTCCTCATTTCACTCTTTAATGTCCTTTAATGGTGTGAATAGGGTGTTACGAGCTATGCACGTGCAGTAGGAAGGTGTTTTTCTGAGTTAGGCTAGGTTAGGGTCCATAAGTACCAGTTCAGGAGCCAGTCACCAGAATGTTTAATATTGTATGAACCTACTTCTAAACCCTCATTTTATGCTTCTTTTGCATTTATTTCAGTCTATGTGCCTTATTGGTGTGATTTGGGTCTTAAATAGGTGCTATGCATGTCCAGAGGGAGTTGTATAGGTGTTTCTCTGAGTTAGGGTCCATAAGTACAAGTCCATAAGCTGGGGCCCAATATCCGGACAGGACCACTATCCGGACCTGCCTATGGCTCTATTACATCAGATATTGGAGTGATTACTGTATTATTATTGGAAATGCAAACGGGTATAATATAAGTTCAAATTATTGTAAGTGCTGAAATATATTCTAAGTCAAAATATTCCTAGCGTGTGTATAGAGATGCGATATCCTGACGCTCAGTGGAATGAATAAGGCCCGTAATTATGAAAATAGAAGTCAACAAGTGGGAAAGTGTGTAATATATGTGAAGAATTTGTATGTAAGTGTTTGAGTATTATGTTGGTCGAAACATTCATTGCGAGGGTATTTTCATGCGATATTCTGACGCTCACTTGAATAAATAATGCCAGTAACTATGTATAGTCCAGTATAGGGGTGTAAACTTATGTAATGTAAGTGGGAAAGTATAATTGGAGTGAAAAAATAAAGCAGAAGATGAAACACAAGTGTTTGAGATTGTGCTTGCTACGTGAATATGCGCAAGCATTTCGCTAAATGCCCTCGTAATGAATGTAAATAATTGAAAACATTTACAGTGGTGAAGGAAAGGTTCTACGTAATGGAAAAACTAATAGGAAAGTGATAAAACAATTGGGTATGTTGAAATACGAGTCATAGCGAGTGCGCTATACTTATGCTGCATGTCATCGTAATGAATGAAAACATCTGAAAACATTTATGAACCGTAAAAATAGGTAAAATGTCAATGAAACAGAAGTATACAACCAGAAAAAATGATATGTTGACTGTTACAAGAAACTTAGCACATAGCATGTTACCACTCGGACCTAACTCGCTATGCTCGCGCGAAGGTACATTGCTTATTTTTCATATATATGTGTTTGAAATCCATTATATTGCTACTCTTATTGTTTATTAGTTCAAATTCAATAAATGTAGAGGTGTTGTTTGTTGTTTCTCCCAATATTTCCTACCATAGAAAACGTGAGCACCTCACACGTCAATGATAGAATACGATACCTGGCGCGGGGGACCTCACCTGTTCCGACCACTTATGGACCACGGTAAGCCCTTTCTTAGTGATTTTCCTTTGTTTCTCAACCAAAGTGGAAGTTTTAGCCAAAAAAATTTTTTTTCCAAAATAGCTTGGGACTGGGGGATGTCGGAGGTGCGGAAAACCTCGGGACGTGACGGGTTAAAAAAAAGAAGAAGAAGAAAAAAAAAATTCTGCCTTATGCATCCAGTCTATATGTACAAACCATACCCACACTCCAACATAACCACCTTGGCTCAAGCATTCAGACGTGTTTATTTACTATACACTGTTGTTCACAATGTAGAACCCCCCAAAGTAAAGCATTACCAAAATAAGGCTGTTATATGCGGTGGGGGAAAAAAAAAAAAAGCTGCAGTTATGAATACAGTAATCCCCCTATCATCCAACATAACAGTGCTGAAAGAATGTTCAGGTAGTGGCTCCATCCAGATAGTGGACTTCTCCCATGGACCCAATTCATACATAACATAACTTTGAATCCACCCATCCATCATCCAGTCCTATTTGCCCCAAGAGGAGCGTAGGTGCCCAGGGCTAGGCAAACTGGTTCTGACATTTAAGATGAAAGTGACCAGCCTCACTCATCCCTGTGTGGCAATATGTGAGCAATAAACCCCAACCAACCCTTGGATATAAACCTACACAGGCTCAATCCAACTGGAGCACCTTAATTACTCATTAAACCACCAGACACCATAATTTGGTTATATGGTTACCACCCCGCATAGTAAATGGTTTCCTGGTGTACAGGAAACCATTTGGCTTGTCACTCAGTGTAGAGTCACCCATAGGCAGAAGGAAGAGAAAAAACTGAAGGAAAGAAAGACAGACGGGGGAGTGTAAAGTCACTCGAAGGCAGTAGGAAGCCAGTGTAAAAGGCCTCTACATTATGTCATACAATGCTTGTTCCTGTTGTTTAACACTACTCTATCTGGTCAAGCAGACCTAAAAATGCACTAGGCACACAAAACATAATGGTAAAATGGAATAAAATCATGGTAAAATAGAATAAAATCATGGTACAGTACAGTAAGCTAGAATAAACTCAACATCAACACTCACAAGTCGATCATCCCACATCAATCTTACCCAGGATTTCCTGCTTCCAAAGAGTCAGTACTATCCTCTTCCTTTTCCCTGGTGAAGGGGCCATCATACACCCTAGCACGAGGCATGCAAAGAATAGCAAGCCCAGAAGCTGGTAGGGAACAACCACAAAAACCACCACGTGTACCGCTATAACAATTGTTTACATCCCCACACGGGAACTGAGAGAGTGAGGGGAGGGTCTCTGGCAGATGTAGGATAAACTAACCTGCCAGACACAGCAGCGCCACCGGGCTATTCCCGCCCATCCGGGCTGAAATGTTTTGCGCGACCATAATTTCCAAACGGATGCAAGCATGAAAAAAAGGTACGAAAAATGGTTTGGAACAACCAGATCACAGCATATGGGTAATGGATAGTCTGGGTAGTGGTCATCCGGATAATCGAGGGATTACTGTAATCAGAAGACTGTGACTGCTAAACCAATATCTGCATCCAATGGCCAACTGGTTTCTGATTTCTTGTTCTTTTCACCTCAGATAAGGCATACACAATATGAATTGGACTATTTTTTTGGTGAGAAATTCTCAGATGAATTCCAATCACGGTGCACAAGTCGTACTTACATCATTGAATCCACTGGACCTTAATGCAGTTGAACGTTATATCAGTGACCTTAATATAACATTTAGCTCACTTGATCCATATAACGTTTCACTACTGCCAGATGCGTAGGAACATGCAGCAGACTATTTGTAAAGGAGTCAATTGATGCTTCTTTGAAGGTAACTTTCTGCAGTCCAAGAAATGTGTCTTGCTATGGCCCCTACTTAAAAAACCTAGTCTTGATGTTGAGAGTATGTTAAACTCTTATTTATTATCTATCTATTGCTAGACGCCATAATCCCGTAAGGGGTGGCCATTTGACTTTGAGTTATTTGTTTTACAGGGAGGGGCACTAACCCTCCACAAACCCACTTGCTGACACATAGGGAGCATGTACGGTTTGGTTATATGGTTACCAGCCAGAGTTGTAAATGGTTTCTTGGCTTACAGGAAACCATTTGGCTTATTACTCAATGTAAAGCCACCTGAAATGGAAAGAAAAGCAATAAAAAAATACAAGAAAGATGGGAGAAATAGGAAGAGAGGAGGGCAGGCACAGAAAAAGAATGATAAAGGCTAAGGAAGAAGTAGGCACCACTACATCAAGTGAGTGGATGATGGTTGCCACCACCTACCACTAAACTCTTATCCTGTTTCTAATTTGTCATTCTTGTCTAAAGATTACTGAGAGGGCTATACCTGACAAACTTCTGCCACTACTTGAATGAAAGTCCCCCCCCCCCCAATTCAGTAGGCATAAAGTAAATACAGGTATACCCTGGTTTAACAATGTAATTGGTCAGGTAAAATGCCATCGTTAGGCAGGGTATCATCTATCGGAGTACTTTTAACATCTAAAGTAATGGGCAGCATTTACCAGTCTTGGGTTTCCCCCCCAGCCAATTCCAAAACCCATCCAAATGAGCCCAAAAACAAATTTAAAGCCAACCTAAATGGCCTAACACTGTAAAAGAGGCTAACCTAAGTCTAACACCTGTAAATAACTCATTAAAACCAACAAATAAAATCTGAAAATCATCAAATATAGTCCGGAAAAAAATCAGGTTTAGTAAACCGTACTCCAAAATGACAATGTTCACTCCACCTATAGGTAAAACACATTAACCCCTTTTGTTTCTAGATGATGCAGGCTGCATCCAACCGTGGGCAAGTACTCAGGATGTGGGCTGGCTCGGCCTTGGCCGAGTGCTGGGAGAACCCCCCCCCCTCCCCCATTTCCACACACACGGTACTTCTTAAACATTTTATCCTCACACCCTTAGTTTTGCTTCTATCTCCGTGATTTTTTTTCCTCGTAATCTCAAATAGCTGTGCTTGCTTATGGTGTTGATAAAAACATTTGGTGAATAAATTATGCATTAATTTACAATGTTTTTTCTTTCCTTTGTGTTTTCTCATAGAAATATATGTTTTATGGTAACTGTTACTGAGAAAGAGTTTTAGGAAATTTCATTAGCTACATTTTGGTATATAAACACTTACTGTAGGACAATTCAGGTTGGTTTTACATACAGCAAAAGGAAATTATCTTATGATAGCGCTGCAGTGTGGGAGCGGTGTTTCACTAAATTATTTTTTCCCCTGCCCTTATTTATGCCTCTATCTGCCTGATTTTTTATTCATGTAATCTTAAATAGTTGTACTTAATACGGTGTTGATTAAAATGTTTGGCGAATATAAATTATGCATTAATTTACGATGCTTTTTCTTTCCTCTGTGTTTTCTCATAGAAATATATGTTTTATGGTAACTGTTACTGAGAAAGAGTTTTAGGAAATTTCATTACATACATTTTAGTATACAAACATTTACTGTAGGTCACTTTGGGTCAGTTTTGCACACCGCAAAAGGAAATTATCTTATGATTGCGCTGCAGTGTGGGAGTGGTGTTACACACGGCCAAGGTTGTTGCTAAATTATTTTTTCCCCTGCCTTTATTTATGCCTCTATCTGCCTGATTTTTTATTCATGTAATCTCGAATAGTTGTACTTGCTTATGGTGTTGATAAAAACGTTTAGTGAATATAGATTATGCGCTAATTTATGATGTTTTTTCTTTCCATCAAGGGGTGATATTGTTGCACACAGTTTGTGTCATCCTGTAACAAGCGGGATTCGACACAGCCTGCGTTGTCCAGTAACAAGCGGTTGACTTTTGCACCACTAGCCTGAGTATCAAAAGTTTAATCTTAGTCTAAAACAGTTTATAAATCAACCTAAACACACAGTTTTAATGTAAAATATCATCAAAATCTGTTTTTAAAAAAATCAAAACCCATCGTTAAAACGGGGTTTGGCCATCGTTAGGCGGGGTGTCGTGGTATTTCTACCCCCCTTGTTAAGCCAGGGTATCGCATCTAGGGGTATCATATATCAAGGTATTACTGCACTGTATCACTCAAATGAAACTGATAACAAAGATTCATAATGACTTGGTAGAGGGATATCCTCTCCTGATCTCTCTGTAGCCTCTGACAAAGATCATTGAACTACTGCTGGTTGATCTGCAATTTTATGGCATCTGCAATGATCCCCTTTTACTACTAAACTCCTCAAGTTGTCCTGTTTGATGGATCTCAGAGAGTGGTAGTTCACAATGTTTGCCTGAACTCAGTTCCCTTTCTGTTTGGAGTCCCCTAAGGATCCATTTTAGGTCCAGTTCTAATTACAATTCATACAAACTTACAGGAGGGAAGGTAGTTAGATGGGTGTGTAATGCATCCTTGAAACGAGGCCTGGGGGCTGGGGGAGGCTAGGATTGCAAATGAAGAGTTGAGAAGAGTGATGGGATTTGAATGTATTGGTGTTGTGATGAGGAAGGGTGTACTGAGGTGGCCTGGGCTTGTTGTGAGGATGGAAGTTGACAACTGGGTGTGAAAGGTGTGAATGTCTGGGGTGCAGCTGCGAGAGACAGACCAAAAAAGACCTAGGATGAGGTCACAGTGTGACCTCAGAGATAAGCAACTGAGTAGGGAATCTGCCAGAGATCAAGCAGTGCAGAAAGCTGCCATTAGAGGACCAAGGTTGATGCATGCCAGCAATTTGGGGTCTTTATAAACAATATGACTTATCTGTACATGATGCAAATGATATGTCCTATCATCTTCACACCAATGACACACAACTTTATGTTGCAATGACCAATACTGATGATGCTGTGAATAACCTGGAATCCCTGATGTCCAATATTAAGATATGGATGGCAAAGAGGAGACTTAACCGAATAATGGTAAAAAGGAAATAATTATTCAGGGAAACAGAAAGGATGGTGATGTTGATAATGCTCTGACGACTGGTGAGGCACAACCTCATCCAGTCTGTTCCATTCAAAGTCTGGGTGTACATTTCAATTAGAAACTAAATTAATATCATCATCATCATCCGGACCTCCTTTCCCACCCCAGGGTAGGGTGAGGAGTAGCAACGTCCAGACAACCAAAGTTTGCCCAGTTCAATGAGCCATGGTTCCATTCATTCATCATTCAAGCCCTCAAAATCCTGGCTCCATCACATAGGCCAAAAAAATTTCAGTACGTTCTGTAGCTTCACATATACCTATCTGATAGTGCCAATCCGAACACTGTCACTTTAAAAAGGAGTGCCAAATCCCTAGTCATGCATTTCTCCACACAAAATTCATCCAGCCAGCTTGATCTTTTGACAGTCCCTTAGCCTCACCAACTTCCTTACCTCTCTTCCTCACACACTCATCCACCATATCTCTCCACCTTCTCCTTGGCCTACCTCGCCTCCTCCCTCCTTCAAATTCGTTCAGATATACCTTTTTCACCACTCTATTGTTATCCATTCTCTCCACATGACCATACCATCTCAGTACACTCTCTTCGATTCAGGTGTCCACAGACTTCCTCACTCTGTATCTTTTACGAATCACATTATTCCGTATTCTATCCACAAGCAAATAAAGCGCCTCAGACCAGGACGGACCATACGCTGACAACTAAGGAAGAGACAAATGACATTCTGAGGGTGGGGACATGGAATGTGAGAGAAGTGAATAATGAAGTGAAAGAGAGATTGTTCAGGTGCTTGAGGATGCAAGAGTGGATATATGTGGATTGACTGAAACTAAATGGAAAGGTGAAAGGGTGGGAGAGTGAGAATATGGTTTAGGTATATGTGCGGGAGTTAACGAGAATGAGAGGGCAAGAGAGGGAGTATGTCTGATGATATGCAGGAAGGGGAAGGAGAATATAAGAGAGTATGGAGCTGTGGGTGCAAGGATTGTATGGGTGAGGATGAAAGTAGGTATGCAAGCGTGGGCAATTGTATGTGCGTATGCGCCAACAGAGGACCAAGTGGCAGGAGTGAAAGATGAGTTTTGGGCAAGTGTAGAAGCATGTACGGACAAATTTGAGAGGAGCGAGAGAGGGCTTTTGATTGGAGACATGAAAGGCAAAGTTGGGAATGAATGAGTGCATGGAGTGGTTGGTCAGTGGGGTGTGCCAGCTAAAGAAGATAGGAATGGTAGTGCTTTGGTGGACATCTATGCTGGTAAGGGGTTGGCAGTAGCTAACACCTACTTTCAGCATAAGATGATCCACAGGTATACATGGAAAGAAATGAGGAGGATGGATGGTGAACTTGTTGAACGAAAGGCAATGATAGACTATGTGTGTGTGTGGATTAGCGAATGAGAAGACAAGTGTTGGATGCAAGAGTGTGGAGAGGGTGGGGGAATGGAGTCTCGGACCATCACTTAAGTGATGGCCAAGGTAAAGTTGCAAAGAAAATGGTTGATGAAACAAAGGGAAAGACAGGAGGAAACAGCTCCTGTGAGAAGAGTGAAGCTGCAAGATATTGAGAAAATGGCAGTGTATAAGAGCATAGTGGAAGAAAGATTGGGAAGGTATGAGTCAGAGCAGATGGAAGGAGTGGAAGACATATGTAAGATATTCATGGAAGAGATAGGCACAGTGTGTGAGGTGGCTTGTGGAGTGAGGAGGAGACGCAGGGGTGTGCAAGGTGGAATGATGAGGTGAAACGAGCTGTGGAACAAAAGAAGCAGGCATATAGTGAATGGTTAACGAATAGAGGTAGGGGAGAAGATGAGAGAAGAGAGAGGTATATGTGAGCAGGAGAAGGGAGGTGAAAAGACTGGTGATGGAGAGTAAGAAGAAAGTGGATGAAGAATTTGGGAGGAATCTGAGTGTGAAATGGAAGGAGAATAAGAAACTGTTTTGGAAGGAGGTAAAGAAAGTAAGGCAGTGTGAAAGGGGAAATAGTAGGGGAGTAAAGGATAGGAATAATAGATTGCTGGTGGAGAAGAGAGAGAAATTGAGGAGATGAAAGGAGCACTTTGAGGATTTGTTGAATGTAGAGAGTGAGAGCAGTGCGAGTATAAGTGGTTGGGAAATGGCTGGGAGAAGAAGAGATGAGAGGAGGGAGGAAGAGATCAGTAGGGCAGAAGTAGTGGAAGCAATGAAGAAGATAAAGATGGGAAAGGCTCCAGGAATTGATGAAGTGTATGGTGAAATACTGAGGTATTGGGGTGAGATTGTTGTGGAGTAGATATGGAAGTTGTGTAGATTGGCTTGGGCAGAGGGAAGGGTTCCAGAGGACTGGAAATCAGGTATAAGTGTTCCTTTATACAAAGGAAAAGGAGAGAGAGAAGTATGTGGTAACCACAGGGGTATTTGCCTTCTTAGTGTAAGTGGAAAAATATATGGTTGAATACTTATTGATAGGGTTAGGCATATGACAGAGGAGCTAGTTGGAGAAGAACAAGGGGGATTTAAGAAGGGAAAAGGTGTGTAGATCAGATATTTGTTTTAAGATGTTTAGTGAAGAAGTATCTAGAGAAGGGAAAGAAAGTGTATGCTGCTTTCATGGACTTTGAGAAAGCTTATTTCAGAACAGATAGGCAAGGTATGTGGAGGGTATTAAGAATATATGGAATGGAGGGGAAATTGTTGAGTGCTGTGAAGAGTATGTACGAGTGGATGGTGAGCTACGGTGCGAGTGGATGGTGAGCTGAGTGAGTTCTTTGATCTCAATGTGGGACTGAAACAGGGTTGTGTGATGTCTCCATGGCTGTTTAATATATACATGGATGGAGTTGTAAAGAAGGTGCAAGGCAGGGCACTGGATGTGGGCGTGGCTCTAATGAATGAGGGTGAGATTTGGAAGATTCCGGTGTTGCTGTTTGCTGATGATACAGTATTGTTGAGTGAAGATGAAAGGGAGTTGCAAGGTTTGGTGAATGAATTTGGAAGAGTGTGTAGGAAGAGGAATCTGAAAGTTAATGTAAACAAGAGTAAAGTTATGGTGTTTGAGAAGAATGAAGTCACAGAATGTACAGTGAGGTTGGATGGTGAGGATATAGAGAATGTGAGTGTATTCAAGTACTTGGGTAATGTGATGAGTAAGGATGGAACTTTGGGGGATGAAGTGCGTGAAAGGGTACAGCAAGGAAGGAAGGTTGTTGGTTCACTGAAAGCAGTGATGAGAAATAGGGAGGTGAGTATGGAAGTTAAGAAGTCACTGCATGATAGTATTGTGATCCCTGCCCTGATGTATGGAAGTGAGGTGTGGACCTTGCAAGTGGGGAACAAGTCAAGAGTGAGAACAGTGGAAATGAGTTACTTGAGAGGAGCATGTGGAGAGACATGGAGGGACAGGTTGACGAATGAAGAAGTGAAGGAAAGTTGTGGGGTGGATGTAGATGTGGTTGAGAAGATTAGGAGAAATACACTGAGGTGGTTTGGACATGTGGAGAGAATTGAGAATGAAAGACTGACTAAGACGGTGTATGTAGGTGAGGTGGAGGGAGGGAGAGGGAGGGGTAGACCAAGGATGAGGAGGAGGGATGGAGTTGAGAGGTATATGAGGGAGGGGGGAGTGAGTTGGGGGAAGGGTACTCAAATGGTGGGTGACAGAGCGACTTAGGGTCGTTTTGTCTGCAGCCACCCTTTGCGGGATTAGGGCACCGGGCTATAGATAGATAGATAGACTATCCATTCTCTGTACTCCATATACATTCCTCATTATCTCCACTGCTCTTACTCATGACTTTTCATTTTCATGTCACACCATAGTCTCACGTCCATATGTTAAAGCTAGCACTAACACTCCTCCATGTAAGCCTCGCACAGTTGCAACACTGAAGTCTCTGTTTCTTATCAAAGACTTCATAGTACCACCAACATTCCTTCCTTGTGTCACTCTACTTTCCATTTCTTTTGCACATTTTCCTCTCTTTTCTATTACTGTACCCAGGAATTTAAACTCGCTCGCCAATTCCAGAGTCTCTCCATTCACTGTAACATCACACTGGGAATCACTTTCTCTCTCAATAACCATCACTTTACTCTCTTCTACATTAACTCTCAAGGCATGATGCTCACAGACATTAGCAAAACTCTGCAATAGTCTACCATGCTCTTGTCCAGTATTTGCAAGTGGCACTGCATCATCAGCATACAACAAATTTAAGATATTCCATCCATCACCATTTATTACCAACACCATCCCTCTCTCCATTACTCATGTTTTTACTTCTCATCACCCCATCCATATATATATATATTGAACAACCATGGAGATATCACACAACCTTGTCACATGCCCACAATGATCGTGAACCATTCATTTAGATGCCCATTTACCCTTACACATGCCTCATTATCATGATGAAAACTCTTGACGGCACCTAGCAGCTTGCCATCTACACCATATATGCACAAAATCTTCCACAATCCTTCTCTATCTACTTTGCAACATGCTTTTTCCAGATCCTTAACCCTAACACCACAGGCTTGTTTTGCTTTGACTTGCGGCTCCCGCGGGCATATTCGTGCTCCGACAGACTCTCTAAAAATATTTGCCAAAAATCAGTTATTAGTCCTAGAATATTAATATCGCATATACTTATGGCACATACCTTCAGCTTTCTCCTTGGGTGTTTGTTGAGCCTTCGTTGAGTACCGTAGGACTTGTGGAGACCTCTGAAGTTAGGTAACGAAGTCTCCACTTTACACTTCCCGACAACTCGTAATATGATACCACAGCCTGATATTATCACTAGAAACACTAATCTATGATTCTCAAATAGTTTGGAATCCATACTCCCCCAAAAAACACTATGAAAGCAATGAAAATTACGAGGGCGTATGACCATCCCACTTCCGTTCGTTCGCCGCTAGTGTTGTCTATTATTCATAAAAACACTCACAGTTTATATTTCTGTTACTATATAACACTCATATATATCTACAGTCTTTATCCATAAGTTTCCTTCAGTAATAGTAGTTTATTGTCACTGTAGGGATTCAATTTCTTTCAGTAAAATACGTAGCATTCACTTTCTTTTCAATTTCTTTCAGTAAAATACATAGCATTCACTTTCTCGTCCTGTATACTAGCATTGAGAGTGAATGTCACTTTCACCTTCACTTTCATAACTCATAGTATTCATACATGCTAGAGTGAAACTTTCACTTTCATTACTCCTAGGGTATATACTCGTATTCTTATAATACTCCTCATTTACATTTCTATTTACGTTCTCTATTTTATTTTCGTTATTTACATTTCTATTTTATTTACACTGTGTTATGCACTGTCACTTGAAGTAACTTCTATCTATCTCTATCTATTGCCAGACGCCTCAGTCCCGTTTGGGGTGGCCACAAACAAATCGCCTCCAAGTCGCCCTGTCCCCCGCCATTTCACTCCCCTGCTCCCAACTCACACCCCCCTCTCTCATATACCTCTCCACCCCATCCCTCCATCTCATCCTCGGCCTCCCCCTCCCTCTTTCCCCCTCCACCTCACTCTTCGTCAGTCTTTCACCTCCATCCTCTCCACATGGCCAAACCACCTCAGTATGTTCCTCATAACGCTTCCTATCACATCCACATCAACACCACAACGCTCCTTTATATAACTTATAAAACTATTTTCCACTGTCCACGTATATTTACATTCATTACTTTCACTTGCTGTTTACACATTATTTACACATTACTGTATTTACAATTCCACTTGCACTGTTTTACTCAACAGAAAGATCATAGTCACTCTTTTATCAATTGTCAGCCCTTTACCTCTTTCCACACAAGGTTTAGTAGGGGAGAAAGGTCAAAGGGCCCTTTGCATGGGGATGAAAGGAAGCTGAAGTTAGCAGGAGCAAACAGACGTACCTTCACATTGGAAGATGACAGTGAACTGATGGGGGTGGGCCGGGGTGGCCTACCTAGGGAAATGCATTACTGCCAACGTCAGCCTCTTGACAGCAGCTAATATAAAGCAGTGAAATGATTGGGAGGAAATCTAGACAATACATTATAAATTAGGTAGTTCCAGGTGAATGTAAATATCACTTAGGCTTCTCCATTCCCTCCTTATATGTATATTTATTATGAAAATAGATTATACGGCATATTTCAAGGGGAAATAAACTGCGAAAATTAGTGAACGAGTGCACGTGAGGTGTTGTCAAGTGATAATTAGCCAATTCCAGGTGTATGGCACTATCACTTACCTTATTTCTTTTTTGTATATATTATTTGGTATAAGAATAGATCATAGGGCTTATTTCAATGGATGAAATCAGTGGAAAATTCCAGGGAAGATTTACTTAGCGTAGAATACAGTGTGGTGGCCTGCAATAATTGGGTAGTTCCAGGTGAATGTAAATATCACTTAGGCTTCTCTTTTCCTTTCTTATATATATTTTTATTACGAAAATAGATTATACAGCATATTTCAAGGGGAAATAAACAGCGAAAATTAGCAAACAAGTGCACGTGAGGTGCTGTCAGGTGATAATTAGCCAATTCTAGGTGTATGGCACTCTCACTTACCTTATTTCTTTCTTGTATATATTATTTGGTATGAGAATAGGGCATAGGGCTTATTTCAATGGATGAAATCAGTGAAAAATTCCATGGAAGATTTACTTAGCATAGCACGGCCGGGCAGGCGAGAGGATAGGGTAATGGAGGGGAGGTAGGGAGGGGAGTCAAGAACGGGGAGAAATGGCTAAATTGTCAACAAAGGATGGGAGTACAGATGAGATTAGGAGTGCTGACTAGTGTTGGACACTGGCAGTACTGACAGATGATACAAGCCACCACTTGAAAGCCCTGGTGAAATCAAAATAACACAGAATCACAAAAGTGACGCCCCGCAGTATGATCCCTTGCTCCCAAGTGTCACGAAAGTGACGCCCCGCGGTTAACCCCTAAAACGCAGGACATTGCGTTTGCGACGCTCGCCGAAAAGGACATAACGGCAGAGCGTCGCGTTTGCGATTTGAGTTAATTTTGAATAAACGCGGGCATGGATGTTCCAGCTGGTATCGTCTATCAGTACCACCACCCTTTAGCTACAATTAGCATACTTTACCTTTGTACTACTGACCTCCGTTGTTGCCAAGTATCTCGTTTTTCCCCCCTCCCCCCCCACCACGGCCCGGCCAGCCTGGCTGTGATACATGGCAGCGCTCTGACTGCTCAGAACTGTAAATCTGCGCTCTCTTCTCACAAGCAGTTTATGCTAATAGGAAACGCTTGTTTCCCCAGTTGTAACACTAGCTTTTTTTCGCACGGTTTGCCCCTGTTTAGCGTCAGTTTACCGCAGGCTTTCAAAGTGACATTATGGCGAGTTCTAGCTCTTCCGAGTCAGTGCGAGCGGCCGACAGGAACGAGAATAAAGTGACGGGTGTAAGGCAGAATAAATAGCGCGCTGCGTTGATCTTTTGGGAAGTAATATGATTGAAAATAATGTAGTATACGTGTTTTTAGCTTTAAAAATGGAAATGTTTGTTGAGTGACGGGAAGACCGCCGCCGCGCTGCATGTCGGCCATATGTTTCGTTGATTTTAGCCTTATTTTCAGTGCTTATTGTACAAATACGGATTCCAAACTACCTGTACGTTGTAGTATAAAGTATACTGTGACAGAATGAGGCTGTGGTAGAGGGGAAACCGGGTTGCTGGAGGTGTGAAAGTGAAGATTTTGTTACCCAACTTTGCAAGTCTCCACAAGTCCTTGGGTAGTCCTTGAAGGCTCAACACCTGTCTCTGGAGAAAGCTGAATGTAAGTACTATCTGCCATACCAAGTATAATGTTCTAGGGTTAATCTCTGATTTTTGGCTAATATTTTCCTACAGGTACTCAGACCGCGATACAACGCCGCCACCCGGGGGGGGGGTCAGCTGTCGATGGTCGCGCATTAGGGGTTAAGGGGTAAATGCCATAAACACCTTATAGGCCTTTCCACAGGCCTTCTCCATTGTCTGCCTTACTGCAAACATTTGATCCACACATCCTCTGCCACTCCTAAAGCCACCCTGTTTGTCACTCACTGGGACTTCTGATATCTCTCTTACTTTCTTTATAATAAGTCTTCCATATACCTTCCTTACAACACTCAATAGACTTATGCCATGATAATTCTTGCACTCAATTTGTTCACCTTTATTTTTGTACAGGGGTACAATCACTGCTTTTTTCCACTCTACTAGCACAGTTACACTCATCCCTGCCTTCTTACATAACTCCAACAAGCACTTCATTCCGCTCTCTCCAATACACTTAATCACCTCAGCATACACCTCATCAACCCCAGCTGCTTTCCCATTTTTCAGCCGCTTCAAAGCTTTTTTCACCTCTGCAAGTGTCACATTTCCTGGCACTATATTCCTCCTCTGTACACCCGCAAAATCTATCACGTTAACTGTTGCTTTGCTCTCTCCATTCCTATTCATCAGGCTTTCAAAATATTCTTTCTATCTGGTCCTAACTTTATCACTATGGGTTAATAATCTACAACTTACATCCTTCACACCTTCACATTTCTTTCCATTGTCACTTCTACATTTCCACACCTCTTGCCAGAACAACCTCCTACTTTCAGAGTAATTTGCATTCATTCTCTTCCAAGATCATCATTTACTTCTTTCTTTTTCCTTTTCACTAGTTTCTATTATGTGCTTCTTGCTCTCAATATATTCAGTTCTAATTTTAACCGAACCCCTATCCTGTATCCACTCTAGCTACTTCTTCCTCCTTTCCTCCACTGCTTTCTTAATCTCTTCGTCCCAACATGCCGTACATTTCTTCTTTGTTGTTACTCTTCCCACACTATACACCGCTTAGCATTCCTAGCTAAGCAATCCCTATATGCATTCCACAAGCTATCCAGATCCATTTCATTCCAAGTCACTGATTCTAACTCCTCCCCTACTTTGGCCCTGTATTCATCTGCCATTTCTCTGATCCTCAGCTTCTCGACTTTCAGTCTCTCTCCCTGACTGCACCTCTCTTTTGGTCTGCTTCACTCCTCTCAGCTTGATCATGCATACCACAATCATATGATCCGACAAACCTCCACACTGTCCTCTCACTGCCCTCGTATCAGCAACACTTCTGAGCATTGATTTTTCAATGAACATGTAATCAATCAAGCTCCTTTCAACACAATCTCCATTCCCTCTATACCATGTATATTTATGTGCATCTTTATGTTTAAAATAAGAATTACAAATGCACACCCTCCCTTCCTGACACATGTCCTTCAATCGCTTCCCATTATCATTCTCTCCTGATACTCCATTATTACCCACTATATCATTCATAGGACCAGTGCCTACTCTCCCATTCATGCTTACCCCACTACATCACTCATAGGACCAGTGCCTACTCGCCCATTCATGCTGCCCATTACAAACACTTTATAACTCCTGGGCATTTCTCCTACTACTTCATTCAGCTCATCCCAACCTGTCTTTCTCCATCTCACTCCTGTCATCACATAGTGCACATGCTTCAATCACTGCCACTTCCACCTTCTCAAACCTGAAATTGACATACATACATCTAGAGTTCAACCATTTGTTGTCTTTCATTCCACTCTGCCACACTTCACTCATCAACAAAGCAACTCCTTCCTTGCATCTTCCTTGCCAATTCATGCCCTTGCATGCATCTTCCTTGTCAATTCATGCCCAACCTTACACACTTTACACCCTCCCACTCCTCCATTTCACACCCTTTCATCTTTGTTTTACATAATGCAATCACGGCATATCTCGCACTCTTGAACACATTCATTACTTCCACCCTCTTGCTCTCCTCATTCACACCTGTCACATTCCACATGGCTATGTGAATCTGCCCATTTGCTTGGGGCCCTAGGCAGGTATTGGGCCCTCCAAGGTTCTCCGAAACGTCTGCCATGATTTTGTGATTTTAGATAGGGGAATCTGGGGGACATTTAACCTGGCCAAAAACCCCGTCATATGGTTACCATCCTGTGTAGTACATGGTTTCCTGGGTACAGGAAACCACTTGGCTTGTCACTCAGTGTAGAGACCATTAAGCAACGCTACATTGAGTGAGTGGATGATGGGTGTCCCCATGTACCTGATTAACCAAATTATCTATCTATCTATAGCCAAATTATAATAACATATTAATCAGGTTGTCAAAAGTTGTAAACCACACATCAGAAACTTGTATTCTGCAAAACAGTTTCTAAACTGATGATGTCTCTTAACATGGTCTACACAATGGTGCTGTTTCATGCTGATTACTCAAACTTGTTACAGATTGGTCTTCCAAATAATCTACTAAAGAAAGTTCAGTCTATGTTCAGTTGGGCAACATGGCATACCTTTGGTCTTCTCCCAAGAACCCCAGCTACTTTGTCTCTGAATTCACCGGTTGCCATTAATGGCTAGAATAGAGCTTTGTCTCCGAGTTAACTGGTTGCCAGTAATGGCTAGAATAGAGCTTAACTTGTGTCTTATTACTTTCAAGGTTCTGAAGTTAAGTGCATCAAACTATCTTGCCCAGGCGTGATGCTACAAAGTGACGACAATTCCTTGCACCCGAGGAGCCCAGTGCTGTTCACCAGTCATCTTTCTCTGATTGATCTTTTCCTATACTGCCCCTATGTTACTGTATATAATACATTGCCATTACCCATGAGGCAACTGACTTCTGCTGAATTTTTTATCGGGCAGCTCAAAGCTTTTCTGTTTTCAAGGAGCTATGATCAAGGAGAGGTGTTGTGACGGATGACTGTAGTGTTTAAATTGCTGCTATTTCTGCTGGCTAAGCTTGTAGTCATGACTTCGCATGTGATGGGGTTACATCAAGTAAAGACTTATCACATACCAATTAACCATATATCAATGTTGATTTAACATGAGTTCAATGGGATATATTATATTGGGGGTCAATGACTACTAACTCAAAATTTAAAAAAACCTTACCCTTTTAGGCTTGCCCTCAGCACCCTCAATAGCACCACAGATTCCACAAGGAGTAGTATCCTTGCCAGACATGATTTCCAAGTCTAAAGTTTCAATATTTCATTAAAAAAGAAAAAGGAAAGAAAAAGAAAAACTTATCATTTCTCTAAAAAGTCTAAATATTGCACACTCCACTACTCACTCTGCGTTTGCATTGTTATTTGGTGAAAATGATGAAGTTTTAACAGCCTTGCACAAGTGATGGAACAAAAGGGAGACAATCACAGTGCATGTAAACACTGGGCAACCATTCTGGATCAAATGTTTGACTATCGGCTTGCGTAGGAGGCACCGTGCCTGCGTGGGATTGTCATCTGTAGCCAACACAAATACTGTACAGTATAAGCAAATTCCGTTATCATTCACCCGAAACTGGGTATAACTTTCACTTCACTGCTCTACCAATTTATTCCACACCAAATTGTAACTGTATATGCTTTTTTTTTTTTTTTTTTTTTTTTTTTTTTTTTTTACTGTAAAAGGACAGTACTGACTGTGTGTTGAGCACTAGTTAATTCCTAACTGAAGGACTGGAGTGATGCTGTTGAGAAACAAAAGACCAGACTATTATTATACACTGGTCAACAGTAAAAAATCATCATGAAAGTTTTGTGGTGCTCTTGATACAGTTTTAGGTGCTGATTCTGAAAATCTCATCCGTTTTTTTCCTACTAAGTCTAGTTTTTATGATGATTGATGAACCTTCATGTTAAAACTGTATACAGTATAACAATATTCACATATACTCCTGTTCTTAACACTCTTTATGCTATTTTGCAGCTGTTGTTGTTTATTGAATCAGTTGAAATGTCAGGGCGATGCAAAAATAGCACCGACTGTTTCTGCTATGTCTGTGGTTCATTCACCCCCAAGCGACAGCGACGGAACATCACAAACGATATCAAGAAGGTCTATCATCTGTACTTCAGCTGTGCTCTTGCAGATCAGGACAGAAAATGGGCACTGCATGTAATTTGTACAGCCTGTTCAAATGGACTATGAGATCTGCTGAATAAGAGAAGAAAGGCAATGCCATTCACCGTTCCTATGATATGGAGGGAGTCGAAAGATTATGCTATAGATTGTTACTTCTTCAATGTCAACATATCTGGGTTTTCTGTTAAGAACAAGCACAAGATTGCTTACCCCAGCTTGGAATCTGCTATAGTACCAGTGACGCAAATGAAGATCTTCCCATTCCAATACCACCAGAAGATGGTATCGCCAGTAGTGACAATGAGGACGAAGATGTAGCCTAAACTGAGTTGGATGAAGCAGCTGCGGTAGCAGAGTTTTTAGCCGACAATGAAGATACACCTGAACAGTTCTCTCATGGAAAGCTGAATGACTCAGTTCGAGATTTAGGACTACCGAAGGACAAGGCTGAACTTCTGGCATCTCGTTTGAAAGAAAAATGTCTGCTTAAGAAAGATGATCGAGTAACATACTTCAGAAAATGAAATGAAATTCTTCATATTTTTCTGTTGATGGACCACTATGTTTTTGCATCGACACTGATGGACTGTTCTGCTGCCTTTCAAAGGAGCATGACCCTCCTCAATGGCATTTGTTCACTGTTTCACTGAAGAAAAGCTTGAAGGTGGTATTGCTGCACAATGGGAATATGAAATCTTCTGTGCCTTTAGGACATTCAGTGCACATGAAAGAGTAATATGAAAACATTGCGGCCCTTTTAGATGCCATTAAATACGAAGAATAGAAATGGAAGTTGTGTGGAGACTTGAAAGTGATTGGTTTGCTGATGGGACTGCAATCAGGCTTCACAAAACACTGTTGTTTCTTGTGCCTCTGCGATAGCCATGCAACTTCCAAGCACTAGGTGCAGTTGACATGGCCACTTTTTTTTTTTTTTCTTTTTCTATGCAAGGAAGGAACCAAAGGCCAGGAGTCTGCAAAGTTCCATCCAAGAAAAAAACAAAAACAATACATAAGACAGCCAAATTAAAGATACGTTCATTTTGAGATGCCTGGACACACTGCGTTTGAAAGACTGGAATTCAAATGAAGTAGGAAATACAGAGAGAGACAGTTCCAGAGTTGACCTGTTGCATAAATGAAGGACTGGGAGTAATAGCTAACTCTTGCATTTGAGAGCTGGACAGAAAAGGGATGAGTTTGTTGTTAGACGTGTGCTACGTGCCCGTCGTAAAGGTGGAGGGATGCAAGCAGAAAGTTCAGAGGAGCAGTGACCATTGAAGTGGCGATAGAAAAGAGATAAATTTGCAACAACATGGTGAAGAAACAGAGGTTGAATGGAGCCAGTAAGACGAGGAGAGTTAATGAGATGAAAAGCCATTGACTCCACCCTATTGAGAAGAGCTGTATGTGGGGAGCCTCCCCACACATGAGAGTTGTACTCTACACAGGGGCGAATAAAACCCATGTATAAAGTCAACAACAGTACAGAGGTAAAGAGGGTACAGAGTCGGCTTAGCAAGCATACGAGCCAGGAACTTCGAACATCGCGAATGAGCTCCTGGCTGCTCCCGGAGACATTCTCCTTCCTCCGCTTCATACAAAGCTTATTGTAGCTTAATGAAGCAGTTTGTGAAGACACTGGGAAGAAGAATCACTGAAGCATTTGTACATGTCACAAGCAATTCCCAGGCATCACTGAAGCTATTGGTCAGTTAAAAGAAGGAATATTCATCAGCCCACAGATACAGGAACTTCTGAGAGACCACAGCTTCAGCACCTATATGGCCGATGTGGAACTGGCTCCCTGGACCTCATTCAAGTGGATATGTGAAAATTTCCTGGGAAACAAGAGGTCACCAGATTATGAAGATGGTGTTGAGAGACTTCTCAATTCATATGCTGCTATGGGGTGTAGGATGTCACTGAAAGTTCATTTTCTCCATCTGCACCTTGAAGTTTTCGAGCAGAACTTGGGAGCCATCCCTGACGAACGGGTAGAACACCTCCATCAAGATATCAGTGCAATGCAGCATTGGTATCAAGGCTTCTGGAATGAAAGTATGCTCGTGGATTATTGCTGGATGCTGTACAGGGGTGAGCTTGGAATGCAGCATCAAAGGAAGGCTAAAGCTCGAAGATTATGAGTAGTCTGACTTTTGCAAAAGTGCACTGAAACTCATTCTCTGTTATATGTCTTGCAAGGGAGTTTCCTTTGTGATTTCAATTTGGATGAAAACGCAATGTATATGCAGACTATTTGGAGACACTGATTTTATACAGGGAATCGACATACTTAAAAAAAAACGTTGAAACCTCAAATATACTAAGAAAAACTTCGTTTTTATAAGTAAGAATATGCGTCCAGCGGTAAAATTCAACCAAAATGATAAAAGGTACTTTCCATAAAATTGCGACATGCTACACTAAAATGGACTGCCTATTTGTCATCGTCACCCAAAATAGGTCCAGAAAAGATATATTTTATACATGATGAAAGAATAAGTTTGTTTATGTTGACCTGTGATTCAGAGTAGCAGTCTGGTTGTGGTTGACATAGGGGTTGTAATGACACTGTCAACCAATTGTGGCATTTACAGCTTTAAATCACAGTCAGATCCCCAGAAACAAGAGAAAAATCCATTCAGGATGAGGTAAATCAAGCAGTGACATCAACATAGCCAAAAAGAATAAGAGTACCTATGGTTGGCACCAGATGCCCTTAGTGCAGACACTACTGGACTACAAAGAAGAGTTAGGACATAATGAGTATCACTGCTGACACACATGATATGAACTGCCGGGCTCAATTCAAGTTGCAACCCAGAGATTAAAAACTACTGAACTATGCTAACATCTCTTATATGCTATTATTGCTACCAATGGATTATACTCAGCTTATGAGAGACTTCAAATACAAGATGTTAGCTTCAGCCATCAATAATCTCATCATTAAGAGAGATCTTCCCTCAACTGCATCATGTTGTTTGTTAGGCAGCCAGAAGAAAAAATATAATACAGAGATGGCCCGATTATTCAGGCTATATGGTGTGAAGAGGCGCCTGAATAGTTCAAAATCATGATTAATCTGGCGGAAACAAAACACAAGTACAGTACCTGGTACTGTTAGACTGATTTATTTACTGATAAATTTACACTTTAAGCAGCAGAAAGACTTTACCAGTTCAATTCATACTCCTCCAACTTCTTTCTTTATTTTTCTGACTATTTTCAGTTTGGTAAATTACTTTTTCCGGCTGAAAAATTTCCTCCCTGTTATTATTGTCACATTCCCTAAACTGTACCTATGATTGTTTCCTGCACAATGGAAGAAACTCAACGTAGTCAAAGGTGGACTTCATTTCCCAATTTCCCAACTGGAGGTTAGGTTAGGCTAAAGTATTATGTACTGTTAAGCTAGGTTAGGCCAGGTTTAGTTAAACACTTAGGTTAGAACAGTCCCTTCCACCATTACGTTAATGAATCAAACACGAGCTGTCACAGCAGAACAGCTAAAAACAATGGGGAAACAGATTTAACAAGAAACGTTTATTTACCAACTCTGAAATAATCAGAAAAATATAACAGAATATCAGGAAGAACTAATTTGGTAAGGTGCTCCTGCCGTTCAAGTAAAACATATGTTTAGCCCCCTCAATGGCCGTGACTTCAGAAATCTGCATGCTCCCATGGCCGACCTCAGGACCATTTTTTTCAAAGTTCTAAAATCAATTTCTTTTTCTTACAGATGTGAAAAGCCTTGTCTAGTGCACCTTGCTTCCCCCCCACCCCAAACTCATCCTGTGATTTGCTACGATTCGTGAAAGAATTAATAAAATTAGGGAGCATGTTACATTAGTGTGTAAACATATGGGTGAAAACATCTGGGATGAATTGACCGCCTGACTGCTCGGGATGGTAGAGCAGGGTCGTGTAAACATACCAGTAACCTTCGTTCCATCCCCATAATTGTTCACAGTTTTTTATATATAGCTTTCACTAACTCAGCGTCTCTGAAACCGGTACAGTAAAGCGTTGTTCAAGACCAGCAGCTATGAAGAGGTTAATGGAATACATTATTGTTTGTATCATTACTCTTTCTTTCACACATACACATACTGTAAGAGCAAGCAACAGAATGGGCAGTAAATGTATACTTAACTTCAAGGAGCAGAAACAACTGTGCTCAGTCGGTCTGAAATGTGTTGAGAAGTGCGATATCGAACGAAGAATGTGGAACAGAATGCTAACTTACTAGAACAGGAGGGATGACAGAGTAATTTTTTTCTGATTAGCAAACATTTTTGTTCCATTTTGTCCCCTAAAATTGTGAAACCCATAAATTTTCAAAGCATACAACCTAAAGACTTTACCAATTCAATTCATATTCCATTAGTTTGTTTTCTGTATATTTCTGACTATTTTGAAGGTGGTAAATTACCTTCTCTTGCTGAAAGATTTGCTCTCTCTTATCATCATCACATTCCTTAAGCCATACCTACGACTGTTTCCGGCATGACGGAAAAAACCTACTCAATGTACTCAAAGGCAGATTTTGTTTCCCAATTACCAACTGGAGTCCAGGTTAGGTTAGGTTAAATTAAATTATTAGGCAGTTACGCTTGGTAAGGTTAGGTTAAGTTATCAGTCGCCTCACCAAGCTCCACCCCGCCACCCTTGTGATTGAGTGGTGAGCAGGAGACATGGACCTGGTATCCTGGTCCATATCCTGGGAATCCTCCTCCACTACCAGGCACTCCCCCAGCTGCTTGTTCCGGTAGTGCCTCTTGGTGGCCTCAATCACGCCTTGGTCCATGGGCTGTATGAGAGAGCTTGTGCTTGGGGGGCAGGAAAAGCACCTTAATCCTCCCCCATGGGCTTCTAATTCTTCTTCACTGGGATGTGCTGGGGCACTGTCAAGGATAAGGATGGCAGTCACATTTTCCCTGGCAATGAACAGCTCTTCCATCTGAAATTTGATCACTGCTGGCACGAAGACATTGTGGAACCATTCACTGAATAACTCCCGGGTGAACCAGGCACTCCTGTTGCTGCAGTAAATCACTGGGAGTTTATCCATAACGTACCTTATGGCAAATGGCCTCTTTGATTTGCCAACCACCATAGGCTTCAGGCGGTGGGTCCCATTGGCATTTGCACAGCACATGACAGAAATGCGGTCCTTGGCCACCCTACTCCCAGGGACGTGGCCCTCACTCTTACTTGCCTAGGTGTTCTTGGACATGGACCTCCAAAAAAGCCCAGTCTCATCAGTGTTGTACACCTGGGAGAGGAGTCCAGAGTTCTCAATGATCTCATTGAGTTTTTTCCGGAAAGGCTCCACAGCAGCCTGGTCTGCACTCGCACTTTCCCCGAAAACTTTACTATTGGAGAGGCAGTGTCTGGACCGGAATCTAAACAGCCACCCACAGCTAGCCTTAAAGTCCTTAATTTTCAAGTGCTTGGCTAACCTCATGGCAGCATGTTGGATATCTATGCCTCTCACGGGAATCCCTGCTGCACGTTCTTGTTTGTACCATTTGTACACTGCAGTGTCAAAGGAAAGGTGCTTCACTGGTTTCATTTTCTTGACCTTCTTTGCAGCACTAGCATCTTCCATGGTCAGGCAATGGGCACGAATCTTCTGTTTTTTCCTCTTGATATCATAGAACGTGCTGCTTGAAATATTAAACTCTGCACATATGGACCTCATTGAAGCACCAGCCTCAATCCAATGCAGGACTTTCATTTTCTAAGCATAATCCAGGGTTTTCAGCTTCATTCCCTTACGTCCAGAGGGCTTTGGGGTAGCACTGGGAGACGCCATGGTTAGCTTCTGCGGGTACAATCCACTTAAGAGTGCGTAACAGTCACTAGCAGAGAGTGAGGAGAGAATGCAACACGGGCGGCGGACAAAGGCAAACTGGCCACATATGGCGTGCAACAGGCTTTGTTTACATCCCCATGCACACTTGATGCTGGGTTACTCTTGCTGAATGTCGGTACAACTTGGCATCTTACCAAGTTGGGGGGATTTTTGCCGACTCTCTTCTTCTCACTTGCGCATTTTTGGGAATTTTTGAATTTTGATTTTTTAAATTAATAATTTGGAGCCTTCCCGAGTTGTAGAGGTTTCCAACTTGAAGGATGACAAATTGTAGAGGTTTTACGGTATATATAAATATATATATATATTTTTATATATATATATATATATATATATATATATATATATATATATTTATATATATATACAGTAACCCCTCCAATATCCGGATCAATAGAGCCATAGGCAGGTCCGGATAGTGGTCCTGTCCGGATATTGGGCCCCAGCTTATGGACTTGTACTTATGGACCCTAACTCTGAAAAACACCTATCCAACTCCCTCTGGACATGCACTGCACCTATTTAAGACCCAAATCACACCAATAAGGGACATAAAAGACTGAAATAAATGCAAAAGAACCATAAAATGAGGTTTTAGAGGTGAGTTTATACAATATTAAACATTCTGGGTACTTACAAGTCCCTTGGTCTTGGACTGGTTTGAACCGCCAGTTTGCAGTCCACAGTTAATCCTCTGCACTCTAAATTCTAATTTCTTAACACTGCACAACACTGTAAATTCCCGTGTGTTCTAGTGGCAAGGTATTGCAGTTTATTCACTTTTTATTCACAAAAAACAAGCACCTGTGGCTTGCACTGTTATGAGTATCTGCTCTCCATCGGAGTTAAGCTGTGACTGTTGATGTTGGTGGGGCAACAGAGTTGCCAGATTGCAACAGCCACATTACCAATCTCCTCAACTTTCATTGTCAAATATAACTTTTCATTACCAAATTCGTAAAGCTAGCATATATTCTTCACTAATTATATATACAAGTGGAAATATATGTAATCACTCTCCTTATAACTAACACCATGTTGATTATTTTCACACTATGTAGGGTAGCAGATTAATCAGAGAGAGCAAACAATCCACCATCTCCATCCTGTGTATCCTCATACATGTGAAAAATCCATTTGGTAATGCATTATTCTAATGCATTACCAAACGAATTTTTCATTACCAAATTGGCCCACAATTGGTAATGAAAAATACCAAATGGCAACCTGACAGGGGAGGGGGGAGGGGGAGGAAGGAAGGGGTGAAGGGACCATGGTGTAACAGCTGTTTGGCGCCAGGCGGGAATTTCAAATTATGGGAGGGAAAAAAGTCAGATTTTTTTCGAATTTTTTGCGGTTTTTGGCTCATTTTGGGAATATTGGATCCCAGGAGGATTATGTCCGGTTAGTGGGGATGTTCGGATATTGGGCGTTCGGATATTAGAGGGATTACTGTATATATATATATATATATATATATATATATATATATATATATACACACACAGTAAAAGTCCCATTATTCAGCATCTATGGGACCGGGATGATGCCGAGATATTGGATTTGCCAAATAATCAAAAACCTACCCACTCAAGTTGAAGGTTGAATCGTCTTAATCCTTTCATCCCTAGGACATCTTTTAATCTATTCTTGTTATTAGACGATTTTATTCAGCTGTGGAGAACCGTCATAGTGAAGGGGGTTAATAAATGCCATATATTGGTGAACACTGTCATCACCACTTATGGTATTACAACTGTGTTTGGAGAGAGTACTGTATACTGTACAATACTGCAATCAATACAGTACTATACCTGAATCTGAAATATATATATATATATATATATATATATATTAGTGAACATATACAAGTGTAATGACACTGTAGGCATACAAGTCAGATAACACTTTCTGGATGGCCGAAATGATATGGAATATTACCTACCAGCTCAGTACATCACTACTTATATTATTACAAATATGTTTGGAGTGAGTGCTGTATACAGTATTTTTTCCAAACACAAAATAAAATAGTCAGAAAAATGCATAAAATAAAGTGAAGGAATATGAATTGGTAAGGTCTTTCTGATGAAAGTTAAACGTACATTTAGCAATCATTCTTTTGTTCGTTTTTTATGTTTACATGTGAAAGGGAGAGTATTGATGGAAACAGTAATGTATTCCATTAACCCCTTAATAACCTCCAGCATTGAACAATCCTTTACAGTACCGATGTCAGTGATGTCGAGTTAGTGAGCTATGAAAAAACTGTGAACAATTATGGGAAGGGAACGAAGGTCACTGGTATGTTTACACGACTCTACGATACGATCCAAGCAGTCAGAGGGTCGGTTAAGCTCAGGTGTTTTCGGCCATTTGGTAAATGCACCGTAACTTTGTAACTTCTTCTGTGAATCATAGCGAATCATAGCATGGGTTTAGGAAGCTAAATAACACACTGTTAGGTGTGCCATATGATTATCTTCACATCTTTAAGAAAATGGAAGAAATTTAATCCCTCTTTGAGTACGTAGAGTAAGTTTCTTCCATTTTTCTGAAATCAATTTGTTTTTCTTAAAGATGTGAAGATAATCGTCAGGCTCACCTAGCAATGTGTTATTTTGCTTCCTAAACCCATGCTATGATTCACTATGAGTCACGGAAAAATTGATAAAGTTACGGGGCATTTACCAAATGGACGAAAACATCTGAGATTAACCGACTGCCTGACTGCTTGGAATCGTAGCGAAGAGTCGTGTAAACATACCAGTGAACTTCGTTCCCTCCCCATAATTGTTCAGTTTTCTTTATGGCTCACACTAACTTGATATCACTGACATCGGTACTGTAAAGGGTTGTTCAGTGCCAGAGGTTATTAAGGGGTTAATGGGATATATTACTGTTTGCATCAATACTCTCTCTTTCACATTAAACACAAAAACGAACAAAAGAATGAGCGCTAAATGTACGTTTAACTTTCATCAGAGAGACCTTAGCAATTCATATTCCTCCAGTTTATTTTTAAGTATTTTTCTGACTTTAGGTTAGGTTAGGTTTGGTTAAATTATTAGGTACAGTTAAACTTGGTTAGGTTAGGTTTAGTTAAACAGGACAGTCCCTTCCACCATTATGCTGAGGAATAAAAATACTAGAGCTGTCACAGCCGTACAGCTAAAAACAACGGGGAAACTGATTTAACGAGCACCATTTATTTATGGGTAATGCATTACAGTATCAGTGGTTCATGGGCTACACAATTACCGGTATATGTCATTTTCACGAAGGCATCAAGAATGAACGAATTTCACGAATTAGTGAGGGGGCTTGGAATGTAACCCTCGCTAATTTGGAGGGAGTGGTTAGTGTACTGTATGATGCTGTGCAATATTGTAATCAATACAGTACTATACCTGAATCTGAAAAAAAATATAGAAATTAGTGAACAGAAGTGTAATGAAACATTAGGCCTACAAGTCACAGATAACACTTCCTGGACTGCCGAGATGATTCCGGACATCTGCCGACCAATCAAACATTTTCGTAAATGGGACTATTTCTAAAAACTGACGAAATGTCGGATCTACCGGATAATCAGCTGCCGAATAATAGGACGTTTAGTGT
>NC_137038.1:14478420-14479928 GCF_032717465.1 Coenobita brevimanus
TTTCACCCGTGTGTTGGTGGATATTGTGGGCCCTCTTCCTAAGACTTCTTCAGGATTTTCTTATGTGTTGACCCTGATTGATATGGCTACTCGTTATCCTGAAGCCATTCCACTTAGAAATATCTCAGCAAAGAACGTGGTTAAGGAAATGCTAGGGTTCTTCACAAAGTTTGAATCTGCCCAGGAGGTACAGTCAGACCGGGGAAGTAATTTCATGTCAAACGTTTTCAAGCAGTCTCTGAAAGAGTTGGGCATCACCCAGATCACGTCTTCAGCTTACCATCCCCAGACCCAAGGAGCGTTGGAGAGATATCATCAAACACTTAAATCGATGCTCAAGAAATACTGTTTGGAACATCAGAAAGACTGGGATAAAGGTCTGCCATTCGTTGTGTTTGATGCAAGAGAATCTCCAAATGAATCACTGGGCTTCTCACCTTTTGAACTACTGTTTGGCCATGAAGTAAGAGGACCCCTTAAGTTACTCAAGGAATGCTGGCTGTCGGAGGAAGATGACGTCAACCTGCTGGAGTATGTGATGAAGTTCAAAGAACGGCTGTCCACTGCTTTACAGCTGGCGAGAGAGAATTTAGGAGCTGCTCAGGAGAAGATGAAGACTTGGTATGATAAGAAGTCCAGGTTACGCCACTTTCAGCCAGGAGATCAGGTTTTGATTCTGCTACCAGTTCATGGGCAACCTCTTCAAGCCAAGTTTAGTGGCCCTTATTTCGTGGAGAAAAAACTCAGTGATGTCAACTATGTCATCGCCACACCAGATCGTAGAAAGAGCAAGCAACTATGTCACATCAACATGCTAAAGTTATATCACAACGAAAATAATCCAGTCTGCACTGTAGCTGTTCCACCCTAGTCTGCAAGTGAAGCTCTCCCATGCAGTATGAGCCTGAGTGATAGTTTGGGGAAGAATCCTGATATCATGAATGATCTCCAGACTAAGCTTTCTCATCTACCTCCCAAGGAAAGGCAGGAGTTTTCGGCATTACTGCAGGAGTACCCGCAAGTGTTCCATGCCACTCCAGGAAGAACCACTGTGTTGATGCATGATGTCGATGTTGGAGACGCAAAGCCAATTAAATTGCCTCCTTACCGTGTGAACCCAGTGAAAGTTCCTCTCATCCAGAAGGAGCTTGGCTACCTGTTGGACCACAAGATGATTGAGCCCTGTCAGAGCGAGTGGAGTTCTCCTGTCACTCTGGTCCCTAAGCCAGGTGGGTCACAGCGGCTTTGCATTGACTGCAGGCGTGTTGATCAGATAACTAGAACGGACACTTACCCTCTCCCTCGTGTGGAAGACTGCATAGACAAGATCGGAAAGGCTAGGTACATAAGTAAGTTTGATTTGTTAAAGGGATACTGGCAAGTACCTATGACTGAACGTGCTAGGGAGATCTCATGTTTTGTAACACTAGGAAAGACCTTTGCATGGTCTGTAATGCCATATACAGATTGTTTTAGAGTGATAAGAAATTTCCTTTGTAAATTTCTTT
>NC_137038.1:14485028-14604882 GCF_032717465.1 Coenobita brevimanus
TGTGTTTCTGCCGCCCTGCACAACGTCACTAATGCAGCCACTTGATCAAGAACTAATCGCCACAGTGAAGCATTTCTACCATAAAGAAGTGTACGACTACCTACGCAGGAAGACCGACACACAAGAGGAGCTTCATGCCCTACAAGATGATCACGACGAAGACCTTGATGAGGCATCTGCTCCCGTTCCATCTCCACCAGCACCTCTAACCCGACCTACCACAGATGCCATGACTGTTGAGGCATTTTGGCGTAACTTTACGGTGAAGGACGCAGTTGAATTCTCCTTCAAGCCTGGCACCAGATTACACCTGCAATGGTGAACCATGCGTGGCGAATGCTCATGCCTCACCTGTGCATCACCCAGGAGACGGCCATTCAACCACTGGCCGATGCTGAGGCAGCAACACTGACAGCAGCACAAGCTGTACCAGGTTTCGAGGACTTTACATTGGCGGATATACAAGAAATGCACACTGCTACTGAGGAACAGCCTCCCAAGGAAGTGTTGCAACGGATAGACGAGGCTGACGCAGAGCCCGATGCCAGACAGAGTCAAGTTGAGCAGCCTAGTGTGATGGAAGGCAGGACTGAGCTGTGTATGTCAAACATTAGCAAGATCCTTGCTGCCGTGGATAAGCTCAAGGAAGAGGTGAAACCACAGGAAGTGAGCAACCTAAGAACGGAGGAACTTCTGGTTGGTATCGACAAACTCTTCCATTTCTACACATGTGGTAGGACCCCATATTATATTTACAAATCATAATAGATAGATAGATAAATAGATAGATAGAAGCAGGGAGTCAGATGATGAGAGGTGTTGTGTCTGCGAGAATCGAGCAATGCTAAACATGCTTACACTGAGGAAAGCTGACGACAGCGGCCAGTAAGGAGATGATCCAATTAGCTGTCAGCAGTCCTCTCGTGAACAAAGACCTAGTCCATCCAAGAAGAACACACGTGACACACCCCTGCTACACCAGAATTTAGGAAAGAGAGCTCAGACGGAGATTAGCCACCGAACAGGCGAGAGAGAGAAGTAGACAGGCCTCAGAGGAGACAGGTGACGGGAGAAGGGCTTGGCAATTTGAGAGAGAGAGACAGATAGCGAGACAGGGAGGTAGCTACCCGGGACTTATACTCGTCCGTGTGAGAGACTTGTTAATATTTCCAAGACAAATAAAAATAATCCCATACTATTCTTTACCTCTCCTGTTACAACAGGACACACAGACAGGCACAGGAAAGAAATAAACAGGAGAAGACAGATGCTCATAACAAACTACACAGTGTGGGCTCAAGTTGGAGAAATAGCGGAACCATCGACATCATCTCCTCCTGATCCTGTTGAGGATGAAGAGGATGCAATGTCAGAAGTGTCAGCATTGGACTTTGAAGGGTTTATGGCCGAAGTGAGTGACTTGGATGCTCCTGGGGAAGGTGATCAAGCGAAGTCTGCGGAGGGAAGTGTTGGTGTGGTGGGAGGTGCGGTGGGGAGTGCGGCGCTGTAAGTGTTGCCGCACCTCGGAACCCCTGTTATTTAAGGTCATCAGGCCTGTTGACTACTGTTGTTAAGGTGATTACCCAAATTTTTGTTATTGTAGCTATAGCTTTAGTACAATGTCTGAAACATATGACCTTTATTATGTCTCTAAGGGCCAAAAAATGTCCAGGTATGAGGGGTACTGCCCATATGTAATTATTCCCATAAGATTATGTATTCCTAATAGGCGAATTCCCAGTGCGCGAGCTCGTGCACCGCCCAATCTCTCGCGAACTATGCGAGCCCACTGTATATATTTACAGGTAAGCCCTTAATTCATGCGAACTTCTTTCACACGATTTCGGTTATCCACGAATTTTTCGTAAAATAATTAAAACATAAAATTATAGTATTCAAATAAATAATTTTAATATAAAAGAGAAATAAATAAAATGTAAAAATGCCTACCTGCTGCCTGTGTGCATACATATATGTATGTGTGTGTGTATGTGTGTGTGTGTTCTTACCTAATTGTTCTTACCTAATTGTATCTTTACAGGAATGAGTCAAGCTCGTACTGTCCCGTGTCTTAAACCATATTTATCGTACATATCCTTAAATTTGTGAACTGTTTTGGCACACACTATTTCATTCGGTAGTGCATTCCATTGATCAATTGCTCTGTTTGGGAAACTGAATTTCCTTACGTCTTTATCACCTCTCTTCTTATGCAGTTTTTTGCAGTGTCCTCTTGCTGATGCTTCTCCATATGTTAAGTAATCATTTATGTCTATTTTCTCCTTTCCTGATATGCACTTATATAGCATTATCATGTCACCTCTTTTCCTTCTCTCCTGTAGTGTTGGTAGATTCAGTTTATTTAGTCTTTCTTCGTAGCTTAGGTCCCTTAAGCTTGGTATCCATCTTGTAGCGGCCCTTTGAACTTTTTCAACCTTGTCTATATGCTTTTTGAGATGAGGACTCCAGACTATTGATGCATATTCCAGGGTTGGTCTAATGAATGAAGTTATTATCCTTCTTAGCATGTCTTCATTTATGTATGTGAATGCTATTCTCATATTTGCAAGCAGTGTATACATGTTCTGTACCTTCTCGCTGATGTGGTCAGCCAGAGATAGTCTGTTATTGATAATCACACCTAGGTCTTTCTCTCTTTCTGATGTGTATAGGGTTTTATTTCCTAACTTATAATCCCAATCAGGTCTTTTTCCACTTTTACCAAACTTTATTACATGACACTTGTCCACATTGAATTCCATTTGCCATGTACTACTCCATTCATGAAGTTTATTTAATTCTTCTTGTAGCTCTTTACAAGAGTCTGTGCTAGTAATTCTCCTTAGTATTTTTGCATCATCTGCAAACATATTCAGATAGCTCTCATTTCCAGTGTTACTGTTTATATCATTTATGTACACTAAAAACATGATTGGTGCCAGCACTGAACCCTGTGGTACTCCACTAGTCACTTCTTTCCATGATGAGTAGTTTCCTCTTAGTACTGTCCTCATTTCTCTTTTTATGAGAAAGTCTTGCATCCAACAAAACAGTTTGCCTCGAATTCCTCCCTGATGGTACAGCTTCCATAAAAGTCTTTGGTGTGGTACTGTGTCAAAAGCTTTCTTGAAATCTAAATAGATACTGTCCACCCATTCTTCCCTTTCCTGTATTGTGTTTGTTACTCTGTCATAGTAGCTCAACAGATTAGTAACACATGATTTTCCTTTTCTGAAACCAAACTGTCTTTCTATTATCATACTGTGTTCTTCTAGATGATTTACCCAAGCTTTTCTTATAAGTTTTTCTAATACCTTGCTTACAACAATGGTCAGTGATACTGGTCGGTAGTTGAGAAGATTTTGTCTATTTCCTTTCTTGAATAAGGGGACTATATTTGCTTTTTTCCAAATATCAGGTAGTTTCCCTTGACTCAAGGATTTCTTGAAAATTAAAAATAATGGTTTACTTAACTCCTTTGCACATTCTTGTAACACCCAACATGAAATTTCATCAGGACCACTTGCTTTTCCTCTGTCTAATCTACTTAACACCTCCTGTATTACTTTTTCTGCTATTTGTATATCTGGTAGTATGTGTGGACATGCGTGTTCCACATAGTCCCTCTCAAAATTTTTTTCTTCTGTAAAAACTAACTGGAAATTCTTATTTAGTGCTTCACAAATATCTTTCTCGTGTATAAGTGATTCCCTCGTCCGTAATGGATTGTATTATATCTTTTACTTTGGTTTTGCTTCTGATATAGCTGTAAAACAGCTTTGGTTGATCACTACTTTTATTTATTATATCCTCCTCAAACTGTTTTTGGGCTTCCCTCCTTATTCTTGTATAGTCGTTTCTTGCCTGTTTGTAATTATTATACGGCCTTTCACTATTGTGTCTTCTGTATCTATTCCACAACAAATCTCTTCTTTCTTTTGATTTTTTACATTCTGTATTGAACCATTTCTGTATTTTCTTATCTGCTTCTTTGTGCTGTGGGATGTACTTCTGGACTCCTATTTCATAAAATTCACAAAATTTTTTATATGCAGCATTTAAATCTTGTCCTCTAAGCTCATTTTCCCAATCAACTTCTAGGAAATACTTCTTTAAGTCTTGATAATTTCCCTTTTTATAGTTTAGGCTCTTTTTGTAACTGTCATTGCTGTTTACTATGTCATATGCTATCCTGAAGTTATAATTTAGTACTGCATGATCGCTTTTGCCGAGTGGAGGGTGATATATTAAACTGTCAATGTCATTTTCTTGCCTAGTAAATATTAGATCAAGCACTGAAGGTACATCAAGTCCTCTTTTTCTAGTGGTTTCTCTCACGTTGCGTTAAGAAAAACTCTTGTACGAGATCCAAGAGCTTTTGGTCCCAACAGCTTTCTTGGCTATTTATATCTAGAGTATTCCAATTTATATTTGTATTGAAGTCCCCAGTTAGTATAATTCTTTCCGATTTCTCTTCCATTTTATGTAGCAAGGATCTTATACTCTGAATTGTACTCTCTGCCAGGTCCTCATTCTCGTCTCTTTCCCATGTGTTTGATCTGGGTGGCATGTACAAATTGGCTACAATTACTTTACCTTCAGATGTGTCGATCTCTACTGCAATCAGTTCTACTTGTGGTGGTATATCTAGGTTTATTTCCTTGACTTTTAGATTTTTCTTAGTTAATATTATAATTCCTCCTCCTTTTTTTATATTTCTGTCTCTTCTCCATATATTGTATTCCTCTAAGTATAGTATGTCATTGGATATCCTTGGTGTTCATTTTGCCTCAGTTAGGCATATTATTTGTGGTTCATTTTCTCTGACATAATCATTCGTCTCTAGTAATTTAGATACCTTTCCATCCACATTTGAGTACATCAACTTTATCATCTTGTTTATATACTTGCCATGACATGGTTCTACTAACTTCCTCCTTTTTCTTCCATCCTGTTTGTGTACCACTTTCGTACCTGCAATCCTATTACTTTGTAAAAAAATTTCTTCTTCTCCTCTTCTGATCTTCCCTCATTTTTTGTTTTTGCTTCCTCCCTTTTCTCTTTCAGTGATTCCAGTTCCTCTTGTGTTAGGCATCTTTTTATCCATACATTTTTGAACTCCTCTTTTTCCATAAGATTCTTTGCATTTTTTAGTATCTCTTCCACAGTGTTTACACTCTGGAAAGTCACCTTTAGAGGTCTTGTCTTGCTTTTCTCGTATTTCCTTAACCTTTTGTGTTCCTCTATGTCTTTACTACAGATTTCCTCTGATACTTCTTTCAGTAAGCTCATTACATTTGCCATATCCTTTTTGTCTCTAGTGATCTTGTTTTTAATTTCTTCCTCTTCTATACCAGTGATTATTATTGATTTATTTATTTCTACTGAATCTCTGACTAACTTTGAATTGTTTTGGATTATTCTTTTCACTTCCTTTTTAATGCTTTTTTCCTCCACCCTTGTTTCTAAGTCTTTCTTTACTTTCACCATTTCAGCATACGTGCTTTCTCCATCATTTTTGTAGCTTTGCACAGCTTCATTCACCTGTGTTATCTTCTCCTCAATATCACTGCTCTGGTCCATAAGACTGCTTGCTTGTTTAATTGTGTCTGTGTCATTTTTTAACTCTTCCATAACACACTGTGTGTGTGTGTGTGTGTGTGTGTGGGAGGTTGGTCTACCACACACCACACAGTCAGTTTGAATCCGACGGTTAAACCATGCGTGACTCAGGAATCGTTATTTGTGGCTTATTTTTCTGCCTTCCAGTGATTGCTTGCCTTGTCTGCCAACATGGGGCCTAAGCATAGTGCTAGTGATGCATGTGGTAACACACCAAAACGGACTAGTAAAGTGATGTTGCTGACAGAGAAAGTTAAAGCGTTGGACAAACTTAAGGGAGGCATGTCGGCGACAATTCTCCATCAGGATGATTCCCTGTCATTTATTTACATACCAGTTTATTTAGCAAGTACAGTACACTAGTTTGTTACTTATATGAGTTATAAAATCCCCCTGAAAATTAGTTATTAAAGTATTAATTAATCAATAATAAGTATAGTTAGAGAATGACAGGAAATCGTCCATGTTTTGATGGTGAATTGACTTCGTGGTGAATTGTCTTGGAACAGTGTGTTTGGGGTGAGTCAACTGTTCTTACAATAAAGAAGGCAGAACGTAGCATACAGGAGGCAGTGAGGGCTAGTGCACCAGACTGTGCTGAAGTGTCTCCACCTATGCCTGTGAACTGGCTTGGAACCGTGTGTTTGGGGTGAATGAGTCAACTGTTTGGACAATAAAGAAGGCAGAATGTAGCATATGGGAGGCAGTGAGGGTTTGTGCACCAGACTGCTGAAGTGTCTTCATCTACGCCTGTGCTTGTCAGATTTCAGTGTTAAATTTCTTACATTTTTGTTTCTCATACTTTATGCTAGTTTATAAGGTGTATTTAGTGCATAAACAGTATTATTCAGATGTAATACACTTAGTAGACATGCAAAATTATGTGCACACAAGGGCAAAACATATATGCGAATTTACCACATAAGCGAAGGGTCTGGGAACGTAACCATTGCGTGAATTAAGGGCTTACCTATATATATATATATATATATATATATATATATATATATATATATATATATATATATATATATATATATATATATATATATATATATATATATATAATATATATATATATATATATATATATATACATATATATGTATATATATATATATATATATACATATATATATATATATATATATATATATATATATATATATATCTATTGCCAGACGCCCCAATCCCGTTTGGGGTGGCCACATACAAATCGCCTCTAAGTCGCCCTGTCCCCCGCCATTTCACTGCCCTGCTCCCATCTCACCGCCCGCTCTCATATACCTCTCCACCCCATCCCTCCATCTCATCCTCGGTCTCCCCCTCCCTCTTCCCCCCTTCACCTCACTCACATACACTCTCTTCGTCAGTCTTTCACCCTCCATCCTCTCCACATGGCCAAACCACCTCAGTGTGTTCCTCATAACGCTTCCTATCACATCCACATCCACACCACAACGCTCCTTTATATCCTCATTCGTCAGCCTGTCTCTCCATGTGACTCCACAGGCTCCTCTTAAATAACTCATTTCCACTGCTCTCACTCTTGACTTGTGTCCTTCCAACAACGTCCAAGCTTCACTTCCATACGTTAGAGTTGGTATCACAATACTGTCATGTAGTAACTTTTTCACTTCCATGCTCACTTCCCTGTTTCTTATCACTGCTTTCAAAGAACCAGCAACCTTTCTTCCCTGCTGTACCCTTTCAAGCACTTCACCCTCCAAACCTCCATCCTTACTCATCACACTACCCAAGTACTTAAACGTACTCACATTTTCCATTTCCTCACCATCCAACCTCGCTGTACATTCACTGACTTCACCTCTCTCAAAGACCATCACTTTACTCTTTCCTACATTCACCTTTAGATTCCGTTTCTTACACACTCTCCCAAACTCATCCACCAAGCCTTGCAGCTCCCCTTCGTCTTCACTCAACAACACAGTATCATCTGCAAACAACAGTACAGGGAGTTTCCAAACACTATCCTCTCTCACCAGGGCCACTCCAACATCCACTGCCCTACCTTGTACCTCTTTTATTACCCCATCCATGTACAGATTGAACAACCATGGAGACATGACACATCCCTGTTTCAACCCAACTTTCAAACAGAAAAATTCACTTAGTTCATCATCCACACGCACTGCAGCCTAGGCACCATCGTACATACTCTTCACAGCATTCAACAACTTCCCATCTACTCCATATATTCTTAACACTTTCCACAATCCTTGTCTATCCACCCTGTCATATGCTTTCTCCAAATCCATGAAAGCCGCATACAACTTCTTTCCCTTCTCCAGAAACTTTTCCACTAAAGATCTAAGAATGAATATCTGATCTACACAACCTCTTCCCTTCCTAAAGCCTCCCTGTTCTTCTCCAGCTATTTTCTCTGTTCTTTCTCTTACTCTGTCAATAAGTATCCTACCATACACTTTTCCTATTATACTAAAAAGAAAAATGCCCCTATGATTACCACACACATCTTTTTCCCCTCTTCCTTTGTACAAGGGAATAATTATACCTGACTTCCAATCCTCCAGGACTCCACCTTCCTCCCAGGCCAATCTGCACATCTTCCACATCCATTCTACTACTATCTCTCCCCCATGCTTCAGCATTTCACCACACACTCCATCAATTCCTGGGGCTTTCCCCAATTTAACTTTCTTCATTGCTTCCACAACTTCTATCCTACTGATTTCTTCCTGTCTTCTCACCTCCCTCCTTCTCCCAGCCATTCCCCAGCCACTTATACTCGCATTACTTTCATCCTCTATGTTCAACAATTCCTTAAAGTGTTCTCTCCATCTGCTCACTTTCTCTCCCTTCTCCACTAGTAATCTACCATTTTTATTGTTCACTCCCCTGCTAACTTCACTTCCACCCTGCCTTACTCTTTTCACCTCTTTCCAGAACATTTTCTTACAGTCCCTCCACTTTACTCTCAAATTCCTTCCAAATTCCTCATCCACTCTCTTCTTATTCTCTCTTACTAATCTTTTCACCTCTCTTTCTTTCTTTCAACATATAACTCTCTCTTCCACCTCTCAACTTCTTGCACGCCCCTATTTCTCATCCATTCATTGTATGCTTTCTTCTTTTGTGTCACAGCCTGTTTCACCTCTTCAGTCCACCACGCAGTTCCTTGCACCCCCCTCCGTCTTCTCTTCCTTCCACACACCACATCACATGCTGCACATATTTCTTCTGTAAATATCCTACACACACCTTCCATGTCACCCATCCGCTCCAATTCATATTTGCCCTATCGTTCCTCCACTTCACTCTTATACTCTGCCTTTTTCTCATCCTCTTGTAACCTTTCCACTCTCCTTGCAACTACTCCTTCCTCTCGTCTTTCCCTTCTTCTATTCCTCTATCTTACTTGAATCCTAATTCTGGTCACCACCAAGTAGTGGTCAGAAAGTCCACTCCCCCAGCCTCTATAAGCTCTTGCATCCATTACACATCTTCGCATCCTTTCATCCACACACACATAATCAATCATTCTCTTCCTTTCATTCAGTTCACCACCCACCCTTCTCATCACTCGCCATGTATACCTGTGGATCATTTTATGCCTGAAGAGGGTATTGGCTATCACCAACCCCCTCCCAGCACAAATGTCCACTAATGCACTCCCATTCTCATCTATCTCAGCAGGCACACCCCACTCACCAACTATTCCATCCACCTTCACATTCCCAACTTTACCATTCATATCACCGATCAAAAACAGTCTCTCATTCCTTCCAAACTTTTCCATGCACACTTCTACATTTGTCCAGAACTCTTCTCTCACTCTTCTAGCACGATCTTGCGTTGGCGCATACACACACACAGTCGCCCACATTTGTATTCCAACTTTCAACTTTACCCACACAATCCTTGACCCAACTGATCCATACTGTCTTATGCTCTTCTTCCATCTTTTACTCACAACTATACATACTCCTTCCTTTGCCCTCTCATTCTCACCTACTCCTGCACATATACCCCATCCATACTCCCATTCTCTAACACTTTCACCTCTCCATATATATATACTGTATATATATATATATTAATATATATATACTATATACTAAATACATATATATATATATATATATATATATATATATATATATATATATACTATATAATATATACAGTAAGCCCCATCGTTTGGCGATCCAATTAGTCTGGCGAAACTACCGCCAAATTCGAATTTCGCCAAACGCGAGTTCTTTTTACCATATAAATTGCCTATAAAGTGCCTCAATCAGTCTTTGGTCTTGCCAAAGTCCCCCTTTTGACTCCTAAAACACCATCTTTCGAGCTGAAATAAAATCTTTTGCCTTCACATATTAATACACATGTAGAAAACAGACCAATAAACAATAAATAAAGCTAATAAGACATGATATAAAGGTTGTAACTAACCGTAAATAGAGTGAAGATAGGCTTGCTTGGCTGGGGACGTCGGAGTGGCAGTGGGGGCAGCTTAGTTGCTACCACCACTTTCCTCATCACTCTCCCCCTCCTCCCCCATAACCCCCTTAGCAACCATTTGTCTCGCTTGATCATCCACTTCATCGAAGCCAGAAAAGTCAACATCCAGCTTAAAGAGGGCAGCGAAGCTTGGCTGGGGAGGTTGGGGAGGTTGGGGTGGCTGGGGAGGTTGGGATGGCTGGGGAGGTTGCGGCTGTTCTTGTGGCTGTTCTTGTGACTGCTTTTGGGGCTGTTCTTGTGGCACATCAAGTGGGGGGGGGTTATCAATGATTTCACAGTTATCATCGTCTACGGGAATGGTGGCAATGATGTCTTGGATATTGCGTTGTATGTCCAGATTCTCTAAGAAAAACTTTGTTATTTTTGCCTGCTTTGATATTTTCAATTTTTCTTGATATTGTTCAACGTGCGGCCGCCAGGGTACCGCCAAGTTTGAATTCAAATCGCCAAGCGCGCATTCGGTGGTCCGTGGCCACCCTACCGCCAAAAGTGAGTTTTGCGAAGTTGAAATTCGCCAAACGAGGGGGCTTACTGTATATACTATATATATATATATATATATATATATATATATATATACAGTGCTCGTCAGAAATACTGAGCGCCCTGTGTCCCTCCTACGAAACAAACTTTTCAACATTGAAAAAACATATAAATAATGCATTTTATTTACCTTTAGTGCTTCGTAGGGTATCCTTTACGCTTCTTCACGGACCTGAGACGTCTTGGAAGTGAAAGGGTGAGGCTCCTGAGGTGCTGGAGGGGTATTTTGTCCCAGGAGTCATGAATGGCGGCTTCCAGCTTAGGCAGAGAACTCACGTCCTTCCCTTGGAGACTCTTCTTTACGAGGTACCAGAGGTTTTCAATCGGGTTTAGGTAAGGGCTATTTCCTGGCCAGTCTTTCATGAATGATACCTCGCAGTCACGAAGCCAATTGGTGACTGATTTGGCCTTGCGAGCAGATGTACCGTCCTGCTGAAACACTCGTGCACCTGTTAGCTGGAAGGAGTCTGGTAAATGATCACACAGAAGCTCCAGGTAAACATCCTGATTCACTCTGCAGTTCTTGGGAAGCACAACAAGCTTCCCCAAACCTTGACCAGAAAAACAAGCCCATACCATGAGTGAATCAGGATGTTTAACTGTGCTTTCTACATACCGTGGGTCAAGTGGGTCACTACCTTTGCGTCAGTACACACGTGCTCCTTTGTTACAGGTGACACTAAACGTTGCCTCATCAGACCACAACACTGACAACCAATGCTTCTCACCCCAGTTAAGATATATATTAGCAAAGGCAAGCCTACGAAGTCGCTGGTCTTTTGTGAGAAGAGGCTTCTTCACAGGCCTGTGACTTGTGTAACCAAGTTCATGGACCCTACGAGACACTGTTCTCACAGACACCTCACCAAACACTTCCGGGTTGCTCTCCTTTATTTTCCTTGCACTCACATGAGGATTAAACTCCACTGCACGTTTTAAAACATTAACAGACCTTGGGAAAGTTTTCCTAGGCTTACCAGACCGCGGTTTCTTTGTGGGAACTTCATCACTGTTTTCCACTCGAAACTGCGCACACCACCGATGCACTGTCAATCGAGCCACACCAACCAATTCACTAATTTCCTTTGTCTGGTGGCCTGCCTCCTTTATAGCAATGATCTGGGGTATGATTTCACTCGATAGTTCACAGGTAGGTGCCATAACAAAGTGGTGAAAGCCAAAACACTGCGGGACACTTGGTAAAAAATGGCGCCAAAAGATAGGGAGACGCGGCGGAGTTCCTCTCTCTCAGGCAGCCCGTGGGCAACTGAGGCAGGAACCAACCAGCGCGTTGGAAGGCCTCAGGGTACCGTGACGTCATGCTAGCGCCGCAAACATGTGGCTCAATTTTTACCCCCAGAAATGGGTGATTCTTTTTTGGCCATAAGTATTGTGTGCCCGGCGGTAGCCGCTCGATAATTTTGATGAGCACTGTATATATATATATATATCTATATATATATATATATCTATATATATACATACATATATATACAGTAGAACTGCTCTCATTCGGACTATATGGGGGGGAAGGTTGTCCAAATTAGCAGATTGTCCGGACCATCAAGGTAATCTCCAGTTCATACCAAAAACTATCTACATATAGTACGTTTGTTAATTATTAACATATGTGGCATATGTCAACCCTACGTAACTGCAAAAGATGAAAGGATACTAAAATAACCAAACTAATTATGTACGATAGTTTTGTATTGCATAATTTACAGGTAAGGCCATGACAAGAAACTAGCCTACATTTTAAATTGTAGTATGTGACTAAGGCCCGTGTAGGGAAAAAAATAAATTAATTAATTAACTGTAATATTTGGAATAAAAACAAAACTTATGTAGGCAAAAAATACATTGTCATCTTTGGCACATTGATAACGCCCATATGGGCAAGAAGCTAATGTTTGATGTACAAGTAAAGCACATTTAAGTACAAAAAATAACCTACAGTAATCATTAAACACTGCAGAATATTCTGACCCATTTTTGTGTAAGCAAACTCCTCTTTTTAACACCTTTATTCACTGCAGAAGCTACACTTGCATTAAGGGGCATGGTAAGGAGGATTAACTTTTGAAATACAGTGTAAAAATATAAATGGTTGGTGAACTAGTTGATGGAACAAATGCTAGCGTGTGTTTAAACAGGTGCCCATGTTGCGACCTAGCGTGATCCGAGACTAAACGAATAACGATCGCTTTCCGTGCTGATACTGAAAATGACTTTAGAATTACTTTCAACATATTTTTAGAGCTTATTATTTTTAAATTTTGTCCAAATTAACAGAAATCCGGATCAAAGGGGTCCGGACCAAAGAGGTTCTACCGTATATATATATATATATATATATATATATATATATATATATATATATATATATATATATATATATATATATATACACACACAGTGCTGGGCAGGTGTGCAAACACTTGTGCAAAGCACAATTGCGCACCCTTGCACTCCGGTGATATCATTTGCGCATTGCGCACCACACGAGACCATGCGCAATTTTGCACTTGCGCACCTGCCTTGCGTACCTGCCCTGTGGATTGCGCACTGCGCAATCCAAGGGACACATGGTCTTTCAGGGGACATGTGGTCTTGGGAGCTTCCCGCATGGCTGGACAAGGGATAGGGGAGGCTGGGGTGGGTCGAGAGGGTGGGTTGGTGGGGGGAGGTGGGAGGGAAGGGGGTAGTAGCTTTTCTTAATATGCTTCATCAGAGAATATATATTTTTAATATTATTTAAACTATTATTATTAGTAAAAAATAATAAATATACATTATTTATTAAGATTAGCATATGCAATTCCTTATAAAAACCAATAAAACATATTATTTGTCAAATATCCACAGCCTAATAATTTGTTAGGCTGAGGATATTTGATTTAAATACTCTGTTTTCATGTTTTTTTAGTTTTTGTAACGAATTACATATGCTATTGTATATCTATATTGAATTATTAAATAAACTGTCTTGACAAGACAAGAGAGAGAGAGAAAGATAAAGAGCATTTTTCTGAGAGAGAGAATAAATACGGGAATGGCAAAGGAGCGTCCCTTTGAGTGAGGAGATAAGGCATAAACTTCGTCCCTCTTCTCTGTCTTATTCTCCATTCCTTCCCTCCTCTCTCTCTCTTATTCTCCATTCCCTCCCTCCTCTGTCGGAGAGAGAGAGAGAGAGAGAGAGAGAGTTGATGATACAGTAATCACGTGATCTTTGCGAGAGAGAGAGAGAGAGAGAGTTGATGATACAGTAATCACGTGATCTTTGCCAATGCCTTGGTAAATATAGGCTGTTTTTCCCGAACAATGACCTACTGTACCTCAGTCACCGCGGGTGGTGGGCAGGTTGCTAATATTGTAATTTATTTAATTATACCAATATATATTTTACAGTAATTCCCACAAATATATGCAAATGATTTGCGCTAGCGCTTTGCGACACTGCACAAGCTAAATATTAGATTGCGCACTTGCGCAAATTACAAATACTGTAATAGAAAATAATAATAATAAATAAAAGTAAGTAAGTAGTTATGCTGTTTTATTTAAATATCTCAATATTTTTCAGTAATGCCCAAAAATATATGCAAATGGTTTGCGCTTGCACTTTGCGACACTGCGCAAGCTAAATATTTGTCAGACTGCGCATTTGTGCTTGCGCAAGGTAGTGAACTGTGGATTGTGATTTGTGCTTGCGCAAGGTCCTTCTTCGTTTGCGCTGCCCACCACTGTATATGAGGCGTCTAGAACCAAAGGGGCATCGGCGCCAAAATGTACTTTTGAGTTATGACGCTTTAAAGTTGTGTTTATGGCAACGTCATAACCAGAAGGCAATAAACAGACCTTTTATACATCAAAATGATCATCAGCGCCTATGCTCTACATGTACAACCAAAAAAACAAAACAGTAATAACCGTAACCACAAAATAGGCAGTAAACCAAACCCCCAATTTATAAATGGGCATAATAACATATTGTAGGGATTTAAAAACATAGCAGAAAAAACATCAACGAATGTATTAATGTACAAAACTTTATTAACTGAAGATTCCAGTTCACTTAATATTAATAAACGAATAATTATTACTGTATTTTCACGTTTTTGACAACTAAATCTGAAATCAATGCAGTTATTATTTTTCCTCTACCATAATAAATTGAAATAATAACACTAAAAAAAAAAAAGTAGTGTAATGCATAAGTAAATTGAGAAGGGGTAGTGGGGGGTTAAATGGTGGGGTCGTCATCTAGGAGATCGACATCCAACTCTGTCTCCTCGGTGCCATGCCCCCTACCGCTGTCTCCCCTCACCACTCTCTTTTCCTCTTCCTTTCTACCTTTTTCCACTTCTCCACACACTTCTGACACTTACGAGAGGTTATAGGCACCACCTCCTCACTGTAACTATGTGATGAACTCATCTTGTCACCCCCCCTTCAACCCCAATAACAACAGCTCATCTTGTCACCAATAATCTACGATAAATGGGGTAAAAATCCAATACATAATAATTATACACCTCAGTTAATACGGGAGGGAAGCCTAACCGGCACACCGGGCGGGCCACACGCTTGCTGATTGGCTGCTCTGGGGTAGTGGCAGAGAGTGAGAATGCTGATTGGTTTGGGCTGTGTGGCTTAGATGCCTGCCTGCTCTGATTTGTTCGCCCGGCAGCATGGACAAACCCACGTGACTTTGAGCCCCTCTACCACTGCCCAGAAGGCCGAATCTTGTATGGCAACCAGTGCTGTCACTGAGAAGAGGGTTAAGCCTGTTGTCTCCCCTACCTAACTCAAAACCAGTATATTGGTGGGGATGCCCCTTTGGCTCCAGACGCCTCATATATATATATATATATATATATATATATATATATATATATATGTACAGGGTGGTCCAAAAGTAGGTTGACATTTACTATTTATTCCAACACAAAAGACACACTTTTAGTCTCGCAAGTGTTCAAAGTGTTCGCCCTCACCATTGACACATTCCTGGAGTCTGTCAGCCAAACTTTGACGCATACGAGTTTTACGTAACATAAGACTTTTACAAACATAATAAAACATGATGTCAACCTTCTTTTGCACCATATTGTATGTATGTATATGTGTGTGTGTGTATATATATATATATATATATATATATATACAGGTAACTCGCACGGAACACGTGGGTTTCGTTCCTACCGTGCCGTGTTAGGTGCGAAATCGCGTGTATTTAAACTACTCCGTATTTTGCTCCCTAGACCCCCCAAATGTGTTGTTTTGCTGTTATCTGTCACTGGTAATCACTAGAAAGCACTTTAAGTGGTTAGAAGGTTTATTTAATGTTATAACTCACAAATACAGTACTCCACAGCAAAACTTCAACACACAAATACTGTACGTAAACACAAGGAAACATTCCGACGCCGATCACAGGTAATCATTTAAATCAGGTTAACTGGTACCAGTGCTTTAACCTACAAGTACATACCAGAACAGTACATATTTAACTTAGAAATGCAGTACTGTGATATCGAATGATTTCAGTACATAATCTGTTAGGAATGGCTGAAAAAAAAAAAAAAAATGTTATGAATACATTTTCACCTTTTTGATATATTTATGGTAGTTTCGAGTTATTTTTTACGTTATCGTTGTGCCCATGCTTGGAAAAGGGAGCGAAAGAGTTGAATTTTCAATCTTAAATGAGAAAACTGCACGTCCTCCAAGGCTAGACTCTGCCACGGGAGAATAAAGTGGAGGGTCAGTCCGATTAGCAATAAGGAAGTTGTGTCACAACTTCCAGCTCCCACACCACGAGAATGGCTAAAAATAGAATCGTAATGCAGTTTCAGAATTAACAATAAGTCTAATTATTACGAATACAGATACAAAGCAGAAATAAATACGTTTACAGACGGGGAAAACGTACTTCTTCCGTCATAATATGTTCATCTTTCTCTATCATTTTACGTTCATCTTTATCATTTTACCTTGTTATTTTCGCAATATATATTGCTGTCTCGTAAACAAGGTGGTTGTTTGTGTTTTGCAAGGGAGGAAAAAGATTGTATTTTCTGTCTGGGTCGAGATAATGGGTGTACCTATGCGTGGTTAGGCATGGCCACGAGCGAAAAAATCGTACATCCACTCATCATGATAGCAGGTGGTGAACTGACAGATGATACATGAGAGGGTGAAGTCAAGGTCAGTCTCATGTCCCAGATTTTCGTTCACTTCCCGAAAGTTTATTCACAGTTTTCTACAAGTTGCATTGCATCAAATGATCCAAACCATTACAGCAAACCTGAGCAAATAGGTAAAGATACCACGACAAAAATGTATTTTTCTTTTATTATAAGTCTTTAACGAACAAACAAAAAAGGCAATATTCCGACGCCGATCATGGGTAATCATATAAATCAGGTTAACTGGTTACAAGGCTTTATTTAATGCTTTAATTGCTTACAAGTACATACCAGAACAGTAAATATTTAACTTACAAATACAGCACTGTAGAAAAGCAGTACAGTAAGAGTTTAACGAACAAACAAAAAAGGCAATATTCCGACGCCGATCATGGGTAATCATATAATTCGGGTTAGCTGGTTACAAGGCTTTATTTAATGATTTAACTTTATTTAAGTGCTTACAAGTACAGTACATATGAGAACAGTAAATATTTAACTTACAAATACTGTACAGTATTGTGGAAAAAACGAACAAATAAAAAAAGCAATATTCTGACGCCTATCAGGTAAACTGGTTATAAGACTTTATTTCTTGCTTTAACGTTATTTAACCCCTACACCGCGGGCTTGTTTACCAATGACTTGCGTGTGCCGCGGGGTTATTTGGGCTCCGACAGACTCTCAAAAAATATTTGCCAAAAATCAGTTATTAGTCCTAGAATAATAAAATTACATATGCTTATGGCACATACCTTCAGCTTTCTCCTGGAATGATTGTTGAGCCTTTGTCGGTTACCGTAGGACTTGTGGAGACCTCTGAAGTAGGGTAACGAAGTCTCCACTTTACACTTCCCGACAACCCGTAATATGATTACCACAGCCAGATACAAACACTATAAACACTATTCTACAATTTTCAAGTAGTTTGGGATCCATACTCAAAAAAAAAAAAAAACACTGTGAAAGCAATGGAAATTACGAGCGCGTCTGATCGTCGCACTGGCACTAGTTCGCTCTTGGTAGTCTGTCATTTATTATTCATAAAACCCCTCACACTTTATATTTCTATTACTATATAACACTTATATATATCTACAGTCTTTATCCATAAGTTTCCTTCAGTAGTATTACTTTATTGTCACTGTAGAATACTCCCCCAGTATCCCTGCTTGTCGTACGAGGCGACTAAAAGGGTTGGTGGTGGGTTAGTGCCCCACCCCGTAAAAAGAACTAACTAAAAAAGCAAATAAAGCGCCTCGGACCCGGACGGACCATAAGTTGACGACTAAGGAACGGACAAAGGACATTCTGAGAGTAGGAACGTGGAATGTGAGAGGAGTGAATGATGAAGTGAAAGAGAGAGAGATTGTCCAGGTGCTTGAGGATGCAAAAGTGGATATATGTGGATTGACTGAAACTAAATGGAAAGGTGAAAGGACGAGAGAATGGGAATACGGTGTAGGTATATGTGCGGGAGTCAGTGAGAATGAGAGGGCAAGAGAGGGAGTATGTCTGATGATAAGCAAGAAGTGGAAGGAGAATATAAGAGAGTATGGAACAGTGGGTGCAAGGATTGTATGGGTGAGGATGAAAGTAGGTATACAAGCATGGGCGATTGTATGTGTGTATGCTCCAACAGAGGATCGAGTGGCAAGAGTGAAAGATGAGTTTTGGGCGAGAGTAGAAGCATGTATGGACAAGTTTGAGAGGAGCGAGAGAGTGCTGTTGATTGGAGACATGAATGGCAAAGTCGGGAATGTACGAGTGGATGGAGTGGTTGGTCAGTGGGGTGTGCCAGCAGAAGTAGATGGGAATGGTAGTGCTTTGGTGGACATCTGTGCTGGTAAGGGGTTGGCAATAGCCAACACCTACTTTCGTCATAAGATGATCCACCGGTATACATGGAGAGTAATGAGGAGGATGGATGGTGAACTTGTTGAACGAAAGGCAATGATAGACTACGTGTGTGTGGATGAGCGAATGAGAAGACAAGTGTTGGATGCAAGGGTGTGGAGAGGGTGGGGGAATGGAGTCTCGGACCATCACTTAGTGATGGCCAAGGTAGAGCTGCAAAGAAAGTGGTTGAGGAGGCGAAGGGGAAGACAGGAGGAAACAGCTCCTGTGAGAAGAGTGGAGAAATTGCAAGATAGTGAGAAGAGGACAGAGTATAAGAGCATAGTGGAAGAAAGATTGGGAAGGTATGAGCTAGAGCAGATGGAAGGGGTGGAAGACGTATGTAAGATATTCACGGAAGAGATAAGCGCAGCGTGTGAGGTGGTTTGTGGAGTGAGGAGGAGATGCAAGGGTGTGCAAGGGACAGCATGGTGGAATGATGAGGTGAAACGAGCTGTGGAACAAAAGAATAAGGCATATGGTGAATGGTTGGCGAGTAGAGGTAGGGGAGAAGATGAGAGAGAGAAGAGAGAGGTATATGTGAGCAGGAGAAGGGAGGTTAAGAGACTGGTGAAGGAGAGTAAGAAGAAAGTGGATGAAGAGTTTGGGAGGAATCTGAGTGTGAAATGGAGGGAGAGTAAGAAATTGTTTTGGAAGGAGGTAAAGAAAGTAAGGATGTGTGAAAGGGGAAATAGTAGGGGAGTGAAAGATAGGAATAATAGATTGTTGGTAGAGAAGAGAGAGAAATTGAGGAGATGGAAGGAGCACTTTGAGGATTTGTTGAATGTAGAGAGTGAGAGCAGTGTGAGTATAAGTGGTTGGGGAATGGCTGGGAGAAGAAGAGATGAGAGGAGGGAGGAAGAGATCAGTAGGTCGGAAGTAGTGGAAGCGATGAAGAAGATTAAGCTGGGAAAGGCCCCAGGAATTGATGGAGTATGTGGTGAAATGCTTAGGTATGGGGGTGAGATTGTTGTGGAGTGGATATGGAAGTTGTGTAGATTGGCTTGGGAAGAGGGAAGGGTTCCAGAGGACTGGAAATCAGGTATAATTGTTCCTCTGTACAAAGGAAAAGGGGAGAGAGAAGTATGTGGTAACCATAGGGGTATTTGCCTTCTTAGTGTGACTGGTAAAATATATGGTAGAATACTCATTGATAGGGTTAGGCATATGACAGAGGAGCTAGTTGGAGAAGAACAAGGGGGATTTAGGAAGGGAAAAGGGTGTGTAGATCAGATATTTGTTCTAAGATGTTTAGTGGAGAAGTATCTAGAGAAGGGAAGGAAAGTGTACGCTGCCTTCATGGACTTGGAGAAAGCTTATGACAGAATAGATAGGAAAGGTATGTGGAAGGTATTAAGAATATATGGAGTGGAGGGGAAATTGTTGAGTGCTGTGAAGAGTATGTACGAGGGAGCTAGGGCTACGGTGCGAGTGGATGGTGAGCTGAGTGAGTTCTTTGATCTCAATGTGGGACTGAAACAGGGGTGTGTAATGTCTCCATGGCTGTTTAATATATATATGGATGGGGTCGTAAAGGAGGTACAAGGTAGGGCAGTGGATGTGGGGGTGGCCCTAACGAATGAGGGTGAGATTTGGAAGCTTCCGGTGTTGCTGTTTGCTGATGATACAGTATTGTTGAGTGAAGATGAATGGGAGTTGCAAGGTTTGGTGAATGAATTTGGGACAGTGTGTAGGAGGAGGAAGCTGAAAGTTAATGTAAACAAAAGTAAAGTTATGGTGTTTGAGAGGAATGAAGTCACAGAGTGTGCAGTGAGGTTGGATGGTGAGGATATGGAGAATGTGAGTGCATTCAAGTACTTGGGTAGTGTGATGAGTAAGGATGGAACTTTGGGGGATGAAGTGCGTGAAAGGGTACAGCAGGGAAGGAAGGTTGTAGGCATGCTGAAAGCAGTGATGAGAAATAGGGAAGTGAGTATGGAAGTTAAGAAGTCTCTGCATGATGGTATTGTGATCCCTACCCTGACGTATGGAAGCGAGGCGTGGACCTTGCAAGAGGGGAACAAGTCAAGAGTGAGAGCAGTGGAAATGAGTTACTTGAGAGGAGCATGTGGAGTGACATGGAGGGACAGGTTGACGAATGAAGAAGTGAAGGAACGTTGTGGGGTAGATGTGGATGGGGTTGAAAAGATTAGGAGAAATACACTGAGGTGGTTTGGACATGTGGAGAGGATGGAGAGTGAAAGACTGACTAAGAGGGTGTATGTGGGTGAGGTGGAGGGAGGGAGAGGGAGGGGTAGACCGAGGATGAGGTGGAGGGATGGAGTTGAGAGGTATATGAGGGAGGGGGGGGTGAGTTGGGGGGAGGGGAGTCAAATGGTGGGTGACAGAGTGACTTGGAGGCGTTTTGTCTGCGGCCACCCTTTGCGGGATTAGGGCGTCGGGCTATAGATAGATAGATAGATAGAAAATACGTAGCATTCACTTTCTCGTCCTGTATACTGGCATTGAGAGTGAATGTCACTTTCATCTTCACTCTCATAACTCATAGCATTCAGACATGCTAGAGTGAAACTTTCACTTTCATTACTCCTAGGGTATATACTCGTATTCTTATAATACTACTCATTTACATTTCTATTTACGTTCTCTATTTTATTTACGTTATTTACATTTCTATTTTATTTACACTGTGTTGTGCATTGTCACTTGAAGTAACTTATAAAACTATTTTCCATTGTTCACGTATATTTACATTCATTACTTTCACTTGCTGTTTACACATTATTTACACATTATTTACAATTCCACTTGCACTGTTTTACTCAACAGAAAGATCGTAGTCACTCTTTTATCAATTGTCAGCCCTTTACCTCTTTCCACACGAGGTTTAGTAGGGGGTAAAGGTCACAGAGCCATTTGCATGGGGGTGAAAAAAGGCCTTGAAGTCAGCAAGATGAAACATACATCCTCTCACTTCGGAAGATGAGAGTAATCTGATAACGCAGGGCCAGCCAGCCTGGAGGCCTGTTTAGGGGTTATTCAGAGTTACCAATATTACTTCTTGAAACAGCTAAGTCTAGCACTGATATGATTGGCAGGAAATCTAGACAATACATTATAAATTTGGTAGTTCCAGGTGAATGTAAATATCACTTAGGCTTCTCCCTTCCCTCCTTACATGTATATTTATTACGAAAATAGATTAGAGGCCTACTTAGGAGATATATAATCAGAGCTACCAATGTTAAATCTTGAAACAGCTTTGTGTAGCACTGATATGATTGCCAGGAAATCTAGACAATACATTATAAATTAGGTAGTTCCAGGTTAATGTAAATATCACTTAGGCTTCTCCCTTCCCTCCTTACATGTATATTTATTACGAAAATAGATTATATGGCATATTTCAAGGGGAAAAAAACAGTGAAAATTAGCGAACGAGTCCACGTGAGGTGTTGTCAGGTGATAATTAGCCAATTCCAGGTGTATGGCACTCTCACTTACCTGATTTCTTTCTTGTATATATTATTTGGTATAAGAATACGACATAGGGCTTATTTCAATGGATGAAATCAGTGAAAAATTCCAGGGAAGATTTAATTAGCGTAGCATGGCCGGGCAGGCGAGAGGATAGGGTAATGGAGGGGGGGTAGGGAGGGGAGTCAAGAACGGGGAGAAATGGTTAAATTGTCAACAATGGATGGGAGAACAGATGAGATTAGGGGTGCTGACTAGTGTTGGACATTGTCAGTACTGATAGATGATACAAGCCCCCACTTGGAAGCCCGGGTGAATTCAAAATAACACAGAATCACAAAAGCGACGCCCCGCGGTATGATCCCTTGCTCCCAAGCGTCACGAAAGTGACGCCCCGCGGTTAAGGGATTAATAGTACTTTAAGTTGCACATAAACTTACCAGAACAGTACAGTACTGTAAATATTTAACTTACAAATACTGTGCTACTGTACTCGGGAATGTCTCACTCACTGAATAATTTCCCGCCTAGATCGTCACATAATCAAAACAAACCGCGCGCTGCGGTGACGTTCGAGGATTTGATCTTTCAAAGGCCTCTCCTGCGTTAATTTGTAGTTTTCATAATGGTTTTTTAATCTTACGTTGTCTTATATGTATCCCAGCCCTTACCGTGTATAATTGCGAGCGCGTTCCGTGAGATCGTGTTCCGTGCGAGTTACCTGTATATATATATATCTATATATATAGATATATATATATATATATATATATATATATATATATATATATATATATATATATATATATATATATATATATATATATATATATATATATATATATATATATATATATACACACACACACACACATACATACAGGCATACCCCAGTTTAACGATCTAATTGGTTAGGAAAGCCCCATTGTTAGGCGGGGTATCGTATATCGCGGTACTGTACTTTTAACATGTAAAGCAATGTTGACTGTTTACCAGTCTTGGGTTTCCCCCCAAACCAAGTCCAAAACCCACCCAAATGAGCCCAAAAACAAGTTTAAAGCCAATCTAAATGGCCCAACAGCTGTCAAGGAAGCTAACCTAAGCCTAACACCTATAAATAACTCATTAAAACCAACAAACAGAATCTGAAAATCATCAAATATAAGTATGGAAAAAATCAAGCTTAGTAAACTCTAGCCCAAAATGATAATGTCCACCCCACCTATGGCTAAAATACATTACTCTAAGTCTTAAAACAGTTTATAAATAAACCTAAGCACACAATTTTGGACTAAAATATCATCAAAATTGGCTTTAAAAATCAAAAACCATCGTTAAACCGGGGTTTGGCAATCGTTAGGCGGGGTATCGTGGTATTTCTACCCCATCGTTAAGCTTGGGTATCACAATTAGGGGTATCGTATATCGATACTGTATGCATAAAATTTACTACCCCCCTTCCCCCAGATGTAAATGGTCATTCAGTCATATTGGCATTGTGAGTTTGAGTGCTTTGGGAAAGGCTTGACAACATTACCTTCGTCATCCCCTTCAAACAGGGTAAGGTATTATGGTACGTTAACATTACGTTAGGCCTAAGTTGGTGAGGTACAGGTTGGTGTACTGTAAAAAATGGCTTTTGTGATGATTTTTTAGCTTGATTAGACCTAAGCAGGGTGTAAGCCCAGAAGCACAGTTCTTGAGGACAACATGAGGGACCCTATCAGGCCCACATGCCTTGTCAGTATTGAGGCCAGTGATGGCAGTAAATACATCAGCTGAAGAAATTTTAATGTTAGACATGAGGAAGTCAAAGGGGGGAAGTGATGGAGGAACAGCACCAGAATCATCTAAGGTGGAACTGGAGGAGAAAGTCTGAGCAAAGAGATCTCCTTTATCAGTAAAAGAAATAGCTACAGAGACATCAGATTAGGAAAGAGGTGGGAAGGATGATGATGATGTAAAGTTGTTAGAAAGGTTTTCAGCATGGTGCCAGATGGAGCAGGAAGAAATGAGTTGGAAAGCTGAATGCATTCAGTATGGATGAAATTATTTTTAGCACAGCGAAGTACAAACTTAGCATGATTCCAGGCAGAAACATAAAAAAAGATGTGATTCAGGGGTGGGTTGGCTCCAGTACCTTTTATAGGCCCTCTCCTTGATGTGGACAGCATTAGAACATGCATGATTAAACCAAGGGTTTTTTGCATTTGTCAAAGGATATGAGAAAGGAATGTATGCTTCCATGTCTAAGAGAATAACCTCCGTAATGCCGAGGCACACTCAGATGGCTCCCGGCCATGGAAGCAATAATCATTCCAGGGAAAATCAAAGAAGTTCTGCCTGAAGGCCTCCCAATCAGCAGCTCCAAAGTGCCACAAATGACGTTTCTTTGGAGGGTCCACAGGCCGTACCAGAGCAAGAGGACAGGTTGAGGTAATAAGGTTGTGATCGGAGGAGCCCAACGGAGAGGAGACAGTAACAGTGTAAGGTGAAGGATTGGTTGTAAGGAAAAGATCAAGTATGTTGGAACTCTCTCCAAGGTGGTCAAGGATATGGGTAGGGTGCGGTACAAGCTGCACTAGGTCAAGAATAGAAAAGATGTAGGCTTGTTCACCAGGTGGATCAGTGAAAGGAGAGGAGAGTCAAAGGTGGTGGTGAACACTGAAATCTCCTAGAATGGAGATTTCAGAGAAAGGAGAAATGGATAGGATATGTTCTATTGTAGAAGTAAGATAGTCGAAGAATTTTTCATAGTCAGTTGAATTATGGGATGGGTAAACAGCATGGATGTATTTAATCAGAGAATGACAGGAAAGCCGAAGCCAGAGAGCAGGGAATTCAAAAGAATCAAGTTCAAGAACAAGAGAGCAACATAAGTCGTTGTGTACATATACACAACGGCCACCTTGCTTCAAAATGAGTAAAGAGAAAGTAGGAGGCTACAGATACGGGTCTGCTGTCAGTTACCTCAGACAGCCGAGTCTCAGTTAAGAAAAGGTGAGGTTTAGAGGAGGGGAGGTGGTGCTCAACATAAAGAAAGTTAGAGGAAAGGCTGCGAATGTTGCAGAAATGAAGAAGTGAGTCAAACAGTGGTTCCAGGCAGCCTGCTGAATCATCAATGGGAGAGGGGCAGATGGTGGGGGCATTTATGTCCTCTCACCCCCAGGGACTCCGAGGCTTGGTTATCAGACGCTTTTTTTTTTTTTTTTTTTTTTTTTTTTTTTAAAGGAAGTGTAGTATGTAATATGCATGTAATTTGGTGTTGACAGTTACAGAAACTTGTACTGGAGAACATGCTGGCCTACTCTCTATTGCCAAAACACTAAAAAAGTTCAGCAAAGGGGGTTGGTTAGGAACAAGTCCTAAGGACTGATGAAATGGGAGCTCCAGCTCTCCCTGTCATCAGCTTTCCATCCACCTTGGGAGTACTGCCCTGCTCGACTGGTGCAACAGTTAATACATGAGTGGCTAAGTCCAATGTATGCCAACCACATACATAATGTGGTGTAGTGTACTGCGTGGTAGTGGCTCACATTAAAAATGTCATACTTTTGTAGATTTTAAAACTGTCTTCAGTCTAGTATATCTAATATACTTTGAAAAGCTTAGCACACGCAAAAACCAAATTGCAAATCTTGTAAGTATAGCATATAATGAGAAGCACAGGTAAGATCTATCAGTACAGACCCACAGCTGGGGGAGGGGGGTGGAAAGGGTCAGGTGATCACAGAAAAATGAATCACTCTCTGCAGCTCAGAAGTTTACTGCTGCTTCTCAACGTTGCTTATGCAAACACCCTGACCCCCATAGTAAGCATGCAGCAGACCTTTGACCAGCCAGCTGCTATGGAAGTCCAGATTCAGCAGAAAAGGCCTCACTCCCCTTTGAGAAGTGTGACTACAGGCCTGATATAATGTTTTTCCATCAACTAAAGGACTGTTTTACTGTATAAGCTGAGCTTAAACAAAGTTGCCAAATGTCGTTCATCCTCTCATCTCAGAATTACTGCCCTCTTATTGCTCCCATCCTGCCCTCTTTCTTATTATATACAGTAAATCACTTCTTTATTTAGACGAGTGAAACAAGTGATTGTAAATATTACATCTAAAAAGGGAATATGAAAACTAATGGGTGCGGGCATTTTGTGACTATTTCAATAGTATGTGTACACCATTTATGTACACAAACCCACATGATCATCACACTTACACACCACCAGTATACAGTATACCTCACTCAACTTGCTGCTTTTGGCCTTCAATTCTTTTCTTTTCTTTATCTCTCTTTTCCCACCTACCCACTTATGAACCTTTAATGATTTTGATTAAAACTACAGTAATCACTCAATTATCCAGATGCTCTGTATAAGGACATCAGGCCTTGGGTCTATTATTTCTGCATCTGGATGTATTTGCCCATTACCAAAATAAAAGTTTCGACATCGGAGGCTGGGCTGCTGACAAGTTCAAAAAATTGATTAGATGGCTCGCTGGTCTCTCTGTTCACGCATGGGTAATGGACTGTAACCCACATGCTGAGCCAAAATGGCTGTCCCGATCCCTACCAAATGGTCAAAGTCCCTCGGCCACCTAGATCACTTGTCTGCTAACAGTTGTGTGTAATACAGAGTAATACAGTCAGCAACTCACGAGCTGACTGAAAACACCCATCTGGCTCCTCACCGATTTTTTTTTTTATGCGAGGAAGAACCAACGGTGGAGCCCGGAAAACATTCCTTCTAAGAAAAAAAAACAACACATAAGAGAGCCAAATTCAAGATCCATTCATTTCGAGATGCCTGGACACACTGCCTTTGAGAGACTGGAGATCACAGAAGTAGGAAATACAGACAGAGGGAGACAGTTCCAGAGCTGACTTGTTGCATAAATGAAGGACGAGGAGTAACAGTTATCTCTTGCATTAGAGAGTTGAACAGAAAAAGGATGAGAGATTGGTGCCAGACGGGTGCTACACGCCCGTTGTAGAGGTGAAGCGATGCAAGCAGACAGTTCAGAGGAGCAGTGACCATTGAAGTAGTGACAGAAAAGAGATAAAGATGCAACAGTGCGGCGAAGAGACAGAGGCTGAAGGGAGTCAGTAAGAGGAGAGTTGATAAGATGAACAGCCTTTGACTCCACTCTATTGAGAAGAGCTGTATGTGGGGAGCCTCCCACACATGAGAGTTGTACTCTACACAGGGGTGAGTAAAATCCATGTATAGTCAACAATTGTGCAGGGGTAAAGAAGGCATGGAGTCGGCTTAGCACACCTAATCTCTTGGAACCAGATTTTACAAGAGATGCAATATGATCTTTTCAAGATAAGTCCAGAGTGAATGAAACCCCACGCATATTCAAGGATAATGCAGGATTGAACTGGATATTATTAACCCCTACACCGCGGGCATGTTTACCGACGTTTTGCGTGTGCCGCGGGGTTATTCGGGCTCTGACAGACTCTCAAAAAATATTTGCCAAAAATCAGTTATTAGTCCTAGAATATTAAAATTACATATGCTTATGGCACATACCTTCTGCTTTCTCCTGGAATGTTTGTTGAGCCTTCATCAGTTACCGTAGGACTTGTGGAGACCTCTGAAGTTGGGTAATTCTCCACTTTACACTTCCCGACAACCCGTAATATGATTACCACAGCCAGATATTATCACTATAAACACTACTCTATGATTTTCAAGTTGTTTGAGATCCATACTCCCAAAAAAAACCCACTGTGAAAGCAATGAAAATTACGAGCACGTCTGACCGTCGCACTGGCACTAGTTCGCTCTTGGTACTCTGTCATTTATTATTCATAAAACCCCTCACACTTTATATTTCTATTACTATATAACACTTATATATATCTACAGTCTTTATCCATAAGTTTCCTTCAGTAGCATTAGTTTACTGTCACTGTAGGGATTCAATTTCTTTTAGTAAAATACGTAGCATTCACTTTCTCGTCCTGTATACTAGCATTGAGAGTGAATGTCACTTTCATCTTCACTCTCATAACTCATAGCATTCAGACATGCTAGAGTGAAACTTTCACTTTCATTACTCCTAGGGTGTATACTCGTATTCTTATAATACTACTCATTTACATATCAATTTACGTTCTCTATTTTATTTACGTTACTTACATTTCTATTTTATTTACACTGTGTTATGCACTGTCACTTGAAGTAACTTATAAAACTATTTTCCATTGTTCACGTATATTTACATTCATTACTTTCACTTGCTGTTTACACATTATTTACACATTATTAACAATTCCACTTGCACTGTTTTACTCAATAGAAAGATCGTAGTCACTCTTTTATCAATTGTCAGCCTTTTACCTCTTTCCACACGAGGTTTAGTAGGGGGTAAAGGTCACGGGGCCCTTTGCATGGGGGTGAAAAAGTCCCTGAAGTCAGCAAGAAGAAACATACGTACCCCCACTTCGGAAGATGAGAGTAAACTGATAACGGAGGGCCGGGGTAGAGGCCTACTTAGGGGATATTCAGTGCTACCAATGTTAGCTCTTGAAACAGCTATGTCTAGCACTGAAATGATTGGCAGGAAATCTAGACAATACATTATAAATTAGGTAGTTCCAGGTGAATGTAAATATCACTTAGGCTTCTCCCTTCCCTCCTTACATGTATATTTATTACGAAAATAGATTATATGGCATATTTCAAGGGGAAAAAAACAGCGAAAATTAGCGAACGAGTGTACGTGAGGTGTTGTCAGATGATACTTAGCCAATTCCAGGTGTATGGCACTCTCACTTACCTTATTTCTTTCTTGTATATATTATTTGGTATAAGAATAGGACATAGGGCTTATTTCAATGGATGAAATCAGTGAAAAATTCCAGGGAAGATTTACTTAGCGTAGCACGGCCGGGCAGGCAAGAGGATAGGGTAATGGAGGGGGGGTAGGGAGGGGAGTCAAGAACGGGGAGAAATGGCTAAATTGTCAACAATGTAGCAGCCGTGGCTCAGTGGGTTAGAGCGCTCCGCTCTGACCGAAGGGTCGGAGGATCGAATCCACCCAAGGGTCATTGGTAGACATCAGGAAGGGCATCCGGTCATAAAATGCTACACGCTCCAGTCCAAAAGTCCTCTACCCAGGGGCAACGCCTTAGCCTTTCGGGGATACCTGGCGTAAAACCAATTTATTTTTTTTTTTTTTATATAATGGATGGGAGTACAGATGAGATTAGGAGTGCTGACTAGTGTTAGACATTGGAGGTACTGATAGATGATACAAGCCCCCACTTGGAAGCCCGGGTGAATTCAAAATAACACAGAATCACAAAAGCGACGCCCCGCGGTATGATCCCTTGCTCCCAAGCGTCACGAAAGTGACGCCCAGCGGTTAAGGGGTTAAACATTAGTGGGTAATCCTATGGAAGATTCTGTTGGGTTGATAGGTGTAAAAACTAAGTCTTTGATGCATTAAAAACAAGATTATTTTTATCCCAGTCAGAGATACAAGCCAAGTCAGACATTAGGTGTACCCTTGTTTGTTGAAGTAACTGCTGAGATGGATGTTGCAGAAACCGAATGGAAAGGTGAAGGGTGGAATCATCAGCATATGAGTGGATAGTATTAGATGTACAGCTTAGAAGATCATTGATGAATAAAAGGAAGAGAAATGGTGATAGGACAGAGCCCTGAGGAACACCATTGTTGATAGATCTAGGAGAAGAACTATGGCTGTCTACAACAGCAGCTACAGAACAATCAGAAAGGAAGCTATAGATGAAGGCACAGTTAGAAGGATAGAAACCGTAAGAGGGCAGTTTGGAAATTAAAGCTTTATGCCAGACTCGATCGAAAGCCTTTAAGATGTCAAGTGGAATGTAAAAGGAGCCTCGAAAGGAGGATGATCAGGAGTGTGAAAGGTATGTGAGAAGATCGCCAGTGGAGCATCCCTGACGGAACCCATATTGACAATCAGAAAGAAGGTTGTGACAGGAAAGATGTTTTAAAATTTTTCTGTTAAGAACAAAATTGAAAACTTTTGAGACACAGGGTGTTAAAGCAATTGGATGATAGTTAGATGGTTGGGAATAGTCACCCTTCTTTGGGTCTGGCTGAATGAGAGCAAACTTCCAGCAAGAATGAAAGGTATAAGTTGAAAGATGAAGGCGAAAGAGTTTACCTAATCAGGTTGTAAGCACAAAAGCACAGTTCTTGAGGACAACAGAAAGGATTCCATCAAGCCCATATGGTCAAAGTCCCCAAGCTGGCCGAATCAGTGGAAACGTACTGGTCTTGCACGAGTAACACAAAGCCTACACCACAAGCAGAGCAAAAACGCCTATCCATCTCCTCACCATACAGTCAGAGTTCCCCTGCAGCTCTCCCATCTCCCTCCCACCATCCCTCCTCTGTCCCCTCCCATGCTCACCATTGCCAGGCTAATCTCTCTCCCTGTCCCTGAGTCCTTCCCCACCCTCCCTGTATCGCTGAGTTTTTTGTTTTTTGGCAATTTATTTAAATGTATAGTAATCAGAGGGGCCTCTGTCTTATTAGAGTAATGGGAAAAGTATATGGTAGGATACTTATTGACAGAGTTATGGAAATAACAGAGAAATTAAGTGGAGAGGAACGGAGAGGTTTTAGAAAAGGAAGAGGTTGTGTAGATCTGACAATCATTCTTAAATCTTTAGTATAAAAGTTTCTTGAGAAGGGAAAGAAATTGTATGCAGTCTTCATGGATTTGGAGAAAGCATATGACAGGGTGGATAGACAAGGAATTTGGAAAGCATCAAGAATACAGGCATACCCCACTTTAATGAACCAACTGGTTAAGTAAAAACCCATCGTTAGGCAGAGTATTGTATCTCAGGGTAGATTTACCATGTAAATTATAGGAATGCATTTTTGAGCCTTGGGTTTCCCCCCTAACCAAGTCCTAAACCCTCCCAAATGAGTCCAAAAACAAGTTTAAAGCAATCTAAATGACCTCACAGCTGTAAAAGAAGCTAACCTAAGACTAAAACCGGTGCCCGTCTTGTACATAGTCAAGGTCACTGAAGAATGCCATCTCTGACACATATTCAAACTCAGTAGAGCAGAATCAACTGCACTGTATACAATCCCACCATCAGATGGTCCCGGGACAATTAAATAAACATCTATTATGCATAATAAAAATGTAAGAATGACACAGAATAATCCAAAATGTGAATTGTTGTGAGGGAGAATCGTTGATGTTTTGTTGGGGCATTCTCGACAGGGAATGCGATTGATGATGTGATCAGGATAGCCTTTTCAAAGGCCCCTCCTTATGTCATTTTTGACACTGTTCTGGTTGCTGAGCTCCTTTATTTTCTTCTCTCTTATACTCCAACATTTATTTAGGAATTCCTTTGTATTTTCAAAGCGTTTTTCCTCAAACAGCCTGAATGTAAACACATGATTTATTGGTCATAGTTTTCATCAATGCAGCAAATATCTACTCTTTAAAGCTTTCATAATTATTAATATTTATTTAAAATTATTATTCTGTATTCCATGATAGGTTAGATGTTTAATGGTCAAACACGAAATATTCTTTGTTGCATCAACTAGCTGTACACAATGCTTTGTACCTGGCCTGATGAGCGAGAATCCATACCCCAAATGACTGTGTTCACTCCACCTATGGCTAAAACACATTAATCTAAGTCTAAAATCAGATCATAAATCAACCTAAACACAAAATTTTAGTCTAAAATATCAACAAAATCAGTTTTTACAAATCAAAACCCATCACAAAACCAGGGGTATGCCTACAATAGGCAGGGTAGGGTGGTATTTCTACCCCCATCACTATTCCGGGGTATCACATCTAGGGGTACCGTAAATCGAGTTTGCCTGTATATGGAGTAAATGGGAAGTTGTTGAATGCCGTGAAGAGTAGGTATGAGGGTGCTAAGGCTGCAGTGTGTGTGGACAGTGAACTGAGTGAATTTCTCTATCTGAAGGTTGGATTGAAACAGGGATGTGTCATATCTCCATGGCTGTTCAATCTGTATATGGATGGGGTTATAGAAGAGGTGTAAGGTAGGGCGCTGGATGTTAGAGCGGCCCTAATGAGAGAGGGCAGTGTTTGGAAACTCCCTGTACTGCTATTTGCAGATGATGCTGTGTTGTTAAGTGAAAATGAAGGGAGCCTGCAAGGCTTGCTGAATGAGTTTGGAAGAGTGTGTAAGAAACGGTACCTAAAGGTGAATCAAGGGATGTGCAAAATTATGGCCTTCAGGAGAAATGAAGCCACTGAATATACAGTGAAATTGGATGAGGAGGAAATGGAAAATGTGTGTGTTTACGTGCTTAGGTAGTGTGATGAGTAAGGATGGAAGTCTAGTGGGTGAAGTGCTTGAAGAGGTACAACAAGGAAGAAAGGTTGCTGGTTCTTTGAAAGTGGTGCTAAGAAACAGAGAAATGAGCATGGAAGTAAAAAAGTCGCTGCATGACAGCATTGTGATACCAACTCTGATGTGTGGGAGTGAAGCTTGGACCTTGTTGGAGGGACACAAGTCAAGAGTGAGGGCGGTGGAAATGAGTTATCTGAGCGGAGCATGTGCGGTCACATTGAGAGACAGACTGACAAATAAGGAAATGAAGAAGCGTTGTGGCGTGGATGCAGAAGTGACAGAAAGCGTTAGGAGAAATACACTGAGGTGGTTTGGCCATACGGAAAGCAAGAGACTGACGAGGAGAGTGTATGAGTGAGGTGGAGGGAGGGGAGAGGGAGAGGGAGGACAAGGATAAAATTGAGGGATGGAATGGAGAGGTGGAGGAGGAGGGGGAGAGGGAGGGAGAGGACAAGGATGAGATGGAGGGATGGAGTGGAGAGGCATATGAGACAGGGGTGTGTGAGTTGGGAGCAGTGCAGTGAAATGATGGGGGCAGGTGACATGGAGGTGATTTTTTTTTGGACACCCCTTCCGGGATTAAGACGTCTGGCAGTAGATAGACAGACAGATTATTGGTTGTGTCAAAATTCCAAAACACCATGAGAAAGCTCATGCAATTCTGTATATATATATAGACATATGCTTAGCTCTTCCACCGTGCGGGCAAAATTTTGTGCTAGGATGTTGAGAAGTTTTTTGAAGGTATTATTTACTCTTGAACAAGTATATTCTCACTGCATTTCTGTACTTTTACTCATCAGTTTTGTGTATTTTTATTAGCTTATAGTATAAATACCAGCAAAGATGATGGTATGCAATTTATACCAATATAACCATACTTGGACATGGGAAAGCTTTTCTTTGAGCCACGGAAGCAGCCATCAGTCTGTTGTTGTCCCACAAACTTTTTAAAACTTATGGTTCTTGGAAGGGTTAAAGATACTTATTGCAACTGTCATCTTCACAGATTTTTTTTTTTATTTGTGGGCATTTGTTTACAGCTTTCTTAGTGTCTATTATTATACTGGATATTCCCACGCGTGTTTTGATGTCTAAGTACTGTACAACTGAAACACCAGAGAACACTGCCAAAATCAGGAGGGGTACTGTACATTACAGGTTGGATATTTGTGGATTTCTGCTGTTTATGCAATGTTTTCTTAGTGTCTAGCATTACACTGGAGATTTCCATGTATGTTTTGATGTCTAAATACTGCTGGAAGACCAGAGAACACTGCCAAAATTAGGAAGAGTACTGTACATATAGGTTGGGTATAGGTAGTAGGTTGGGTATAGGCAGGGTATGGGTACAGTAGAGGATACTCCTCTGTGTCTGGATTTTGCCCGTATCCAGGCATGTCTTTGGCTCTATTACGTCGGATAATCGAGAGATTACTGTACTAACCCCTCCGTGGCTGAAGGCCCGGAATTTTCCGTGCACACCAGGCCGAAGCCGGGGTCATTTTTTTTAAGTTTCGAAAATTGATTTTTTTTTTTCTTGCCATATTGAAGAGAAAGTTCAGATGCACCTAACAGTGCAAATCCCAGCTTCCTAGACGCATTTTATGGCTTGCAGTGGAGCGCAGAAGTTGCAGAAATATCGGCAACCGATATCGCCGCCCAGGGGCACTGCCACAACGCAACTGGGCAGGTGTTGTTATTTTTTTTTTTTTACCTCCCAAAACAATAAGAATGGTGCTGGAACGTTATGCATATATGAGATATGATGATATTGAATGATTTCAGTACATAATCTGTTAGGAATGGCTGGAAAAAAAAAATATTTATGAATCCTTTTTCACCTTTTTGATATAAAATATGTTTATGGTAGTTTCGTGTTATTTTTTATGTTATCATTGTGTCCATGCTTGGAAAAGGGAGCAAAAGAGTTGAATTCTCGGTCCTAAATGAGAAAACTGCACCTCCTCCAAGGTTAGACTCTGCCACAGGAGAATAAAGTGGAGGGTCAGATCCGATTAGCAATGTGGAGGTTGAGTCGCAACTTTGAGCTCGCACACCACAAGCATGGCTAAAAATAGAATCGTAATGCAGTTTCAGAAGTTTAATTATTATGAATACAGATACAAAGCAGAAATAAATAAGTTTACAGACAGGGGAAAATGTATTTTTTCCGTAATAACATGTTCATCTTTCTCTATCATTTTACGTTCATCTTTACCATTTAACCTTGTTATTTTCGCAATATATATTGCTGTCTCGTAAACAGGGTGGTTGTATGTGTTTAGCAAGGGAGGAAAAAGGTTGTATTTTCTGTCTGGGTTGAGATAATGGGTGTAACTATGTGTTTTTAGGCATGGCCACGAGGGAAAAAATCATACATCCACTCGTCATGACAGCAGGTGGTGAACTGACAGATGATATGTGAAAGTGTGACGTCAAGGTCAGTCTCATGTCCCAGATTTTCGTTCACTTCCCGAAGATTTTCAGCTTTCTATAAGTTGCACTGCATCAATTGATCCAAACCATTACAGCAAACCTGAGCAAATAGGTAAAGATACCAAGACAAAAATGTATTTTTCACTTATAATTATGTCTTTTTTGTATGTGCCTGTATTACCTCATAATCGTAAGCAGGTGGTTGTGTGTGTTTTGCAAGAGAGGACAAAGATGATATGTTTTGCCTGGGTCGAGATAATGGGTGTAGTTGTGCTTGTTTAGGCATGGCTAGGAGTGAAAAAATAAAAAAACCACTCATCACAGCTGCAGGCTTTGAACTACTTGATGAGGTGTATGGGAGTGTAGTGTAGGTCAGTTTGAAAACGTTCAGAACATTCCCAAAAATTTTTGCAGTTTTTTATAAGCCGCGCTCAAACGACGCCTGCTGCCACTGACCGGCTAAACGTCATTCGACGCCGATGGCCATGGAGGGGTTAAGTTACAAAACAGGTGTCTGGGTAACAATATTCCTTCACACTGAATCAGGCAAAGCAATGAACGAAATCTTCAATAAAAATCATATTAATGTTTCTCCCATCCATATCCAATATCCCGATATCAACAGTAAATATCAGTACTGTACTGTACATAGTTTGGTAAAATATATATATATATATATATATATATATATATATATATATATATATATATATATTAGGTACTTATTTATAGCCAAGCATGGTTCTTTGAACTTTGAATTCGAGGAAAGGTTAAAGAAGGCTAGTCAGGCAATGGGAATGCTTAAAAATATTTGGAATAATAAAAATTTTTCTGTGCATACAAAAATCAAACTTTATAAGGTAATGGTTAGGAGTATCTTAATTTATGGACACGAGTCTTGGTACAGCACAGTGACTATGGAAAATAAATTCTTGGTGTTTGAAAACAAAGCACTCAGAAGAATATTAGGAGTTAAGTGGTGGGAAAGGATACCAAATAGTAGAATTAGAGAAATAACGGGAGTGCAGCCGGTCGATGAATATGTTAGGTTCTCGCGATGGAAGTGGCTAGGACATGTGTATAGGAGACAGGGAATAGTACGAGGTACACCAGGGTGGATGGCACTTGGTAGCAGAGGTAGAGGAAGGCCAAAAGAGAAGTGGGTGAGGACAATGAGACGGGAAGCTGGAGATGAGTGTTGGGGAGATCTTGAGGAGTTAGCACAAGATAGGATGTGGTGGTGTGAGTTCATCGAGGCCCTATGCATCCCCGAGGGTGCCACAGGTTGATATATATATATATATATATATATATATATATATATATATATATATTGTTACATAGCCTATGATTTCATCATCCTTTGTGTAATTTTAACGTACAGTATGCTGCATGTTTGATCACGAGCGTGTTCTGCCTCAGTCCCCCCCTTCTACCGTTATAGTAGAGTAAGTCGTTCTTTCTGTTGTTCAGAGCAGGATTGTCAGCTCTTTGTCCCCTATGGCTTCATTTGCGCGTCCTTCTTACAAGTTGTATCAAGCTCTGCTGGCCCCTATATAATGGGCTCAGTCTCTGCATTATTGCCACTTAGATCTACTCCTCATTTTGTTCACATCTCTGTCCTCCCCTGTACAGTTATTATTATTGTGAGTTTCTCAGGAAGTCTCCAACCATCTAGCAGCTGTGTGTAATTTGAGTATAACTGTTGTTGCATTTTTTCTTGTACTGTGTAGCATAAGGCCTAGTAGGGTTTTTGTAATTTGTGTGGGGTTCTTGTTGTCAGCCATCATTAATAATAGTTTGTATCTGTAATAATATATCTGGCCTTCACTGAGTATTATCTGGTATCTCATTTTAACAGAGCTGACTTAGATAAATTTACTCTTGCTAATTTTGTGTTAATAGAGGCTATTGCAGTTAACCATATATTTAACCTGTTTTTTGCCATTACATTATCCTTATGAGTCCTGAATGTTTTGTTGTTAGTTTGAGCATTAAACTTTAACTTGTAATTTTACCTAACTCTTTTGCTTTGAACCTGGAACTTTACGGGACAGTAGTGACTCTTAGTATTCTCACTTAATGTGTACATTATCTTTCTCTGTTCCATAACATAAATTTGGCGACCTCGCCAGGATATTCAGGATATTATCATAAGGATATTGCTTGATATTTTGTGACTGTGATTTATTCATGATGTCTACTATTTCTACACTTGATGAAGCCAAAGATTTTTTGTCAAATGTGCAAACAGTGTGTGATGTAGAAAACAGAACAAAGAATGAACTTAAGCTTGTTGCTCAACAATTGGGAATTGCTGTTCGCTCTCATCATTCTAAAGATCAAATTGTTGACATGATTAATGAAAGCTTGTTTAATGTAACTCCTCGAAATGAGCAAACGCAGATTGAATTAGCTAAGTTACAGCTAGCCCTGCAGAAGGCCCGTGCTAAGGAGGCTGAATTTCAGGCAAATGCTCGTATTCAAGAGGCACAGGTACAGGCTCAGGCACAAGTTGAACTTGCCAGGATTCAGGCAGACCATGAGTATCGCATGAAACAAGGTGGAACTGGATCATCTAGCTCTGATGATTTTGATGTGGCTAAAAATGTTAAACTTGTCCCTCCTTTTAATGAATCTGATTTAACAAAGTATTTTCAGTTGTTTGAGAGGGTAGCTACAGGTTTTAATTGGCCTAAAAAGTATTGGCCAGTACTCCTTCAAACTGTTCTCACCGGTAAAGCTCAAGTAACTTATGCATCTTTGCCTCAGGATCAATCTGATGATTATGATGTAGTTAAGAGCTTGATTCTTAAGGCCTATGAGCTTGTTCCTGAAGCCTATAGAGTAAAATTTAGGACAACTTACAAGCAAGATAAGCAATCCCATGTTGAGTATGCAAAAATCAAAGAAGATCTGTTAGAGCAGTGGTTAAATTCTAAGAATGTGGATTCTGATTTTGGTAAGTTTAAGCAGATGATTTTGCTGGAGGACTTAAAAAGGTGTATTTATAAAGATGTAAGCCTATATATTGATGAGAGAAGAATAGATAATTTGTCTGATGCTGCAGTTTTAGCTGATGAATATGTTCTCACTCACAAGAGATATTCTAAAGAAAAAGGGAAAGCTGAGAGTAAGTACGTTGCCTCTACTCAGAGTACAGGTAACAGGAAAGAGAATAAAGATGATGTTTCTCAGGAAGTAAATACCAGCTCCACCTCTAGATTTCAGAAAAGTAAATGTACTTATTGTAGTAAGCTTGGTCATACTACGGAGAAATGTTTCAGGAGACAGCGTGATGTGAACAATAAGGAGTCTTTAAATATTAAGTCAATTGGTCTAGTGTCCACCCTTGAGAGTTCCCAGAATTCTTTAACCGAGTTAACTGAACCTGCTTTGAGGGGTAACTTAAATTCTCATGATGGAGCTCCTCTTTTGAGCAGTAACGTGGGTGACACTCTCAAGAGTTCATGTGCTAATTTCCTGTCTGATGGTTTTGTCAGTCCTCTGGACAGTAATGACAGGAAATCAGTTCAAATATATCATGATACAGGTGCTTGCCAATCCCTTATGCTGACCAGTGTTCTAGGCTCTAATGTTAATTCCTCTGATGAAACTGTAATCTTACAAGGTGTAGGGAATAATTACTACTCTGTCCCTCTGTGCAGAGTGAATTTAGAGTCTGGTTTTGCTAATGGTTCCATTATGGTTGGGTTGGTTGAGACACTCCCAATGTCAGGTGTAACTTTCTTACTTGGAAATGATATTGGTGGAAGTCAAGTGTGTCCAGCTCCTCAGTTGTCTACTGAGCCAGTGGCTGCGTCCCAGGATTGTGATGTCCCTGATGCGTTCCCTGCATGTGCTGTCACTAGGGCTAAGTCTAAAGTTACTGGTGATTTAGAGGATAATGATGATGATGATGTTATCCTAGCTGACACTTTTCTTGCTAATTTGGACCACTCACCAGATGAGGCAGTACCCCGTAGTGTTGATAATTTGTCTCGTCAAGAGTTGGTTGAGTTGCAAGTTGCTGACCCTGAGTTGAAAGGTCTAGCTAACTCTGCTTGCAGTGAGGAAGAGTCAACTGGTGCTTCTACTTGTTATTATATAAAGTCAGGAGTACTTATGAGGAAGTGGAGATCCCCAACAGCATCAGCCGACTGTGAATGGGAGGTTGTACATCAAGTTGTCATCCCTCGTGTTTGTAGGCAGGATATCATTAGAGTGGCTCATGATTCCAGTTTGGCAGGACACCTTGGAGTGAGGAAGACTGTGGCACGCATTTTGAAACACTTCTACTGGCCAGGTATCTTCAGGGATGTTTCCTGGTATTGTAAGTCTTGTCACACCTGTCAAGTTGTGGGGAAGTGTAATCAGACTGACAAGGTTGCACCTCTAGTTCCCATTCCTCCTTTTGAGGCGCCATTCACCCGTGTGTTGGTGGATATTGTGGGCCCTCTTCCTAAAACTTCTTCAGGATTTTCTTATGTGCTGACCCTGATTGATATGGCTACTCGTTATCCTGAAGCCATTCCATTTAGAAATATCTCAGCAAAGAACGTGGTTAAGGAAATGCTAGGGTTCTTCACAAAGTTTGGTCTGCCCAAGGAGGTACAGTCAGACCGAGGAAGTAATTTCATGTCAAATGTTTTCAAGCAGTCTCTGAAAGAGTTGGGCATCACCCAGATCACGTGTTCAGCTTACAATCCCCAGACCCAAGGAGCGTTGGAGAGATATCATCAAACACTCAAATCGATGCTCAAGAAATACCGTTTGGAACATCAGAAAGACTGGGATAAAGGTCTGCCATTCGTTGTGTTTGCTGCAAGAGAATCTCCAAATGAATCACTGGGCTTCTCACCCTTTGAACTACTGTTTGGCCATGAAGTAAGAGGACCCCTTAAGCTACTCAAGGAATGCTGGCTGTTGGAGGAAGATGACGTCAAACTGCTGGAGTATGTGATGAAGTTCAAAGAACGGCTGTCCACTGCTTTACAGCTGGCGAGAGAGAATTTAGGAGCTGCTCAGGAGAAGATGAAGACTTGGTATGATAAGAAGTCCAGGTTACGCCACTTTCAGCCAGGAGATCAGGTTTTGATTCTGCTACCAGTTCATGGGCAACCTCTTCAAGCCAAGTTTAGTGGTCCTTATTTCGTGTAGAAGAAACTCAGTGATGTCAACTATGTCACTGCCACACCAGATCGTAGAAAGAACAAGCAACTATGTCACATCAACATGCTAAAGTTATATCACAGGCGGGACGAAAATAATCCAGTCTGCACTGTAGCTGTTCCACCCGAGTCTGCAAGTGAAGCTCTCCCATGCAGTATGAGCCTGAGTGATAGTTTGGGGAAGAATCCTGATATCATGAATGATCTCCAGACTAAGCTTTCTCATCTACCTCCCGAGGAAAGGCAGGAGTTTTCAGCATTACTGCAGGAGTACCCGCAAGTGTTCCGTGCCACTCCAGGAAGAACCACTGTGTTGATGCATGATGTTGATGTTGGAGACGCAAAGCCAATTAAACTGCCTCCTTACCGTGTGAACCCAGTGAAAGTTCCTCTCATCGAGAAGGAGCTTGGCTACCTGTTGGACCACAAGATGATTGAGCCCTGTCAGAGCGAGTGGAGTTCTCCTGTCACTCTAGTCCCTAAGCCAGGTGGGTCACAGCGGCTTTGCATTGACTACAGACGTGTTAATCAGATAACCAAAACAGACACTTACCCTCTCCCTCGTGTGGAAGATTGCATAGACAAGATCGGAAAGGCTAGGTACATAAGTAAGTTTGATTTGTTTTAAGGGATACTGGCAAGTACCTATGACTGAACGTGCTAGGGAGATCTCATGTTTTGTAACACTAGGAAAGACTTTTGCATGTTCTGTAATGCCATATGGTATGAAGAATGCACCAGCCACATTTCAGAAGCTCATGAATGTTGTAACAGAGGGTTTGGCAGGGTGTGTTGTTTATATTGATGATGTATTAATCTTCAGTGACAACTGGAAAGATCACCTATGTCATGTCAGTAAATTTCTTGACCGTTTAGTTCAGGCTAATCTTGTAGCTAATTTATCAAAGTGTGAGTTTGGTCAAGCTAAAGTTCAGTACCTTGGGTACGTAATTGGTGATGGACATGTTGCACCACCAGCAGCTAAGGTTCAGGTTATAAGTGATCTTCCCAGACCTAAAAGTAGGAAAGAGCTACAAAGATTTTTGGGAATGGTAGGTTATTACAGGAGATTTGTTCTTAACTTTTCAATTCTTGTATCACCACTTACAGACCTACTGAAAAAGGGAGTTAAACTTGTCTGGACCGATAACTGTGAATCCTCTTTCAACAAACTTAAAGCTATCCTATTAAGTCAGCCAGAGCTCGCTACTCCAAATTTTGCTAAGCCTTTTAAGATGTCTGTTGATGCAAGTGATACAGGAGCTGGGGCTGTTTTGCTGCAAGAGGATGATCAGGGTATTGAACACCCTGTATCTTATTACAGTAAGAAGTTCACTCCACCTCAAAAGAACTACTCAACTGTTGAGAAAGAGCTTTTGGCCTTGATTTTGGGTTTACAGCATTTTTCAATTTATTTGTGTTCTGGTTTTGACCCCATAATCATTTATACCGATCATAACCCACTGAAATTCTTTAGTAAGTTTAAAGATAAAAATCAGAGATTGACAAGATGGAGTCTACTTCTTCAGGAGTATTCATTAGACATACAACATGTCAAGGGGAAAGAAAATGTTATTGCAGATTGCTTATCTAGACTTTAGAAAGATTGTTTTAGAGTAATAAGAAATTTCCTTTGTAAATTTCTTTTTCTTTGTGGGGAGGTGTTACATAGCCTATGATTTCATCATCCTTTGTGTAACTTTAACATACAGTATGCTGCATGTTTGATCACGAGCGTGTTCTGCCTCAGTCCCCCCCTTCTACCATTACAGTAGAGTAAGTCGTTCTTTCTGTTGTTCAGAGCAGGATTGTCAGCTCTTTGTCCCCTATGGCTTCATTTGCGCGTCCTTCTTACAAGTTGTATCAAGCTCTGCTGGCCCCTATATAATGGGCTCAGTCTCTGCATTATTGCCACTTAGATCTACTCCTCATTTTGTTCACATCTCTGTCCTCCCCTGTACAGTTATTATTATTGTGAGTTTCTCAGGAAGTCTCCAACCATCTAGCAGCTGTGTGTAATTTGAGTATAATTGTTGTTGCATTTTTTCTTGTACTGTGTAGCATAAGGCCTAGTAGGGCTTTTGTAATTTGTGTGGGGTTCTTGTTGTCAGCCATCATTAATAATAGTTTGTATCTGTAATAATATATCTGGCCTTCACTGAGTATTATCTGGTATCTCATTTTAACAGGGCTGACTTAGATAAATTTACTCTTGCTAATTTCGTGTTAATAGAGGCTATTGCAGTTAACCATATATTTAACCTGTTTTCTGCCATTACATTATCCTTATGAGTCCTGAATGTTTTGTTGTTAGTTTGAGCATTAAACTTTAACTTGTAATTTTACCTAACTCTTTTGTTTTGAACCTGGAACTTTATGGGACAGTAGTGACTCTTAGTATTCTCACTTAATGTGTACATTATCTTTCTCTGTTCCGTAACAATATATATATATATATATATATATATATATATATATATATATATATATATCAGCGATATATCAGTTCAGTGAATCGTATTGGTAGCAGCAATACACCAAACTGTGAGGAGTTTGGAAGAAAGAAAAAGAAACTGGGCAAATACATCATGGATTCCACCAAACAGCAGAGCCCCAAATAAATGAAGACCTATAACAAGGACTTACAATATACCCAAGTGCTGCAGTGGATACCTTCATGTAGTGGCACCAATATGAAGAAGCAGCCCTTCTGCTTAGTCAAACAAATGTTCAGCTCCTCCCTATCCCCCCAGAAGAGATTGGTTTAGTGCAAGAGAAGCTTCAGTCTGCAGTCCACCAGGTTAACGTTTCAGATAAATCTGAGGCAATAACAACATAAACAACCATATAGGTACCAATTTCCCTTCTGCAGCTGTCCCTCTCCTGTCACCCTCGTTCATCACCCACCCCTGTCCCCAGCCCTCTTGACTCACCAGACATGCGTGCTCCACCAAAGGGCTGTTGGGCCACCACAGAGCCAGTGGATTTGTCATTGATGTAGAAGTTGCCTGCAGAATCCTTCAGTGCATCTGTTGCTTTGTTTAGCCATGCCCTGGTAAAAATTAGATACATAATTCTCACTCAGGTATTCTTGTTCATGTAAGATCAGCAGATTAAAGCAAAGCTCTCTGACATTTTGGAGCCTAATCTGGGGATAAAAGATGTTCCATGTACAATCCCCCACACTTCCATGCTTGCAAAACATGTATGGGAAATAAGGTCAATATATTTCTATAACAATACAGAAGGGGTTTTAAGGCACTAACTCCTACTCTTTCCATTGCCAAGCACAAAACACATGGGTACTGGTAGCATTCTTTTTCCTCAGTTCCAACAGATAATAATACACCAATATGTAAATTCTGTAAATAGTGTAAATATACAGTACACTGTTATTACCACAAAGACAAATGTAGTACTGTACAGTATTGTAAATGTGTATCATATGTTATCATTTGCTTGTTATAGGACTTGGCTGTGACTTGTTTCATCATTTAATTCATGGATGTTAACTTCATACTGACTTCCTTCACAGTCTTGAACTAATCAGCAATGAAAACATGATATTGAAACAGCAGACAAACCTGTCCACCGAAGAGGTGCTGATGTTGTCACATATACCTAATAATTTTCTGGATTACTTCTCTTGCTATAAATAAATCTATACACCCACCATTCAGGCACCTGATGAAATGCTACCTTCAGGTGACTACAGTGAGTGGCAAACCAAATGGTTTCTTGTGGTCCAGCAAACCACTGACTGTGCTGGGTGGTAACCATATAACTAAATGGATGGATGGTGCTCTAGTGGGCTAAGGCAAAGATGTGGTCCAGTGCATTTATGTCTAAGGGGTGGTTAAGCTTTTCTGGCTACATACAACTCAGGGGTTGGGACTGGCCACTCTCACCTTATATGTCTATGCAGCCTAGACCTAGGCACCTGGATTCCTGTATGGAGCAAGAAATCATTGGATGATAGATACCAGTACATCAATTACTGAAAGCTGAACCATTATTTCTTTCTACCATGTTTCTGGCTAACTCTTTTCTTCCTATGCTCTGTAAATCTGAATATTTGCAGATGGATATTTACTGTACTTACTCATCCTGTGCAAAGATGGCACCAGTGAGAGCATAGGGTGTGGAGGTATTGGCGAGGTCAATCATCTTGTCCACCTGGGCATCAGGATACACATAAACAGTGAGGACAGGACCAAAGATCTCTTCAGTCATGATGCGGTCTTTGGGGTCCTTTGTCTCTACGATGGTTGGCTCCACAAAATACCCAACACTGATGAAAGAAGGGAGTGGGAAACTTATGTGAGGATGGAAGTGAGTTGCTAAACAATGATCAAAGACTCACTGAAAGAGGGTGTATAATACTTGACAAAAAGTTGATTAATTATTTAATGAGCATGACTGAAATGACTTGCTGGCATGTGAAGAACACCCTTGCTAATACCATCATAACAATCATAAGTGAGATAGCCAGAGCACTCTTCAATACAGATTACCCATATGGAATTAAAATGTAGAGTGGTGCCATCTAAGCTGCTAAAAGAAAACAAAGCTTACAGATACAACAACAAACATATATCTGTACACCCTTGTGCATTTCCACATAATACAGGCAGCATTATCATTCCACTCTTGGTAAAGTGTGAATCCTGTGTTGATCAGCTCATTTTCCAAACCACCACTGGCAGGGATGAGAAGGCAGTTTGGGTATGTATAGAGTCATGGGGGCAGGGTGTGGGTTGAGTGATGAGGTATACTGCCTGAGAAGATTAAGAGAATAGATGGCTGGGAAAAAGCAAGATTTAGCTCAATCATATTATTAAATAAGCCTTTAATTACAGAAGTTAAAAATGTAAAGAATAACTTTACAGCAATTCATTTACAAATAATTTATAAGAGAACAGTAAAACAAAAAATTCCCCCTATTCAGTATACAACCCCCATACATCCACATCCACAGTGGTCACAGGAAGACTGCATGATTTTTTTTTTTTTTTTTATTACTAGTACAAAAATTGGAATGTCAGCATCAATGATAATGAGCTGTTGCTGTTGACCAACCCTAGTCTATCTTGCAAAGCAGACCCATCAATTCCAGGGAAGCAACTGGATCTGCAGGGCTGTCCCATGCAGTGAACTGACGTTCCCTTGTAGCTGGCAGTGCCTCACCACAGTGAGGTGTGAGGAATATTGTGGAGGTTTGGTTCCTGGATAACCACTGCATTTGCATCTCTACACCCAGTTAACATGGGCACCATAGCAGGCTCACTTCATCCCATAATTTGGTTATATGGTTACCACCCAGTGTTGCAAATCATTTCTTGGGACAGACTTTTCACTCAGTGTAGCATCACATGAAAATCAAAGAAGAGTAATAAAAAGTGACTGGAGGGAAATAGGATGAGAGGAAGGCAGACACAGAGACTGAATGAGAATGGGGAGCACTACACCAAATGAATGGCTAATGGATGCTACCACCTACCATCATAAAATGAGTACTAGTAATTCATTCCATTTGTATCAACAACATATATTTAGGAATCATAATGTCCTGTAAATTATTACAAAAACATTCTCTGTTGCCAGACACATTAATCCTGTAAGGGGTGGCCACAAACAAATTGCCTCCATGACGTCCTGTCCCCTGCCATTTCACTGCCCTCCCACCAGCTCACCCCCCTCTCTCTTATATCTCTCCATTCCATCCCTCCATCTCATCCTCAGCCTTCCACTCCCTCTCCCCACCCCCTCTACTTCACTCACATACACTCTCCTCATCAGTTTCTCATTTTCCATCCTCTCCATATGGCCAAATTACCTCAATGTATTTCTCCTAATGCTTTCTATCACATCCATATCCACACCACAATGCTCCTTCACTTCCTCATATGTCAGTCTGTCTCTCCATGTAACTCCACATGCTCCACTCAAATAACTCATTTCCACTGCTCTCACTCTTGACTTGAGTCCTTCCAACAAGGTCCAAAGCTTCACTTTCAAAGATTAGTGTTGGTATCACAGTACTATCAGGCAGCGACTTTTTTACTTCCATGCTCACTTCCCTGTTCCTTATCACTGCTTTCAAAGAACCAGCAACCTTTCTTCCTTGCTGTACTCCTTCAAGCACTTCATCCTCCAAATTTCCATCCTAACTCATCACATTACCCAAGTACTTAAATGCACTCACACTTTCCATTCCCTCACCATCCAACCTCACTGTATGTTCAGTGACTTAATTTCTCTCGAAAGCCATAACTTTACTCTTCCATACAATCACCTTTAGATTCTGCTTCTTAAACACTCTCCCAAACTCAATCATAAAGCCTTGCAGTTCCCCTTCATCTTCACTTAACAATACAATATAATCTGCAAACAACAATACAGGAAGTTTCCAAATGCTTTCCTCTCTCATTAGGGCCGCTCCAATATTCACTATTCTACGTTATATTTCTTTTATAACCCCATCATTATACAGACTGAATAACCATGGAAACATGGCCCATCCCTGTTTCGTCCCAACATTCAGGCAGAAAAATTCACATAGTTCACTATTCACACACACTGCAGCCTTAGCACCACTATACATGCTCTTCACGGCACTGAACGACTTCCTATTAACTCCACATATTCCAAGCATTTTCCACATTTGTTGACCAGCCACTGTCATATGCTTTCTCCAAATCCATGGAGGCAACATATAACTTCTTTCCCTTCTCTAGAAACTTTTCCACTAAAGACCTAAGGATGAATATCTGAACTACACGACCTCTTCCCTTCCTAAAACCTCCCTATACTTCTCCAACTAATTCCTCTGTTACTTCCCTAACTCTGTCAATAAGTATCCTACCATATACTGTACTTTGCCAATTACTCTAAGAAGACAAATGCCCCTATGATTACCATACACTTCTTTTCCCCTTGTCCTTTGTCTATCTATCTATCTATAGCCCGACGCCCTAATCCCGCAAAGGGTGGCCGCAGACAAAACGCCTCCAAGTCACTCTGTCACCCACCATTTGACTCCCCTCCCCCCAACTCACCCCCCCCTCCCTCATATACCTCTCAACTCCATCCCTCCACCTCATCCTCGGTCTACCCCTCCCTCTCCCTCCCTCCACCTCACCTACATACACCCTCTTAGTCAGTCTTTCATTCTCCATCCTCTCCACATGTCCAAACCACCTCAGTGTATTTCTCCTAATCTTTTCAACCACATCCACATCTACCCCACAACGTTCCTTCACTTCTTCATTCGTCAACCTGTCCCTCCATGTCACTCCACATGCTCCTCTCAAGTAACTCATTTCCACTGCTCTCACTCTTGACTTGTTCCCCTCTTGCAAGGTCCACGCCTCGCTTCCATACGTCAGGGTAGGGATCACAATACCATCATGCAGTGACTTCTTAACTTCCATACTCACCTCCCTATTTCTCATCACTGCTTTCAGTGTGCCAACAACCTTCCTTCCCTGCTGTACCCTTTCACGTACTTCATCCCCCAAAGTTCCATCCTTACTCATCACACTACCCAAGTACTTGAATGCACTCACATTCTCCATATCCTCACCATCCAACCTCACTGCACACTCTGTGACTTCATTCCTCTCAAACACCATAACTTTACTTTTGTTTACATTAACTTTCAGCTTCCTCCTCCTACACACTGTCCCAAATTCATTCACCAAACCTTGCAACTCCCATTCATCTTCACTCAACAATACTGTATCATCAGCAAACAGCAACACCGGAAGCTTCCAAATCTCACCCTCATTCATTAAGGCCACCCCCACATCCACTGCCCTACCTTGTACCTCCTTTACGACCCCATCCATATATATATTAAACAGCCAAGGAGACATTACACACCCCTGTTTCAGTCCCACATTGAGATCAAAGAACTCACTCAGCTCACCATCCACTCGCACCGTAGCCCTAGCTCCCTCGTACATACTCTTCACAGCACTCAACAATTTCCCCTCCACTCCATATATTCTTAATACCTTCCACATACCTTTCCTATCTATTCTGTCATAAGCTTTCTCCAAGTCCATGAAGGCAGCGTACACTTTCCTTCCCTTCTCTAGATACTTCTCCACTAAACATCTTAGAACAAATATCTGATCTACACACCCTTTTCCCTTCCTAAATCCCCCTTGTTCTTCTCCTTTGTACAGGTGAATAATTATACCTGACTTCCAATCCTGTGAGACTCTACCTTCCACCTAAGACAATCTGCACATCTTCCATATCCATTCTACTACCGTGCTATCTCTCCCCCATTACTCATCATTTCACCACACATTCCATCAACTCCTATGGCTTTCCCTATTTTGACTCTCTTCATTGCTTCTACTACTTCCATCCAACCAATCTCTTCATCCTTTCTCACCACCCTCCTTCTCCCAGTCATTCCCCAGCCACTTATACTCGCAATACTTTCATTCTCTTTGTTTAACAGCTCCTTAAAGTGTTCTCTCCATCTGCTCACTTTTTCTCCCTTCACCACTATCAATCTCCCATTTTTATTACTAACTTCTTTATCACTCCATCTAACTCTCTTTACCTCCTTCCAGAACATCTTTTACATTCCTTCCATTTTGCACTCAATTTCCTTCCAATTTCTCCATCTACTCTCTCCTTAATAATATTTTCACCTCTCTCTTCCTCCCTCCACATAACTCTCTCTTCCGTCTCTCAACTTTCTCCATGCCTCTGCTTCCCATCCACTCACTATATCCTTTTTTTTTGTGCCACAGCTTGCCTCACCTCTTTATTCCACCATGCTGTTCCTTGCATCCCCTTTCATCTTCTCTTCACCCCACACACCACTTCACATGCGGAACAGATTTCTTCTGTAAAAATTTTGCATACTCTTTCCACCTCCACAATCTGCTCCAAATCATATTTATCCAAACACTCCTCAACTTCTCTCTTGTATTTTGCCTTTTTTCCATCATCTTGCAACCTTTCTACCTTCCTTGTATGGACTACTACTTCCTGTCCTTCCCTCCTTCTATTCCTCAATTGCACCTGAACCTTGACTTTCACCACCACCAAGTGGTGGTCAGAAAGTCCACTCCTTCAATCTCTGTATGCTCTTGCTGTCCGTGTCGTTTTATATACCCTCTTTATGTATTTACCCAATATACCTAACTGAGATACACACGAAATATGTTATGCTCGTGGGTTCCCATCGCTGTTTCTCAGTAAGTCAAATTTAGCTTTAAACTCGTTTAAGTTTTTACACTGGATGATCTCTTTGTCCAGGCTATTCCATAAATCTATACTTCTGTAAGGAAAGCTATATATCTCGATATCCTTCAAGCAGCTTGACTTTTTCAATTTCATTCTGTGTCCTCTTGTTGCTCTCTTATCCCATAAAACAGATCTTCTCGGTCAATTTTATCTACTCCCACCATGGTCCTGAACACTCCAATCATGTCTCCTCTCTTTCTCCTTTCCTCTAAGGAAGGCAAATCCAGCTTTTTCCAGCCTCTCTCTGTATGACAGGTCTGCCAGACTGGGGACCATTTTGGTTGCTGTTCTTTGTATTCTCTCAATCTTGTTTATATCTTTCTTTTTGTGTGGGGACCACACTACCGCTGCATATTCTAACCCGGGGCGGATCATGGCCACTATCAATTTTTTCATCATCTCCTCATCCATATAATGAAATGCTACTCTTATGTTAGTCAGGAGTTTATAAGTCTCTCTAACTATCTTATTAATGTGCTTTTCAGATGACAAACTATCTTGGACCAGCACTCCTAAGTCTTTCTCTTCTCTCATTTTAGTGATTAATTCATTACCCAACAAATAAGTCAATGATGGCCTCTTGGTACTTTACCCATTTCCAATATTTTACATTCCTTTACATATTTCATTTCCCACGTCCGGCTCCAATCGTGTATCCTATCCAGATCCTCCTGCAGCATTATACAATCCTCTTCAACCTCTATCTTCCTCAAGATCTTTACATCATCAGCAAACAGACTTGCATAACTGTTCACTCTATCTACCATATCATTTACGTAAATCAGGAACATTACTGGCGCCAACACCGAGCCTTGGGGGACTCCACTTGTTACTTCCCTCCATCCAGACATCCTATCCTTTATTACTGTCCTCATTTGTCTGCCTCTCAAAAAGTCTCTCATCCATTTCAGGAGTTTCCCCTTCAGTCCTCCAAAATATTCTAGTTTCCACATTAGTCTCTTATGAGGTACCTTGTCAAAGGCCTTCTCTAAGTCTAAGTACACACAATCCACCCAACCATCTCTCTCCTGTACCACGTCATTCACTCTTGAGTAAAAGCTCAACAAGTTAGAAACACATGACCTTCCACTTCAGAATCCAAACTGACATTCAGCCAAAATATTCATCTCTTCCAGATATTTTATCCATCTGTCTTTCAGGATTCTCTAACACAATTTTGCGACCATGCTGGTTAGAGACACTGGTCTATAATTCAGGGGTTCTTCCCTGTTTCCTCCCTTATAAATTGGTACCACATTTGCCCTCTTCCATTCTTGTGGCACATTCCCCTCTTCCAGAGAACACATGATTAAACTGTGAATTTTATCTGCCAGTTGTTCTCTGCATTCCTTCAGTACCCAATTAGAAATTCCATCAGGTCCTGGGGCTTTCCTTACATCTTGAGTTTCCAGTAATTTATACACTTCCTGTACCTCCACTTTTATATCTTTTATCACCGGTACATTTCTAGTGACTCCCTCCCCTTCCACAAACTCATTTGCATTAGTGAAAACTGATTGGAAACATTTGTTCATTATTTCAGCTTGCATTGCTGCATCTTTATAGACCTCTCCTACTTTCAATTTAGTGATTCCTTTCCTTTGTTTCAATTTGCCATTAACAAATCTATAGAACAGTTTGGGTTCATCCTTGCATTTGTCTATTATACCTTTTTCAAAATTCCTTTCTTCTTCTCTACACATTCTTGGTAATCATTTCTAGTTCATTTATATTCTTCCTTTGTTCTGGTGTTGCCCCTCTTTCTCCAGTTGTTCCACACTTTATCTCTTTCTTTTTTTGCTATCATACACCTTTTATTAAACCACTCCTTTTTCCTGTTTTCTTTCCCTCTTACTCTTGGTACAAATTTTTCCACTCCCAAATTGTCAAGGTCTAGAAAGATATCCCACTTCCTTTGTATCTCTCTTGTTTCTCTGGATTTTCTCCAATCCACATTTTCAAAAAAGTTTCTCAGTCCTGTGAAATTAGCTTTCCCAAAGTTGTATCTTCCCTGTCTATGAAGCTCGTCTCTTGGCTCGACGTTCCCTATTATCATCTGGAACTCAATGACCACATGATCACTTTTTCCTATAGGACAGAAATATTTTAATGATTCTATTACATCAGGTTCTTTGGTAAACAGTAAATCTAACCTTGCTGGTGTGTCCTCACCTCGGAACCGTGTCTCTTCCCTGACCCATTGCGTCATCACATTATTCATTATTATATTTAATAATATAGTGCCCCACGAGTCCTCGCTGCCTCCTGAGTCCCATTCCTCCCAGTTCACCTCTTTACAGTTAAAGTCACCCACCAAAATTATATTATTGCTTTTCTCAATTATTTTTTGTAAAAAGCTAGCTATATCTGATGGACAGTGTGAAGAGAGCGCTGGATGCGAGAGGGATGTCTGTTGAGCAAGGAAGAGTGGCTGTGCGTGACAGAAATAAATGGAGAGAAATTGTGAATGAATAAGTGATGACGCAGCCCTGAGGGGATATTCTCCCGCATTTGGTCTGATCAGCTAGTCAGGTCAGGTGCGGGTAAGGGGATGGGTCTGTTATGATGTGGCAGGGGTAAACCAGTTCTGCTGTCGGGCCCTGCTGCGGATGTCACTGATTGCATTGCCCAGTTGACCCTTGTGCGGTGTGGTGCGGTGAGGATCTGTCCGTTCTCCCCTTTGGGGCTAAGATGCGAATGAATGTGTTTGAATGGATGAGTAAATGGAGAGTGAGTCGTCCTGTCTCGGCTACCTCCCTTTCCTTGGGGGAAGCAGCCTAGGTATATAGATAGATAGATAGACATCTGACAACATCTCATGATATTCGTCATCATTCCATGCTCTTGTCTTAGGGGGAACATACACTACCGCCATATCTCTCGACTTTCTCTCCAGTTTCTAATTTCATATATATCACATCAGCCCTGCCTTCTCTCATTTCCATGGTATCTACATTTATGTTGTTCTTCACTGCTATCATCACTCCTCCTCCCGTTTTTTCTTTTCGGTCTATTCTCCACAGATTGTATTTACCATCTCCCAAATGAACATCAATATCCTCTCTTAATCTGGTCTCTATAAAGCACATGACATCAGGTTCATATTCTCTCAAGAAATCATTAATTTCAAGCCTGGCCGAAATTAAACCATCAATATTAGTGTATATCACCTTTAAATTATTTTTCATGTTTTTTATACCCTCTTATCTTCTTCTCTCCGTCAGTACTACTTCCTCAATTTCTAATCTTTCACAGCTATCCCCCTTAGTTTCCTTTGCTTCTATTTCCTTATATACCACTTCCTTACTTTCATATCCAATAAACTCCAAAAAAAAGTATTACAATCTTCCTCTGTCCTCTTATCATTTTTTTCCTTTGCTTGATCCTTTAATGATTTTAAAACTTCTCTTTCTTCTTCATTTAAATCTTTTCTTATTATAATATTTTCCATTCCAGCCTCTTTGCTTAATTTCCGGGTCATTTTGAGTACATCATTTACTAAACTTTCTAATGTCAACTTGACTCTCATTGGTCTTGTTTTCCCTTTCCTAAAAGGCCCTATCCTCCTTACTTCCTCAAATTCTTTTACCCACTTGTCTCCTTCAGGGTCAATTTTGCCTAATATACCTCTCACCAGGTTCGTGTCTCTCTCGAGTCTCACGAATCTAACCTTTTCTTCCTCTTCCCTGTTTCCAAATATTACCACGCATCTGTTCCCTTCTACAGTTTCTCTCACTATTTTCTATTTTTTCTTCAGTATTTTCCCTACATTTTCTTCCATCTTTTTCTTGTTCATTTCCCTTTCTTCCTGGATGATTTCTCTTAAGCTGACCACTTCTTTCTGTTCTTCTTCTACGTGTGCCCACTTTGCCTTATATTCTTCTAATACACTACTCACATTCTCTGTTTTATTAGTACTCTCTTCTAGTTTCCTCCTCAATTCAACATTTTCATGCTTCAAATTTCTGATTTCTTCATTCGCCGTCTCATTGGACTGGATCAGACTCTGTATAGTAAATTCCGTATTCTCAGACACGTCCTTTAACACTAAATTCTCCACTTTCTTTTCAAGTTCACTAATCCTCATTATCAATGTTTCAACCAGATCCATGATATTAGTTCATTCATTCATTCATTGCCAGATGCCATGTATCCCAAACGGGGTGGCCAACGGCTTAGAGTTAATTGTTTTACAGGGAGAGGCACTAATCCTCCACCAACCCCACTTGACACGCAGGGAGAACGTTATGCCAACAGCATCTGGTGTTCCCAGGCGGTCACCCATCCAAGTACTAACCAGACCCAACATGATATTAGTGTTTCTGTCAAATCCTGGAAATTCGAGTCCCTCAGTGTTTACATTTTCGGCCATGTTGGATGTTGGTTACTGTAACAAAAACAGCTAATACCGAAAATACTACAAACATTCATGCATATTCTTCCTAATAAATCTTTACATTGTTGGTAGTCTATATTAACTTACAATATTTTAAACTTAAAACAAAACCATAGGAGACAGGATAAACATAATTCCTGGAAACTACTTAAGGTATGCAGCCTGGGCCTGGGAGCTGTTGGGAGACACATCTGTCAGTTGTGGCTGTCCGTGTGTGTGTGTGTGTGTGTGTGTGGCATATTTGTTCTCTCCTCCTCGCGCTACATTTGTCTAACACATGCATCATGCACACAATAGATTTCTCCACGAACTTTCGCTGCACGACATACGTATATATATATGTGGCTGCGTGGTGTATTTCTTGTCTCTGATCTTTGATCTAAGTTTTCGCTAAGTCAGTCAATGAATGCAATATTTCTCGGTGAACACTTGCTGCACTATTTTATACGTATGTTTCACACTAAACCATACGCAGTATACCACTGTCTGAGATTGGTACAATACCTTTTCACTGAAGTCTGTGATTGTGTGGCGTATTTGTTGTCTCTGATCCTTGCGCCAGGTTTGCGCTGTCAGTCAGTGCACGCAGTATTCCTTGATGAACACTCACTGTATTATTTTATACGTATATTTCACACTAAACTATATGCAATATAAACAACTATCACATGATTCCATCCCAACCTCCTCTATTATTCCCTTCCTGATTATGGCGTTCGTGATAGCTTGTTCCCTTAGCGATTATGGCATATCTCTATGGCGTACATAATGCCTGCTATGGTAGGTCAGTTATTTAACTAATCCAGGCACTACATGTTTCACAAATATAAGTATTGGCTTCACTATAAAGGTAAAATACATCATTTACGGACAGGGTGAAGCAGAGTGGAAACCCTGCTTTAACAAACCAAACTCTTGCCTCTAGGCCTAACGGCTGATAATGGGCCCCAATGCTTTACAAACAATATATCTATGTTCCACAGACACAATCACTTCACAGTATAGTCAAAAGCACTGTACAATCACAATATTTCAATAATGGCTTCTGCCTCGGGTGGGAGGGGGAAAATGGCGGATTTAATGGGACAACTGACAGCAGCGCTATCCTATAGCCTGGCTGGTCGTGAGGTACTGAGGTTTTTCTGCTGCGCACTGCCTCATCAGAGCAGTCACAGTGTTGCCAAGAATTTACTTTGGAGGCGAGACTGGCATGCTAGAACGCATCAAAATTTGACGCAAATCGGCCGAAAACATAATTTTTGGCATTTTTTTTTTCTGCTTTTTCACGCGATTCACATCAATGTGCGTTTATCAAAAAAAAAAACATGGAACGCGATTCTCGTCAACATGCCCAGGAGGATTAAATTGCAACTTCAGGATTGCATATGACAGTTACCAGTACAAAGTTACAAAAAGAGTCCAAACTACAAAAGGGTAACTATCATGACCTAAAGAAGTACTTCTTAGAAAAAGATAGGGAAAAGGAGTTTAGAGGATAAGATTTAAATGTTACATATAGAAAATTCTGTGATTTTTATGAAGTGAGAGTCCAAAATTACATCCCTCAGCACAAAGAAACAGAAACGAAAACAAAGAAGTGGGTTAACACAGAATGTAAAAAAAAAAAGGAAAAAAGAGATTTCCTGTGGAATAGATACAGAAGACATAATAATGAGAGGGCATACAACAACTATAAACAGGTAAGAAATGATTATATAAAGATATGGAGGGAGGCTCAGAGACAGTGTGAGGAAGACATTATAAATAAAAGTACTGATCAACCTACGCTATTTTACAGCTACATCTGAAGCAAAACCAAAGTTAAAGAAAAAATAGAGTCCATTATGGATGAGGGGATCATCTATACACAAGAGAAAGATATTTGTGAAGCACTAAACAAAAACTTTCAATCAGTTTTTACAAAAGAAAATAATTTTGGAAGAGAGCATATGGACCATGCATGCCCACACATATTACCAGATATACAAAAATCAGAAAAAGAAGTACAGAAAGAGTTAGGTAAATCAGACAAAGGAAAAGCAACTGCTCATGACAAAATTTTAGGTTGGGTGCTACATGAATGTGCAGAAGAGTTAAGCAGACCACTGTATTTAATATTCAAGAAATCCTTAGGTCATGGTAACCTACCTGATATTTGGAAGAAAGCAAACATTGTTCTCCTATTCAAGAAAGTGAAAATATAGTATCCACTCAACCACCAACCAGTATCACTGACCAGTGTTGTAAGTAAGATACTAGAAACGCTGATAAGAAAAGTTTGGGTAATCCATCAGGAACACCGTATGATAACAGAAAGGCAGTTCTGTTTTAGAAAGGGAAAATCATGTGTTACTAATCTATTATGCATCTATGACAGAATTACACAAAAATTACAGAAAAGAGAAGGATGGGTGGACACTATCTATTTAGATTTCAAGAAAGCATTTGACAGTGCACCACACCAAGGACTTTTACGGAAACTGCATCATCAAGGAGGTATCCAAGACAACCTGTACTGTTGGATGTAGGATTTTCTCAGAAAGGGGGAAATGAGAACAGTACTAAGGGGATATTACTCATCATGGAGGGAAGTGACTAGCAGAGTTCCACAGGGCTCAGTGCTGCCAACAATTATGTTTATTGTAGATATAAATGACAGACAGTAACACTGGAAATGGAAGCTATCTAAATATGTTTGTGGATGATGCAAAAATACAAAGGAAATATACTAACAGATTCTTGCAGAGAGCTACAAGAAGAATTAAATAAATTTCATGAATGGAGCATTAAATGGCAAATGGAATTGTGTCATGTAGTTAAGTTTGGTAAAAGTGAAAAAAAAAAAGACCAAATTGGGAGTATAAGTTTGGAAGATCAACCCTCCACACATCAGAAAGGGAGAAGGACCTAGGAGTCATTATCAACAGATTATCTCTGGCTGACCACATCAGTAAGAAGGTACGTAACATGTATACACTGCTTGCTAATATGAGAAGAGCATTCACATATATAAATGAAGATACGCAAAGAATGATAACATCGTTCATCAGACCATCCCTGGAGTATGCATCAATAGTCTAGAATCTTCATCTCAAAAAAACACATAGACAAGACTGAAAAAGTACAAAGGGCAGCTACAAGATGGGTACCATGCTTAAGGGATCTAAGCTACAAAGAAACACTAGAAAAATTTAATCTGCCAACACTACAGAAAAGAAGGAAAAGAGGAGACATGATCATGCCATATAAATGCATCTCAGGGAAAGAAAAATAGACATGAATGAATATACAATCTGTGGAGAAGCATCATCAAGAGGATACTGCAAAAAACTACATAAAAAGGGAGGTGATAAAGACATACTGAAATTCAGTTTCCTAAATAGGGCAACTAATCAGTAGAACGCATTACTGAATGAAATAGTGTGTGCCAAAGCTATTCACAAATTTAAGGATATGTATGATAAAAATGGTTTCATACATGGGGCAGTACAAACTTGACTCATTCCTGCAGAGATGCATTTAGGTAAGAACAATCAGGAACACACACACACACACACACACACACACACATGTAATGAATTAATCACAAAAAGGAGAGAAGAGAAAGATTTGGGAGTGCTGGTCCAAGATAGTTTGTCACCAGAAAAGCACATTAACAAGATAGTTGGAGAGACTTATAAACTCTTGACTAACATAAGAGTAGCATTTCATTATATGGATGAGGAGATGATGAAAAAATTGATAGTGGCAATGATCCGCCCCAGGTTAGAATATGCAGCGGTAGTGTGGTCCCCACACAAATAGAAAGATATAAACAAGATTGAGAGAATACAAAGAACAGCAACCAAGATGGTCCCCAGTCTGACAGACCTGTCATACAGAGAGAGGCTGGAAAAACTGGATTTGCCTTCCTTAGAGGAAAGGAGAAAGACGGGAGACATGATTGCAGTGTTCAGGACCATGGTGGGAGTTGATAAAATTGACAAAGAAGATCTGTTTGTATGGGATAAGAGAGCAACAAGAGGACACGGAATGAAATTGAAAAAGTCAAGCTGCTTGAAGGATATCAAGAAATATAGCTTTCCTTATAGAAGTATAGACTTATGGAATAGCCTGGACAAAGAGATTGTCCAGTCTACAAACTTAAACGAGTTTAAAGCCAAATTTGACTTATTGAGAAACAGCGATGGAAACCCACGAGCATTGTACAATCCGTGTATATCACAATTAGGTATATTAGGTAAATACTTAAATATTTGGAATGACTTAGACAAAGAGGTGGTGCATGAGAAAAACATTCATGTGTGTAAAGGTAGACTTGATAAATGTGGATATGGAGACAGGACAACACGAGCATTGCTCAATTCCTGTATACTACAAATAGGTAAATACACACACACACACACAGGTCGCCAACAGAGAGACAGCTCTTTGTGGATCATTGGGAAATAATAGGCCAATCAGTGTTGAAAAGGAGACCAGCCTATTTGTGATTAAGTGAATCAATACGTGAATGGTGATCCAGTCGGATGCCAGTTAAAAAAAAAAAAAAAAAAAAAAAAAAAAAAAAATGCAGGTTTGGGTCATAAAAAGAGTAAATGACACAGTAGGAGTACAAAGTTTCCATAAGGTTGCATCATGAAGGAAGAGGATAATTCACTGTTTACATCTGGTGGCCGTGAATTTGCAGGCTTCTCTGATGAAGATATGGGTAAAGGAAGTGCTAAATTGAACCAAACAAGGGTAGCAGGAGTGGAGAAAATGATTGAGAAGAATGTCCAGGAGTTAAAAAAGTTATGGTCAATAACTATAGAGTTGCAGGAACAGACTTTAGAATCAAAGTAATGCAAAGTAAGTTGGAAAAGGTAAGCACACGCAGAGCTGAACAAGAAAGAGAAGCTACACAATTAAAAGTGAGTAACGATTCTGCCTCAAATGAAATAAAACCGATCAAGAGGGAAAACAAGAGGTTGGAAGAAGAAAGGGACAGGATGAAAATTAGCTTGATGAGTATGAATCAAAATCAAGGATGCAAGATGAAAACTACATTGAGTTACAAGCCAAATGGTTTCCTGTAAGCCAAGAAACCATTTACAACGCTGGGTGGTAACCATATATCCAAACCATACGTGCTCCCTACGTGTCAACAAGTGGGATGGTGGAGGGTTAGTGCCCCTCCCCGTAAAACAATAACTCAAAGTCTAATGGCCACCCCTTATGGGATTGTGGCATCTGGCAACAGATAGGTAGATAGAAGTTGAAAACATTAAGGAAATCAAGGAGCAACACATAGGGTGGAAAAAATCCAAAAGGAAGAAAATATAAATTTGAATGAGATTATAGAACAACAATGCAAATAAAAGGTGGAGAAGGAAGTGGTCAGGTTACTAAGACGTAGTGAATCTTTAGTCAGAGATCTAGAAGACAAGAAAAAATGCGTGATAATTTCAGGAGTAAAAGAAAAACGTATGACAGTAAAATCAGAATGGGAAAGAAAAGAACTGAGTAAGGTTAAAGAGTATCAGTAGTTATGGAGGGTAACAATGAAGCTCAAGAAGAGATCGAAGAAGTGTTAAGGATAGTAAATTACAAGGAAGGAGGGGCGAGGCCATTGAAGGTAAAGTTTAAGTCTCAGGTAATGGTATATGAAATCATCAACAGAACATTGAAATTATCAGACAAAGAGGGGTTCAAGAATATCTGGATAGAGAGAGATGCAAATGAGGAAGAAAGAGCTAAAATCAAGGTGCTAGTAAAGGAAACAAAGGCAAAAAACAAACAGAGAATGGAGGAAAAGACAGTGTTCTATTGGAGAGTTATGGATCTGAAATTGAGGAAGTGGTACCGATGGAGAGAGGGAAAGAAGAGGGTATAAAAAACAACGAAAAAAGTTGGGAAGTGGCATATACTAATGTTGATGGTTTAATATCGGCAAAGTTAGAAATCAATGATTTCTTGAGGGTACATGAACCAGATGTTATGTGCTTTGTGGAGACCAAGTGAAGAGAGGATATTGATATCCATATGGGAGATGGTAAACACACACTGTGGAGAAGGGACAGAAAAGAAAAAATGGGAGGAGGAGTGATGATAGCAGTGAAGAACAGCATAAATGTGGATAAGGAGATGGGAGAGGGTAGGGCTGAAGTGATAAATACAAAATTAGAAACTGGAGAGAATGGCAAGAGAGACATCGCAGTATCATATGTTCCCCCGAAGACAAGGGCATAGAATGACGATGAATACCAGGAGATGTTGTCAGACATGGCTAGCTATCTACAGAAAATTATGAAGAAAAGCAACAACATAATTCTGATGGGTGATTTTCATTGTTAAGAGGTGAACCGGGAGGAGTGGGACTCAGTAGGCAGTGAAGATTCGTGCGGCACTATATTGTTAAATATAGCAATGCATAATGTAATGACCCAGTGGATCAAAAAAGAGACAAGATTCAGAGGTGATAATACGCCAGCTAGACTAGATTTACTGCTAACCAAAAAACCTGATATAATAGAATCTTTGAAATATCTGTGTCCTATAGGAAAAAGTGATCATGTGGTCATTGAGTTCCAGATGGTAAAATGGAATATGCTATGCTACCAAGTGATGAGCTTTATAGGCAGGGAAGATACAACTTTGGGAAAGCAAACTTTATAGGATTGAAGAAATTTTTTGAAAACGCAGATTGGAGAAAATTAAAAGAAACGAGAGATACAGAGGCTGTGGGATATCTTTCTAGACATCTATAATTTGGGAGTGGCCACCCTTTGCGGGATTAGGGCGTCGGGCTATAGATAGATAGATAGATAGAAAATTATGTGCCAAAAGTAAGTAGGAAAGAAAACAGGCAAAAGGATTGATTTAACAGGTGTATGATGGCAAAAAAAAAAAAAAAAAAAAAAACAGAGGGACATGGCATGGAACAACTGTAGTCAGAGAGCTAATAATAGAACAAGGGAAAAATATAGAAGAATTAGAATGAATATACAAGAATGCATAGAAGGAAGAAAGGAACCTTGAAAAATGTATAACTGACAAATGTAAGGAAGAACCCAAATTGTTTTATAGATTTGTCAATGGCAAACTGAAACAAAAGAAAGGAATCACCAAACTGAAAGTACAAGAAGAGGTCTATAAAGATGCAGCAATGCAAGCTGAAATAATGAACAAATGTTTCCAATTGGTTTTCACTAAAGAAAGGGATTTCATGGAGGGGGAGGGAGTGACTAGAAATGTAGTGATAAAAGATATAAAAGTGGCAGTGCAAGAAGCGTATAAATTACCAGAAACTCAAGATGTAAGGAGAGCCCCACGACCGAATGGAATCTCTAATTGGGCACTGAAGGAATGCAGAGAACACATGGCGGATAAGATTCACGGTTTAATTGTGTGTTCTCTGGAAGAAGGGAAAGTGCCTCGGGAATGGAGAAGGGCCAATGTGGTACCAATTTACAAGGGAGGAAACAAGGAAGAACCTCTGAATTATAGACCAATGTCCCTGACCAGCATGGTTGCAAAATTGTGCAAGAGAATCCTGAAAGACAGATGGATAAAAGATCAAAAGGTGATGAACATTTTGGATGAAAGTCAGTTTGGATTCAAAAGTGGAAGGTCATGTGCTTCCAATTTGTTGAGCTTTTACTAGCAAATGATGTGCTATAGGAGAGAGATAATTGGGTGGATTGTATATAGATCTGAAGAAAGCCTTTGACAAGGTACCCCTCAAGCAACTAATGTGGAAACTGGAACACATAGGAGGACTGAAGGGAAACCCCTGGAGCGGATGAGAGACTTTTTGAGAGAGAGAGAAACAAATGAGGACAGTAATAAAGGACAGGATGTCTGGATGGAGGGAAGTAATAAGTGGAGTCCCACAAGGCTCGGTGTTAGTGCCAGTATTGTAATGTTCCAGATATGGTAGATAGAATGAACAGTTATGCAAGTCTATTTGCTGATGATGCAAAAGATCTTGAGCAAAGTAGAAGCTGAGAAGTTGAGGAAGACTGTAAAATGCTGCAGGAGGACCTGGATAGGATTCATGATTGAAGCCAGTTGTGGGAAATTAAATTCAATGCAAAAAAATGTAAAATATTGGAAATGGGTAGAAGTACCATGAGGCCATCACTGGATTATTTGATGGGTAATGACCTAATTACAAAAACGAGAGAAGCAAAAGATTTGGGAGTGCTGGTCCAGGATAGTTTGTCACCTGAAAAACACATTAACAAGAGTGTTAGAGAGACGTATAAACTCTTGACTAACATAAGGGTGCATCCACACGTGTACTCAAACATATGTTGGCAACATGTTTGGGAACATGTTTGCAGCAGTATTTGGACATATGTATGCAAACATGTTTCAGTGCAGCTTCGAACACAGGCAGCAGAGGTGATGGGATAATTGTGTCCATACCAGACAGCTGAGACTTCATGATGATGTTGTCAACATGATCTGGACAATGCTGTTCCCAACATGTCTGCAAAGAGTTCGTTACTGTGTTGCTTACATGTTGCCAACACTTGTTTGAGTACAAGTGTGGACACGTGCTAAGAGTAGCATTTCATTACATGGAGGAGGAGATGATGAAAAAATTGACAGTGGCCATGATCCACCCCAGGTTGGAGTATGCAGCAGTAGTGTGGTCCCCAAACAAAAAGATATAAACAAGATCAAGAGAATACAAAGAACAGCAATCAAGATGGTCCCTAGCCTGGCAGACGTCATACAGAGAGAGAGGCTGGAAAAGCTGCATCTGCCTTCCCTAGAAAAAAGGAGAGAGAGGGGTGACATGATTGCAGTGTTCAGAGCCATGATGAGAGTAGATAAAACTGACAGAGAATATCTATTTGTATGGGATAATAGAGCAGCAACAGGACACTGAATGAAACTAAAAAAGCCAAGCTGCTTGAAAGATATCAAGAAATATAGTTTTCCATATACATGCAAAGACCTGTGGAATAGCCGGGAGATCGTCCAGTATAAAAACTTAAACAAGTTCAAAGCAAAATTTGACTTATTGGGAAACAGAGACAGGACCCAACAAATGAAGTTCATTTCCTGTATATCACAGATGCCGGTAGGTAAATACACACACACACACCGATGTCATGGACCTGGTTAAAACATTAATTATGAGGAATAGTGAACTTGAAAAGAAAGTAGAGAATCTAGTGATAAAGGATGTGTCTGAAAATATGGAGACTACCATACAGAGTCTGAGCCAGTCCAGTGAGACAGCGAATGAAGAGATTAGGAATTTGAAGCGTGAAAATGTTGAATTGAGGAGGAAACTAGAAGAGAGTACCAATAGAACGGAAAAGGTGAGTAATGTATTAGAAGCGCATAGGACAAAGTGGGCACACGTGGAAGAAGAACAGAAAGAAGTGGACAGCTCAAATCATCCAGGAAGAAAGGGAAATGAACAAGAAAAAAAATGGAAGAAAATGTAGTGAAAATACTGAAGAAAAAAGAGAAAATAGTGAGAGAAACTATAGAAAGGAACAGATGTGTGGTAATATTTGGAAACAGAGAAGAGAAAGAAAAGGTTAGGTTCGTAATACTCGAGAGAGACACGAACCTGGTGAGAGGAATATTAGGCAAGATTGACCCCGAAGGAGACAAGTGGGTAAAAGAAATTGAGGAAGTAAGGAGGATAGGGCCTTATAAGAATGGGGAAACAAGACCAATGAGAGTCAAGTTTACATCAGAAAGTGTAATAAATGAGATACCTAAAGTGACCTGGAAATTAAGCAAAGAGGCAGAGATGGAAAATATTATAATAAGAAATGATTTGAATGAAGAAGAAAGAGAAGTTTTAAAATCATTGAAGGAAGAAGTAAAGGAAAAAAATGATAAGAGGACAGAAGAAGAATGTAATACTTTTTTTTGGAGAGTAATGGATATGAAAGTAAGGAAATGGTATTTAGAAGTGAAGGAAACAAAGGGGGATGGCTGTGAAAGATCAGAAGTTGAGGAAGTGGTACGGACAGAGAGTAGGAGAGAAGAGGGTATTAAAAACGTCAAAAATAATTTGAAGGTGATATACACTAATGTTGATGGTTTCATATCGACAAGGATTGAAATTAACGATTTCTTGATAGAACATGAACCTGATGTCATGTGCTTTGTAGAGACCAAATTAAGAGAAGATATTGATGTTCATTTGGGAGATGGTAAATACAAACTGTGGAGAAAAGACAGAAAAGAAAAAATGGGAGGAGTGATGATAGCAGTGAAGAACAACATAAATGTAGATACTGTGGAAATGGGAGAAGGCAGGGCTAAAGTGATATATATATGAAATTAGAAACTGGAGAGAATGGTAAGAGATATATGGCGGTAGTGTATGTTCCCCAAAAGACGAGAGCATGGAAGGATGACGAATACCATGAGAAGTTGTCAGATATGGCTAGCTATATACAAAAGGTAATTGAGAAAAGCAACAATATAATTTTGGTGGGTGACTTTAACTGTAAAGAGGTGAACTGGGACGAATGGGACTCAGAAGGCAGCGAGGATTCATGGGGCACTATGTTATTAAATATAATAATGAATAATGTGATGACGCAATGGGTCAAAGAAGAGACACAGTTTCCAGGTGAGGACACACCAGCAAGGTTAGATTTACTGTTTACCAAAGAAACCGATGTAATAGAATCATTGAAATATCACTGTCCTTTAGGAAAAAGTGATCATGTGGTCATTGAGTTCCAGATGTTAATAGGGAACGTCGAGCCAAGAGACGAGCTTCATAGACAGGGAAGATACAACTTTGGCAAAGCAAATTTTACAGGATTGAGAAACTTTTTTGAAAATGTAGATTGGAGAAAATTCAGAGAAACAAGAGAGATACAGAGGAAGTGGGATATCTTTCTAGACCTCTATAATTTGGGAGTGGAAAAATTTGTACCAAGAGTAAGAGGGAAAGAAAACAGGAAAAAGGAGTGGTTTAACAGAAGGTGTATGATAGCAAAAAAAGAAAGAGATAAGGCGTGGAACAATTGGAGAAAGAGAGGTAACAACAGAACAAAGGAAGAATATAAAAGAACAAGAAATGAATACACAAGAATACGTAGAGAAGAAGAAAGGAATTTTGAAAAAGGTATAATAGACAAATGCAAGGATGAACCCAAACTGTTTTATACATCTGTTAATGGCAAACTGAAACAAAAGGAAGGAATCACCAAACTGAAAGTAGGAGAGGTCTATAAGGATGCGGCAATGCAAACAGAAATAATGAACAAACGTTTCCAGTCAGTTTTCACTAAAGAAAAGGAGCTTGTCGAAGGGGAGGGAGTGATTCGAAATGTTCCGGTGATAAAAGATATAAAAGTGGAGGTACAGGAAGTGTATAAATTACTGGAAACTCAAGATGTAAGGAAAGCCCCAGGACCTGATGGAATTTATAACTGGGTACTGAAGGAATGCAGAGAACAACTAGCGGATAAAATTCACAGTTTAATCGCATGCTCATTAGAAGAGGGGAAAGTGCCACAAGAATGGAAGAGGGCAAATGTGGTACCAATTTACAAGGGAGGAAACAGGGAAGAACCCCTGAATTATAGACCAGTGTCTCTAACCAGCATGGTCGCAAAATTGTGTTAGAGAATCCTGAAAGACAGATGGATAAAATATCTGGAAGAGATGAATATTTTGGCTGAATGTCAGTTTGAATTCAGAAGTGGAAGGTCATGTGTTTCTAACTTGTTGAGCTTTTACTCAAGAGCGATTGATGTGGTACAGGAGAGAGATGGTTGCGTGGATTGTGCGTACTTAGAGAAGGCCTTTGACAAGATACCTCATAAGAGACTAATGTGGAAACTAGAATATATAGGACGACTGAAGGGGAAACTTCTGGAATGGATGAGAGATGAGAGACAGACAAATGAGGACAGTAATAAAGGATAGGATGTCTGGATGGAGGGAAGTAACAAGTGGAGTCCCCCAGGGCTCGGTGTTGGCGCCAGTAATGTTCCCGATTTACGTAAATGATATGGTAGATAGAGTGAATAGTTATGCAAGTCTGTTTGCTGATGATGTAAAGATCTTGAGGAAGGTAGAGGTTGAAGAGGATTGCAAAAAACTGCAGGAGGATTTGGATAGGATACACGATTGGAGCCGGACGTGGAAAATGAAATTTAATGTAAAGAAATGTAAAATATTGGAAATGGGTAAAAGTACCAGGAGGCTATCACTGAATTATTTGTTGGGTAATGAATTAATCACAAAAAGGAGAGAAGAGAAATTTGGGAGTGCTGGTCCAAGATAGTTTGTCACCAGAAAAGCACATTAACAAGATAGTTGAAGAGACTTATAAACTCTTGACTAACATAAGAGTAGCATTTCATTATATGGATGAGGAGATGATGAAAAAATTGATAGTGGCAATGATCCGCCCCAGGTTAGAAAATGCAGCGGTAGTGTGGTCCCCACACCAAAAGAAAGATATAAACAAGATTGAGAGAATACAAGAACAGCAACCAAGACGGTCCCCAGTCTGGCAGACCTGTCATACAGAGAGAGGCTGGAAAAGCTGGATTTGCCTTCCTTAGAGGAAAGGAGAAAGAGGGGAGACATGATTGCAGTGTTCAGGACCATGGTGGGAGTAGATAAAATTGACAAAGAAGATCTGTTTGTATGGGATAAGAGAGCAACAAGAGGACACGGAATGAAATTGAAAAAGTCAAGCTGCTTGAAGGATATCAAGAAATATAGCTTTCCTTATAGAAGTATAGACTTATGGAATAGCCTGGACAAAGAGATCGTCCAGTCTACAAACTTAAACGAGTTTAAAGCTAAATTTGACTTATTGAGAAACAGCGACGGAAACCCACGAGCATAGTACATTCCGTGTATATCACAATTAGGTATATTAGGTAAATACTTAAATATTTGGAACGACTTAGACAAAGAGGTGGTACATGAGAAAACATTCATGTGTGTAAAGGTAGACTAGATAAATGTGGATATGGAGACAACACGAGCATTGCTCAATTCCTGTATACTACACATAGGTAAATACAAATAGGTAAATACAGTAATCCCGCATATTTCGCGGTAGTTACGTTCTTGTAACCCCCGCGAAAAGTCATTTCCGCGAATACTCTATTAACAATTGAAAACTTGCACTTGTGTCCACCATGCTGCCCATCACACAGTCCATGTCCATACTGATTGCGAGACAATTCGCCGTCAGACAATTCCCCGTCAAAACATGGACGATTCCCCTTCAGAACAATTCGCACCCTGGACGATTCCCCGCCATTCTATAAATATACTAATCAATACTTTCATCAATATACTTATTATTAATTAATCAATACTTTAAAAACTATATTTCAGGGGGATCCAGCAGTCTATGTTCAGTAGCGTAGGTTCTGGATATTATTTATTAGTTGCACCTTTAGTCAATAATTAACTTGTTTCTTCCTCGCTGTAGTCGCCTTTGAATTATATTCTAGCGTCACCCATAGCTATCTTCATTAATGAAGGCGAATTGTTTCGTGTTTGTTGTGACTGCGAATTGTCCCGAAACCTCCATACTCATCCCGAAATACCTTCTTACAAGATTGAAAGCACATACTCCATTATGAAGGAAAAACGTAAACACCGTACTGTAATACACAATTATCTACACATTTATTAACAAAACAGTACAAAATAAAAAGATGCATTAACTGGTGATAGCAAACACTCGCACGGTCGTTTCTTAGCTTGTCCAGTAACACAATTTTCTCTGCTAAGGTCATAACTTGATCGTTTTGTCACTTTGGAGTTCTTACTAATTGTATTATTAGCCTTTGGTGAGGCTGGCTTACGTCCTGGGGCCATGTGGAAAGCAAGTGGGAGGCAAGAGGCTCATATCATAGTGTGGTTACAACCACAACAGCCACTTAAGGCAGTCAGGCGTGGACTGAAGAATGCGGGACAGAGAGCAGTGTTGCCATATCCAAACAACGAAATTATGCTAGGGCAATGAAAAAATTATGCTAGATTGAGCATATTTGTTCCAAGTAAAAAATGAATTATGCTAACTTGAAGCTAAATGATAAAATTCTATACATATTCGTGCAACATATTAATTATGTATTGTTTACTATGAAAATATTAAAATGAACCTACATTCAGTAAGAGGATAAATATCGGTATCTACCCATACTGCTTTTTCCCACGAAACTTACGTTTTTCTGATGGATTTTGATGTGATTCGTTCGATTTTGAGCATCATTTCCGTCGGAAATAACCAGATTTTGAGATATGACCGCCCCCCATCCCCCTGAAATAATGAGGGATCTTTGGGGAATCGGGGGTTATAAGGAGGGGGGAAAACACAGAAAATGGTCATTTCCGACTGAAATGAAGCTGAAAATCGAATGAATCATACCAAAATCCATCGGAAAAACCTAGGTTTCATGGGTAAAGTACAAAGCTCAAACTTATCCTAACCTAACCGAACCAAACCGAACCTAACCTAAAACCTAACCTAACCTAATCCAACCTAACCTAACCTAACCTAATCCAACCCAACCAAGCCCAAACTGAAAGTAACCAACTATTCAAACATCTTCTTACCTTATTCGTCTCTCTCTCTCTCTCTCTCTCTCTCTCTGATTTGTAGCTTTTATTAAATTATTCTAAAAATATTCCATTCCATTCTAAATTATGCTAGAATGATTCTAAAACTTCTAATATGCTAAAAAATATTCCAGACTCGAAAATTTGATCAAAATTATGCTAAAAGAATAAAATTATGCTAGATATGGTAACACTGGCAGAGGGGCCACGGGAAAGGGACAGAGGGTGGCGTGAGTTTACCGCGCTACAATTGGAAGCTGCGGGAATTTCTTTTTTCTTTTTTTTTTTCTGTATATTCAAGGATATTTTTGTTGAACTTATTAATGCTAAGAAAATCCGCGAGAGGGCAAAACCGTAGACAAAAAATCCGCAAAAAATGCGGGATTACTGTACACACACACACACACACACGAACAGCCGGAGAGAGAGGACGTCCCAGGCATCGCTCCTGACCTTGAGTAGTTTCAGGAATTTTGTCTGTCCTGTCTCCTAGGGTCTTTCTTTAAATTTAAAATAATGAAAGTTGGTAGACTACCAAAATTGTAAAGATTTGTTGGCAATAGTATACATGAATGTTTGTGGCTTATTGGTAACAGCTGTTCAGGTACTTGATCGGTACGTTAAAGATGGCCGAAAATGTAAACAATGAGGGAATGGAATTTTCAAGGATTTGATGCTAATACTAATGTCATGGACCTAGTGAAAACATTAATTATGAGGATTAGTGAACTCGAAAAAAAAGTAGAGAATCTAGTGATAAAGGATGTGTCAGGAAATACGGAAACCACCATACAGAGTCTAATCCAGTCCAACGAAACAGCCAATGAAGAGATAAAGAATTTGAAGCGGGAAAATGTTGAACTGAGGAGGAAACTTGAAGAGAGTACCAATAAAACAGAGAAGGTGAGTAATGTACTAGAAGAACACAAGGCAAAGTGGGCACACGTAGAGGAAGAACAGAAAGAAGTGGTCAGCTTAAGAGAGATCATCCAGGAAGAAAGGGAAATGAACAAGAAAGAAATGGAAGAAAATGTAGTGAAAATACTGAAGAAAAAAGAGAAAATAGTGAGAGAAACTGTAGAAAGGAACAGATGTGTGATAGTATTTGGAAACAGGGAAGAGGAAGAAAAGGTTAGGTTCGCAAGACTCGAGAGAGACACGAACATGGTGAGAGGAATATTAGGCAAGATTGACCACGAAGGAAACAAGTGGGTAAAAGAAATTGAGGAAGTAAGGAGGATAGGGCCTTATAAGAAAGGGGAAACAAGACCAATGAGAGTCAAGTTTACATCAGAAAGTGTAATAAATGAGATACTTAAAGTGACCTGGAAATTAAGCAAAGAGGCGGGGATGGAAAATATTATAATAAGAAAAGATCTGAATGAAGAAGAAAGAGAAGCTTTAAAATCATTAAAGGAAGAAGTAAAGGAAAAAAATGATAAGAGGACAGAGGAATAACGTAATACTTTTTTTTGGAGAGTATTGGATATGAAAGTAAGGAAATGGTATTTAAGGAAATAGAAGTGAAGGAAATTAGGGGGGATGGTTGTGAAAGATCAGAAGTTGAGGAAGTGGTACGGACAGAGAGTAGGAGAGAAGAGGGTATTAATAATGTCAAAAATAATTTGAAGGTGATATATACTAATGTTGATGGTTTCATATCGACAAGGATCGAAATTAATGATTTCTTGAGAGAACATGAACCTGATGTCATGTGCTTTGTAGAGACCAAATTAAGAGAAGATATTGATGTTCATTTGGGAGATGGTAAATACAAACTGTGGAGAAAAGACAGAAAAGAAAAAAGGGAGGAGGAGTGATGATAGCAGTGAAGAACAACATAAATGTAGATACTGTGGAAATGGGAGAAGGCAGGGCTGAAGTGATATATATGAAATTAGAAACTGGAGAGAATGTTAAGAGAGATATGGCGGTAGTGTATGTTCCCCCAAAGACGAGAGCATGGAAGGATGACGAATACCATGAGATGTTGTCAGATATGGCTAGCTACTTGCAAAAAATAATTGAGAAAAGCAATAATATAATTTTGGTGGGTGACTTTAATTGTAAAGAGGTGAACTGGGAGGAATGGTACTCGGGAGGCGGTGAGGATTCGTGGGGTACTATGTTATTAAATATAATAATGAATAATGTGATGACGCAGTGGGTCAAAGAAGAGACACGGTTTCGAGGTGAGGACACACCAGCAAGGTTAGATTTACTATTCACCAAAGAACCTGATGTAATAGAATCATTGGAATATCTCTGTCCTTTGGGAAAAAGTGATCACGTGGTCATTGAGTTCCAGATGTTAATAGGAAACGTCGAGCCAAGAGACGAGCTTCATAGACAGGGAAGATACAACTTTGGCAAAGCAAATTTTACAGGATTGAGAAACTTTTTTGAAAATGCGGATTGGAGAAAATTCAGAGAAACAAGAGAGATACAGAGGAAGTGGGATATCTTTCTAGACCTCTATAATTTGGGAGTGGAAAAATTTGTACCAAGAGTAAGAGGGAAAGAAAACAGGAAAAAGGAGTGGTTTAATAGAAGGTGTATGATAGCCAAAAAAGAGAGAGATAAGGCGTGGAACAATTGGAGAAAGAGAGGTAACGACAGAGCAAAGGAAGAATATAAAAGAACAAGAAACGAATACACAAGAATACGTAGGGAAGAAGAAAGGAATTTTGATAAAGGTATAATTGACAAATGCAAGGATGAACCCAAACTGTTTTATAGATTTGTTAATGGCAAACTGAAACAAAAGGAAGGAATCACCAAGCTGAAAGTAGATGGAGAGGTCTTTAATGATGCGGCAATGCAAGCAGAAATAATGAACAAACGTTTCCAGTCAGTTTTCACTAAAGAAAAGGAGCTTGTGGAAGGGGAGGGAGTGCTTAGAAATGTTCCGGTGATGAAAGATATAAAAGTGGAGGTGCAGGAAGTGTATAAATTACTGGAAACTCAAGATGTAAGGAAAGCCCCAGGACCTGATGGAATTTCTAATTGGGTACTGAAGGAATGCAGAGAACAACTGGCGGATAAAATTCACAGTTTAATTGTATGCTCACTGGAAGAGGGGAAAGTGCCAAAAGAATGGAAGAGGGCAAATGTGGTACCAATTTACAAGGGAGGAAACAGGGAAGAACCCCTGAATTATAGACCAGTGTCTCTAACCAGCATGGTCGCAAAATTGTGTGAGAGAATCCTGAAAGACAGATGGATAAAATATCTGGAAGAGATGAATATTTTGGCTGAATGTCAGTTTGGATTCAGAAGTGGAAGGTCATGTGTTTCAAACTTGTTATGCTTTTACTCAAGAGCGATTGATGTGGTACAGGAGAGAGATGGTTGGGTGGATTGTGTGTACTTAGACTTAGAGAAGGCCTTTGACAAGGTACCTCATAAAAGACTAATGTGGAAACTAGAATATATAGGAGGACTAAAGGGGAAACTTCTGGAATGGATGAGAGACTTTTTGAGAGACAGACAAATGAGGACAGTAATAAAGGAAAAGATGTCTGGATGGAGGGAAGTAACAAGTGGAGTCCCTCAAGGCTCAGTGTTGGCGCCAGTAATGTTCCTGATTTATGTAAATGATATGGTAGATGGAGTGAACAGTTATGCGAGTCTGTTTGCTGATGATGTAAAGATCTTGAGGAAGATAGAGGTTGAGGAGGATTGTAAAATACTGCAGGAGGATTTGGATAGGATACACAATTGGAGCCGGACGTGGGAAATGAAATTTAATGTAAAGAAATGTAAAATATTGGAAATGGGTAAAAGTACCAGGAGACCATCACTGAATTATTTTTTGGGTAATGAATTAATCACAAAAAGGAGAGAAGAGAAAGATTTGGGAGTGCTGGTCCAAGATAGTTTGTCACCAGAAAAGCACATTAACAAGATAGTTGGAGAGACTTATAAGCTCTTGACTAACATAAGAGTAGCATTTCATTATATGGATGAGGAAATGATGAAAAAATTGATAGTGGCCATGATCCGCCCCAGGTTAGAATATGCAGCGGTAGTGTGGTCCCCACACAAAAAGAAAGATATAAACAAGATTGAGAGAATACAAAGAACAGCAACCAAGATGGTCCCCAGTCTGACAGACCTGTCATACAGAGAGAGGCTGGAAAAACTGGATTTGCCTTCGTTAGAGGAAAGGAGAAAGAGGGGAGACATGATTGCGGTGTTCAGGACCATGGTGGGAGTAGATAAAATTGACAAAGAAGATCTGTTTGTATGGGATAAGAGAGCAACAAGAGGACATGGAATGAAATTGAAAAAGTCAAGCTGCTTGAAGGATATCAAGAAATATAGCTTTCCTTACAGAAGTATAGACTTATGGAATAGCCTGGACAAAGAGATCGTCCAGTCTAAAAACATAAACGAGTTTAAAGTTAAATTCGACTTATTGAGAAACAGCGACGGAAACCCACGAGCATAGTACATTCCGTGTATATCACAATTAGGTATATTCTTAAATATTTGGAATGACTTAGACAAAGAGGTGGTGCATGAGAAAAACATTCATGTGTGTAAAGGTAGACTTGATAAATGTGGATATGGAGACAGGACAACACGAGCATTGCTCAATTCCTGTATACTACAAATAGGTAAATACAAATAGGTAAATACACACACACACACACACACACACACACACACACACATTTGGAAAAAAGCAAATATTGTCCCCTTATTCAAGAAAGGAAATAGACAAAATCCACTCAATTACCGACCAGTATCACTGACCAGCGTTGTAAGCAAGGTATTAGAAAAACTTATAAGAAAAGCTTGGGTAAATCATCTAGAAGAACACAGTATGATAACAGAAAGACAGTTTGGTTTCAGAAAAGGAAAATCATGTGTTACTAATCTGTTGAGCTACTATGACAGAGTTAACAAACACAATACAGGAAGGGAAGGATGGGTGGACAGTATCTATTTAGATTTCAAGAAAGCTTTCGACACAGTACCACACCAAAGACTTTTATGGAAACTGTACCATCAAGGAGGAATTCGAGGCAAACTGTTTTGTTGGATGCAAGACTTTCTCATAAAAAGAGAAATAAGGACAGTACTAAGAGGAAACTACTCATCATGGAAAGAAGTGACTAGTGGAGTACCACAGCGTTCAGTGCTGGCACCAATCATGTTTTTAGTGTATATAAATGATATAAACAGTAACACTGGAAATGAGAGCTATCTGAATATGTTTGCATATGATGCAAAAATACAAAGGAGAATTACTAACACAGACTCTTGTAGGGAGCTACAAGAAGAATTAAATAAACTTCATGAATGGAGTAGTACATGGCAAACGGAATTCAATGTGGACAAGTGTCATGTAATCAAGTTTGGTAAAAGTGGAAAAAGACCTGATTGGGATTATAAGTTAGGAAATAAAACCCTATACACATCAGAAAGAGAGAAAGACCTAGGTGTGATTATCAATAACAGACTATCTCCGGCTGACCACATCAGCGAGAAGGTATGGAACATGTATACACTGCTTGCAAATATGAGAATAGCATTCACATACATAAATGAAGACATGCTAAGAAGGATAATAACATCATTCATTAGACCAACCCTGGAATATGCATCAGTAGTCTGGAGTCCTCATCTCAAAAAGCATATAGACAAGATTGAAAAAGTTCAAAGGGCCACTACAAGATGGATACCAAGTTTAAGGGACCTAAGCTACGAAGAAAGACTAAATAAACTGAATCTACCAACTTTACAGGAGAGAAGGAAAAGAGGTGACATGATAATGCTATATAAGTGCATATCAGGAAAGGAGAAAATAGACATAAATGATTACTTAACATATGGAGAAGCATCAGCAAGAGGACACTGCAAAAAACTGCATAAGAAGAGAGGTGATAAAGACGTAAGGAAATTCAGTTTCCCAAACAGAGCAATTGATCAATGGAATGCACTACCGAATGAAATAGTGTGTGCCAAAACAATTCACAAATTTAAGGATATGTACGATAAATATGGTTTAAGACACGGGACAGTACGAGCTTGACTCATTCCTGTAAAGATACAATTAGGTAAGAACAATTAGGTAAGAACGCACACACACAGGAGCTTAAAAAACGGAGGAGGAATTATAATATTAATAAAGGAAAATCAGCAAGTCAAAGAAATAGAACTGGATATACCCTCAGAGATATATGTGATTGTAGTAGAGATTAGTACGTCTGAAGGGAAAGTAATGGCAAATTTATACATGCCACCAAGATCAAACATTTGGGAAAAGGGCAAATATGAAGACCTGACAGAGAAAACAATTCAAAGTTTAAGAGCATAACTACATAGAATGGAGGAGAAATCTGAAAGAATTATACTACCTGGAGATTTTAATACAAATATAAATTGGAATACTCTAGATATAAAAAGCCAGGAAAGCTGTTGAAGCCAAAAGCTCCTGGATCTTGTGCAGGAGTTTTTCCTAACGCAACATGTAAAAGAAAGCACCATAAAAAAGAGGATGATGTACCATCAGTACTAGATCTTATATACATTTACTGGGCAAGAAAATGATATTGATAATATTATGTATCACCCTCCATTCGGCAAAAGTGACCATGCAGTATCAAATTGCAACTTTAGAACTGCATATGACATGGTTAACAGTAATGAAAGTTACAAAAAGAGCCTTAACTACAAAAAGGGCAACTATCATGACCTAAAGAAATACATCTTAGAAACAGATTGGGAAAAAGAGGTTAGAGGACAAGATTTAAATGTTATATATAGAAAATTCTGTGAACTTTATGAAATATATGTCCAAAATTACATCCCTCGGCACAAAGAAGCAGAAATGAAAATAAAGAAATGGTTTAATAAATCTATCTATCTAATGCCAGACACCATAATCCCGGAAGAGGTGGCCATTTGACTTTGAGTTATTTCTTTTACAGGGAGGGGCACTAACCCTCCACCAAACCACTTGTTGACACGTAGGGAGCACGTATGGTTTGATTATATGGTTACCACCCAGCACTGAAAATGGTTTCTTGACTTACAGGAAACCAGGCAGCTTATCACTCAATGTAAAGCCACCTGTAAAGGAAAGAAAAGCAATAAGAAGTGACAGGAAAGATGGGAGAAATAGGAAGAGAGGAGGGCAGGCACAGAAAAAGAATGATAAAGGCTAAGGAAGAAGTAGGCAGCACTACATGAAGTGAGTGGATGATGGTTGCCACCACCTACCACTGTTTAATAAAGAATGTAAAAAAATCAAAGGAAAAAAGAGACTTCTTGTGGAACAGATACAGAGGACACAATAGCGAAAGGGCATATAACAACTATAAACAGGTAAGAAACGAATATACATGAATAAGGAGAGAGGCCCAAAAACAGTTTGAGGAAGACATCATAAACAAATGCAGTGATCAACTGAAGCTGTTTTACAGCTACATTCAAAGCAAAGCCAGAGTAAAAGATAAAATACAATCCATTACGGATGAAGGGATCCTCTATACACAAGAGAAAGATATTTGTGATGCACTAAATAAGAATTTCCAGTAAGTTTTTGCAGAAGAAAATAAGTTTGAGAGGAATGATATGGAACATGCATGCCCAAACATATTACCAGATATACAAATATCAGAAAAGAAGTACAGGAAGAGTTAAGTAAATTAGACAAAGGAAAAGCAGATGGTCAAGACAAAATTTCACATTGGGTGCTCCTGTTTCATAAGCTCTCAGGATTAGTTCCTGACCATTCCCCTTTGCTGAACTTTTTCAGTGTCTCAGTTACACAGAGAGTGGGCAAGGATGCTCTCCAACACAAATTTCTCTAACTATCTACACCAAACTACATGCACAGTACACACTACACTTCCTTTTCCAAAATTTAAAAAAAAATCATGGCGTCTCATCACCCAGCCTTGGAGTCCCCGGGGGGGGGGGACCATAAATGCCCCCATCTTTCACCCCTCTCCCAGTGACGACTCGAGGTGCCTGGAACCACTGTCTGACTCTCTTCTTCTTCATTTCTGCAACATTCGCGGCCTTTCCTCTAACTTTCACTCTGTTGAGCACCACCTCTCCTCCTCTAAACCTCACCTTCTTTTTCTAACTGAGACTCAGCTGTCTGAGGCAACTGACAGCAAACCCTTTTCTGTATCCTCCTACTTTCTCTATACTCATTTCAAAGCCAAAGGTGGCTGTTGTGTATATATACGCAACGACTTACCTTGCTCTCGTGTTCATGAACTCGATTCTTCTGAATTCTCTATACTCTGGCTCAGGCTTTCCTGTCATTCACTGACTAAATATATCTGTGCTGTTTACTAATCTCCTAATTCTACTGACTATCAAAAATTCTTCGACTATCTTACTTCTACGATGGAGCACATTCTATCCATTTCTCCTTTCTCTGAAATCTCCATTCTAGGAGATTTCAATGTTCACCACCACCTTTGGCTCTCCTCTCCTTTCACTGATCCACCTGGTGAACAAGCCTACATTTTTCTATCCTTAATGACCTAGTGCAGCTTGTACAGCACCCTACCCATATCCCAGACCGCCTTGGAGAGAGCTCCAACATACTTGACCTCTTCCTTACAACTAATCCTTCTGCTTACACTGTTAATCTCTTCTCTCCGTTGGGCTCCTCCGATCACAACCTTATCACCTTAACCTGTCCTATCACTCCGGTACGGCCTGTGGACCCTCCAGGGAAATGTCGTCTGTGGCATTTTGGAACCGCGGATTGGGAGGTCCTCAGGCAGTACTTCTTTGATTTTCCCTGGAATGATTATTGCTTCCATGGCCGTGAGCCATCTGGGTGTGCCTTGTACATTATGGAGGTTATTCTCTCAGGCATGGAAGCATACATTCCTTTCTCATATCCTCTGACTAACGCAAGAAAGCCTTGGTTTAATCACGCCTGTTCCAATGCTGTCCGCAACAAGGAGAGGGCCTATAAAAGGTATCGGAGCCAACCCAACCCAGAATCACATCATCTTTACGTTTCTGCCCAGAATCGTGCTAAGTCTGTTCTTCGCTCAGCTAAAAATAATTTCATCCGTACTAAATGCTCACAACTCTCCAACTCAAATTCTTCCCGCTCCTTCTGGCATCTTGCCAAAACCCTTTCTAACAACTTTACCTCATCATCCTTCCCTGCTCTTTTCTTCTCTGATGGTTCTGTAGCTATTTCTTCTACTGATAAAGCAGATCTCTTCACACAGACTTTCTCCTCCAATTCCACCTTAGACGATTCCGGTGCTGTTCCTCCATCACTTCCCGCCTCTGACTTCCTCATGGCTGACATTAAAATTTCTTCAGCTGATGTATTTCTGCCATCACTAGCCTCAATCCTAACAAGGCATATGGGCCTGATGGAGTCCCTCCTGTTGTTCTCAAGAACTGTGCTTCTGTGCTTACACCCTGCCTAGGCAAACTCTTTCGCCTTTGTCTGTCAACTTGTACCTTTCCTTCTTGTTGGAAGTTTGCTCTCATTCAGCCAGTCCCAAAGAAGGGTGACCACTCCCAACCCTCCAACTATCGTCCAATTGCTTTAACGTCCTGTATTTCAAAAGTTTTCAAGTCAATTCTCAATAGAAAAATTTTAAGGCATCTTTCCTATCACAACCTTCTTTCTGATCGTCAGTACAGGTTCCGTCAGGGACGCTCCACTGGCAATCTTCTCACCTACCTTTCAGACTCCTGGTCATCCTCCTTTCGGGACTTTGGCGAAAGCTTTGCCATTGCACTTGACATCTCAAAGGCTTTCGATCGAGTCTGGCATAAATCTTTAATTTTCCAAACTGCCCTCTTACAGTTTCTATCCTTCTATCTGTGCCTTCATCACTAGCTTCCTTTCTGGTCGTTCTATAGCCGCTGTTGTAGACGGCCATCATTCTTCTCCTAGATCTATCAACAATGGTGTTCCTCAGGGCTCTGTCCTATCACCAACTCTCTTCCTTTTATTCATCAATGACCTTCTAAGCTGTACATCTAACCCTATCCACTCATACGCTGATGACTCAACCCTTCACCTTTCCATTCAGTTCCCGCAACGCCCATCTCAGCAGTTACTTCAACAAACAAGGGATGAGGCTATGGCACACCTAATGTCTGACTTGGCTCGTATCTTTGACTGGGGTAAAAATAATCTTGTTTTTAATGCATCTAAGACTCAGTTCTTACACCTATCAACCCGTCAAAATCTTCCACAGGTATACCCAATAATGTTTAATAAAATTCAGCTTAATCCTGCATCATCCTTGAACATGCTTGGGGTTTCATTTACTCGGGACTTATCTTGGAAAGATCATATCTCTTGTAAAAACTGCTTCCAAGAGATTGGGTGTGCTCAGCCAACTCCGTTCTTTCTTTACCCCTGCACAATTGTTGAATCTATACAGGGGTTTTATCCGCCCTTGTGTGGAGTACAACTCTCATAAGTGGGGAAGCTCCCCACATACAGCTCTTCTCAATAGGATGGAGTCAAAGGCTTTTTGTCTCATTAACTCTCCTCTTACTGACTCCCTTCAACCTCTGTCTCTTCGCCGCACTGTTGCATCTTTATCTCTTTTCTGTCGTTACTTTAATGGTCACTGCTCCTCTGAACTGTCTGCATGCATTCCTCCACCTCTACGACAGGCACATAGCACCCATCTAGCAGCAAACTCTCATCCCTTATCTGTCCAACTCTCTAATGCAAGAGTTAACCATTACTCCCAGTCCTTCATTTATGCAACAAGTCAACTCTGGAACTGTCTCCCTCAGTCTGTATTTCCTGTTGTCTATGATATCCAATCTTTCAAATGCAGTGTGTCCAGGCATCTCGAAATGAATGGATCTTGAATCTGGCTCTCTCTTGTATTTTGTTTTTCTCTTGGAGGGAACTGTTATTGAGGGCTCATGGCCTTTGGTTCCTTCTTCCTCGCATTAAAAAAAAAAAAAAAACATGAATATGCAAAGGAGTTAAGTAGACCATTATGTTTAATATTCAAGGAATCTTTGGGTCAAAGTAAACTACCTGATATTTGGAAGAAAGCAAACATTGTTCCCTTATTCAAGAAAGGCAATAGACAAAATCCACACAACTAACGACCAGTATCACTAACCAGTGTTGTAAGATACTGGAAAAGGTGATAAGAGAAGTTTGGGTAAATCATCTAGAAGAACACAATATGATGACAGAAAGGCAACTTGGTTTCAGATAAGGAAAATCATGTGTTACTAATCTATTAAGCTACTATGACAGAGGTGAAGAAACATTGCAGAAAAGAGAAGGATGGGAGGACAGTATCTATCTAGATTTCAAGAAAGCATTTGACAGAGTACCACACCAAAGACTTTTATGGAAACTGTACCATAAAGGAGGAATCCAAAGCAAACTGTACTGTTGGATGCAAGATTTTCTCAGAAAAAAGGAAATGAGAACAGTACTAAGGGGAAATTACTCATCATGGAGGGAAGTGACTAGAGGAGTTCCACAGGGCTCAGTGCTGGCACCAATTATGTTTTCAGTGTATATAAATGATACAGATAGTAACACTGGAAATGAAAGCAACTTAAATATGTTTGCTGATGATGCAAAAATACAAAGGAGAATTACCCCCGTAAAATCTAATACAGACTCTTGTAAAGAGTTACAAGGAGAATTAAATAAACTTCATGAATGGAGTAATACATGGCAAATGGAATTCAAAGTGGACAAGTGTCATGTAATCAAGTATGGTAAAAGTGGGAAACGACCAGATTGGGGTTAATAGGAAGTAAAACCCTACACATATCAGAAAGAGAGAAGGGCTTTGGTGTGATTATCAATAACAGACTATATCCGGCTGACCACATAAGTGAGAAGGTATGGAACATATATACACTGCTTACTAATGTAAGAATAGCATTCACATACGTAAATGAAGACATGCTGAGAAAGATAACATCTTTCATCAGACCAACCCTGGAGTATGAATCAGTAGTCTGGAATTCTCATCTGAAGAAACACAGATAAGACTGAAAAAGTTCAAAGGGCGCTACAAGATGGGTACCAAGCATAAGGGATCTAAGCTATGAAGAAAGACTAGAAAAACTGAATTTCCCAACACCACAGGAGAGAAGGAAAAGGGGAGACATGATTATGCTATATAAATACGTTTTCAGGAAAGGAGGAAATAAACATAAATGAATATATGACCAATGGGGAAGCATCAGCAAGAGGACACTGCAAAAAACTGCATAAAAAGAGAGGTGATAAAGATGTAAGGAAATTTAGTTTCCCAAATAGGACAACTGATCAGTGGAATGCACTACCGAATGAAATAGTATGTGCCAAAACAATTCATAAATTTAAGGAGATGTATGATATAAAGGAGCATTGTGGTGTGGATGTGGATGTGATAGGAAGCGTTGTGAGGAACACACTGAGGTGGTTTGGCCATGTGGAGAGGATGGAGGGTGAAAGACTGACGAAGAGAGTGTATGTGAGTGAGGTGGAGGGTGGAAGAGGGAGGGGGAGACCGAGGATGAGATGGAGGGATGGGGTGGAGAGGTATATGAGAGAGGGGGGTGTGAGTTGGGAGCAGGGCAATGAAATGGCGGGGGACAGGGCGACTTGGAGGCGATTTGTTTGTGGCCACCCCAAACGGGATTGAGGCGTCTGGCAATAGATAGATAGATGATGAAAATGGTTTAAGACACGGGACAGTATGAGCTTGACTCATTCCTGTGAAGATACAATTAGGTAAGAACAAGTTGGTAAGCACACACACACACACACACACACACACACACACACATGGGAGAGGGCAGATGCCACTGAGCTCTGCTCAGCTGCATCAAATACCTAAGTGTATCTAAAAATGAGTCAAGCTCAGTACTTAGCTAAATTATAAATGATTTAATACTGTAGAGCAAGTAAACGTGAAAAAGTTAAGTCTAAAGAAAGTATATCAAATAATCTGAGCATTAAGGAATTTGCAACGTAAGCAGACAGACAGGTGTCGGGTATCACAGCAGACGGGCCCTGGGTAAATTCCAACACTGACATAACTAAGATGCTAAACTGTAAGTAGAAAGTACAGGTAAGCCCTTAATTCACGCGAGGGTTAGGTTCCCAGACCCTTCGCATATGTGGTAAATTCGCGTATACATTCTGCCCTTGTGTGCACATAATTACGCACGTCTACTAAGTATATTACATCTGAATAATACTGTTTATGCACTACATACACCTTATAAACTAGCATAAAGTATGAAAAACAACAAAAATGTAAGAAATTTAACACTGAAACCTGACAAGCAGAGGCGAAGGTGGAGACACTTCAGCAGTCTGGTGCACAAGCCCTCACTGCCTCCCATATGCTACATTCTGCCTTCTTTATTGTCCAAACAGTTGACTCATTCACCCCAAACACATGGTTCCCAGCCAGTTCACAGGCGTAGGTGGAGACACTTCAGCACAGTCTGGTGCACTAGCCCTCACCGCCTCCCGTATACTACGTTCTGCCTTCTTTATTGTAAGAACAGTTGACTCACCCCAAACACACGGTTCAGAGACAATTCACCATGAAGTCAATTCACCATCAAAACATGGACGATTCCCTGTCATTCTATAAAATCATCCACATCCATTCTACCACTATCTCTCCACCATGCTTCAGCATTTCACCATGCACACACACACAGGTTGCCGACAGAGACGGACCTCTTCCAGGATCGTGGGGGGATGGTCGCTGAATCTGCGATGAAAGGAAGCTCAGTCTATTTGTGATTGTGTTAATGAGTGCGTGAGTGGTGGTTCCATCAGATAGTAGTAAAAAAAAAAAACATGGTTTAAGTCATAAAATGGACAAGATATAATGAAAACAGAAAATCTCCATATGGTTGAATTATGGCAGAAACGGACGGTGCACTGTTTACAATCGGTGAGAAAGAGTTCGAGGGCTTCTGTGAAGAGGATGTGGGAAATGGAAGTATTAAATTGAACCAGACAAGAATAGCAGGTGTAGAGAAAACAGCAGAGAGGAATGTCCAGGAGATAAAAAAGGTATGGGCAGTAATTAAAGTGTTACTGGAATGGACCACAGAGCAGGAAAACGAGATCAAAAGTTTAAGGAATATACTGGAAAAAATTTTTACACGCAGTGATGAACAAGAAAGAGAAGTTACTGAATTAAAAGTGAACAATGAATCAGCCTCGAATGGAATAAAACAGCTTAAGAGGAAGAATAAGAGGTTGGAAGAGGAAAGAGACAGGATGAAAAGCAAACTAGATGAGTATGAATCCAAATCAAGAATACAGGATGAGCACATTAAAGAAATCAAGGAGCAACATAAGGGGTGGAAGAAAATTCAGGAAGAGAAGATGTAAATTTGAGAGAGATTATAGAACAACAGAGCAAGGAAAAGATGGAGAGGGAAGTGGTTAGGGTGCTAAGAAGTAGAGAATCTTTAGTTTGGGATGTAGCAGATAAGAAAAAATGTATAATAATCTCAGAAGTTAAAGAAAAACGTATGACAATAAGATCAGAAAGAGGAGGAGAAGAACTGAGTAAGGTTAAAGAAATAATATCAATAGTCATGGAGGAAAACAACAAAGCTCAAGAAGAGACTGAAGAAGTGTTTAGGTTAGGAAAGTACTAGGAAGGAGGGGCATGGCCACTGAAGTTGTTCAAGTCCCAGGCAACAGTTAACGAAATTATCAGTAGAACACGGAAATTATCAGACAAGGAGGGGTTAAAAAATGTTTGGATAAGGAGAGATGCAAATGAGGAAGAAAGAGCTAAAATACAGGACTTAATAAAGGAAGCAAAGGTAAAAAACGAACAGAGAACGGAGGAAGAGAAGACAGTGTTTTATTGGAGAGTCATAGATCAGAAATTAAGGAAGTGGTACTGGCAGAAATAAAGAGAAAAAAGGGTATAGAAAACATCAAAAATAACTGGAAGGTGGCATACACTAATGTTGATGGTTTAATATCGGCAAAGCTAGAAATCAATGATTTTTTGAGGACAATGGTGTCTGGCAATGAATGAATGAATGAATGAATGAACCTGATGTTATGTGCTTTGTAGAGACCAAGTTAAGATAAGATATTGATGTTCATATGGGAGATGGCAAATACAAACTGTGGAGAAGAGACATTAAAGTAAAAACAGGAGGAGGAGTGATGATAGCAGTGAAGAACAACATAAATGCAGATACTGTGGAAATGGGAGAAAGCAGGGCCAAAGTGATAAATATGAAATTAGTAACTGGAGAGAACAATAAGTGAGGTATGGCAGTAGTGTATCTTCCCCCTAAGACAAGAGCGTGGAGTGATGATGAATACCAGGAAATGCCGTCAGACATGGCAAGTTATTTAAAGAAAATGATTGAGAAAAGCAACAATATAATTTTAATGGGTGACTTCAATTGTAAAGAGGTGAACTGGGAGGAATGAGACTCAGGAGGCGGCGAGGATTCGTGGGGCACTATATTATTAAATATAACAATGAACAATGTGATGACGCAATGGGTCAAAAGAAAAGACACGATTTCAAGGTACCAAAGAACCCAATGTAATAGAATCCTTGAAATATCTGTGCCCTATTGGAAAAAGTGATCATGTGGTCATTCAGTTCCAGATGATAACAGGGAACATGGAGCCAAGAGACGAGCTTTATGGGCAGGGAAGATACAACTTTGGGAAAGCAAACTTTAAAGGATTGAGAAAATTTTTCGAAAATGCAGATTGGAGAAAATTCAGAGAAACAAGAGAGATACAGAGGAAGTGGGATATTTTTCTAGACCTCTATAATTCAGGAGTGGAAATATTTGTGCCAAGAGTAAAGGGGAAAGAAAATAGGAAAAATGAGTGGTTTAATAGGTGTATGACAGTAAAAAAAAGAGAGAGACACAGCGAGGAACAATTGGAGAAAAAGAGGTAACAACAGAACAAAGGAAGAATATAAAAGAACTAGAAATGAATACACAAGAATATGCAGAGAAGAAGAAAGGAATTTTGAAAAAGGTATAATAGACAAATGTAAGGATGAACCCAAACTGCTTTATAGATTTGCCAATGGCAAACAGAAACAAAAGGAAGGAATCACTAAATTGAAAGTAGAAGGAGAGGTCTATAAGGATGCGGCAACGCAAGCAGAAATGATGAACAAACGTTTCCAGTCAGTTTTCACTAATGAAAAGGAGTTTGTGGAAGGGGAGGGAGTGACTAGAAATGTTGTGATAAAAGATATATAACTGGAAGTACAGGAAGTGTGTAAATTACTGGAAACTCAAGATGTAAGGAAAGCCCTAGGACCAGATGGAATCTCTAATTGGGTACTGAAGGAATGCAGAGAACAACTGGCGGATAAGATTTACAGTTTAATTGTGTGTTCTCTGGAAGAGGGGAAAGTGCCTCAAGAGTGGAAGAGGGCAAATGTGGTACCAAGTTATAAGGGAGGAAACAAGGAAGAACCCCTGAATTACAGACCAGTGTTCCTAACCAGCATGGTCGCAAAATTGTGCGAAAGAATTCTGAAAGATCTATCTATATACCTAGGCTGCTTCCCCCAAGGAAAGGGAGGTAGCCGAGACAGGACGACACACTCCCCATTTACTCATCCATTCAAACACATTCATTCGCATCTTAGCCCCAAAGGGGAGAATGGACAGATCCTCACCGCACCACATCGCACAAGGGTCAACTGCGCAATGCAATCAGTGACATCCACAGCAGGGCCCGCAGCAGAGCTGGTTTACCCCTGCCACATCATAACAGACTCATCCCCTTACCCACACCTGACCTGAAATAGCTGATCAGACCAAATGCAGGAGAATATCCCCTCAGGGCTGCGTCATCACTTATTCATTCACAATTTCTCTCCATTTATTTCTGTCACGCACAGCCACTCTTCCTTGCTCAACAGACATCCCTCTCGCATCCAGCGCTCTCTTCACACTGTCCATCCATCCTATTCGTGGTCTTCCTCTCAGCCTTACACCTCTCACATCAGATCTAGTTATCTTTTTCACCAATTGCTCATTATAGAGGGATAAAATATCTGGAAGAGATGAGTATTTTGGCTGATAGCCAGTTTGGATTTAGAAGTGGAAGGTCATGTGTTTCTAACTTGTTGAGTTTTTACTCGAGTGACTGATGTGCTACAGGAAAGAGACGGTTGGGTGGATTGTGTGTATTTAGATTTGGAGAAGGCCTTCGACAAGGTACCCCATAAGAGACTATTGTGGAAACTAAAGCATATAGAAGGACTGAAGGGGAACCTCCTGGAATGGATGAGAGACTTTTTGAGAGACAGACAAATGAGGACAGTAATAAAGGACAAGATGTCTGGATGGAGGGAAGTAACAAGTGGAGTCCCACAGGGCTCGGTGTTGGCACCAGCAATGTTCCTGATTTACGTAAATGATATGGTAGATGGAGTGAAAGTTATGCAAGTCTGTTTGCTGATGGTGCAAAGATCCTGAGGAAGGTAGAGGTTGAGGAGGATTGTAAAATGCTGCAGGAGGATCTGGATAGGATACACGAATGGAGCCGGACGTGGGAAATTAAATTCAATGCAAAGAAATGTAAAATATTGGAAATGGGTAAAAGTACCAAGAGGCCATCATTGAATTATTTGATGGGTAATGAACCAATCACAAAAGCGAGAGAAGAGAAAGATTTAGGTGTGCTGGTCCAGGACAGTTTGTCACCTGAAAAACACATTAACAAGACAGTTAGAGAGACATATAAACTCCTGACTAATATAAGAGTAGCTTTTCATTATATGGATGAGGAGATGATGAAAAAATTGATAGTGGCCATGATTCGCCCCAGGTTAGAATATGCAGCAGTAGTGTGGTCCCCACACAAAAAGAAAGATATAAACAAGATTGAGAGAATACAAAGAATAGCAACCCAAATGATCCCCAGTCTGTCAGAGCTGTCGTACAAAGAGAGGCTGGAAAAGCTGGAGTTGCCTTCCTTAGAAGAAAGAAGAAAGAGAGGCGACATGATTGCAGTGTTCAGGACCATGATGGGAGTAGATAAAATTGACAAAGAAGATCTGTTTTTATGGGATAAGAGAGTAACAAGAGGATACGGGATGAAACTAAGGAAGCCAAGCCGCTTGAAGGATATCAAAAAATATAGTTTTCCTTATAGATGTATAGACCTGTGGAATAGCCTGGACAAAGAGATCGTCCAGTCTAAAAACTTAAACGAGTTTAAAGCTAAATTTGACTTACTGAGAAACAGAGACGGGACTCCACGAGCGTAGCTCATTTCCTGTATATCACAAGTAGGTAAATACACACTCCATCAATTCATGGGGCTTTCCTCATTTTAACTTTCTTCACTGCTTCCACAACTTCTATCCTACTGATTTCTTCTTGTTTCAATATATTTATATTTTTTCAGTTAATACCCATTATTTGATGCCATATTTTACATTTATTATAAAAATAATAAACCACCATCACTTTTATAACTCATATAATTAAAAAACTAGTGTACTTGTTAAATAAACTGGTATGTAAATAAATGACAGGGAATCGTCCTGAAGAACTGACTTGATGGCGAATTGTCCTGACTCTGAGGCTAAGAAACAATAAAGGCCTCACAGCCCTCACTCATCACTGTCAGAACTGGCTGGCTGGGCAGGGCTGCCTGATGAGGATGAGTGTGTGTTGTCCAACACTGACTGTGTGGGGACGTTTGCGTTGTGTTCGTGCGTTCGCTGTTCACTGAGCCACGGATGATCCATTGTTGTAGTGAATCGTTCCCATCATATCATGAGCATAAAGTACTAAACTGTTAACAATGTATAAGCGAAATATCGTATAAAGAGCCATCGTATAACGAGGGGTTACTGTATTAACAAAATTGTGTCTTGACAAACATAAGGGTGATATGACGAGATGATGAAAAATTTGACAGTGTCTATGATCCGCCCTAGGTTGGAATATGTGGCAATGGTGTGGTCCCCACATAAAAAGAAAGATATAAACAAGATCGAGAGAATACAAAGAACAGCAACCAAGATGGTCCCTAGCCTAGCAGATCTATCATACAAGACTAGAAAAGCTGGGTTTGCCTTCCTTAGAAGAAAGAAGAGAGAGGGATGTCATGATTGCAGTGTTCAGGGCCTTGATGCAAGTAGACAAAACTGACAGAGAAGATCTGCTTGCATGGGATGAGTAAACAACAAGAGGACAGGGAAAGAAATTGAAAAAGACTAGTTGCTTGAAAGGTATCAAGAAATACAGTTTTCCATATAGATGGACTGACCTGTGGAACAACCTGGACAAAGATATCGTCCAGTCCAAAAACTTAACCCCTCTGGTATGCAATTCTCCAGCCTCTACTACCCCCCAGTATGCAAAAACAGGCTTATTTTTCACTTTCTCAAAGGTTAAATGTTTCATGCCCGATTTATAGAGCTTGAAAGTACACACCTGAAAACACAAACCCGACCCTCCTAGACCCAACAGTTACTGAGCTATGGCCCGTCAAAGTTTATAATAGTTACCCGCTGCAGCCCGGGCAAGAAAGGAAATATGACGCTCGCACCTGTTTTCTTCCCAAAAGTACGTACAAAAAATCACCAAAATCAATATTTTTTGGTGTGTATAGATGTTACAAACTATTGTAAAGTGCTTAGAAAAAAATAAAATGGATACATAGGCAGGTAACAAGGATTTTTTCATCAGAGAGCTAATCTGGGGACAGATAGGCAGAGCCAGAGCTGAAACTATAAACAAGTGGTAAGGAGTGTTACCATATGTTCATACATATAAAATGTAGGTACTGTGCTAAGAAATACATAAGAATGAAGAAAATACACTGTAATATTTGACAGGTACACAATTATATCCATAGGCAGTTAACAAGGACTTTTTTCCCCCCCCCAAAAAAAAGAAAAAACAAAATATAAAGTAATTGTGGTGTGCGTATCTGTACGCAAAGACACGAATAACGTACAAGTAATGATTCAAAACACCTGCCATAAAGCATAAAAATTACGCAAAATATTTGAGGCTGGGGGAGGGGGGTAAAGATACTCCGTGCTTGGGGGTGGGGATAGGGGGTGGTAAGGACAGGAGGGGGTGTATGGGGATGGAGAGATGGGAGGAACCAACACCAGACACAAAGGAAGGGCCCCAGTGGAATATAGGGACATGGAGGGAGGGTAGGGGGGAAATACCCTCCCCTCACAGATGACTGTGTGGGGGACATCGAGGGGATCCACATCGGAGGGGTGGAGGATGTATTAGGAGGGTGTGGGAGGGGTGGTGGTGGTGGAAAGAATGGAGGGAGGTAGAGTAGTAACAACATAGTGGGATAGAGGGATGCAGCGAGAGGAAGCTGGGGGGCACACCCCCTACCACCTGGGCACGGGCCTGGATCCTCTCTCCCGCGTGTCCAGCACTTAGTTCTGATTGGTCAGAAGCCATCTACGTCACAGCCGGGGTGGAGCAAGCTGCCACCAGTTTTTTGTGGAAGTCGCACAATTGAAGTTTCTCGTCCATTTAAAAAATTGTGAAAAAACGTTGATTGTCGAGCTTAGTACTTTAGGGGTTAAATGAGTTTAACCCCTACACCGCGGGGATGTTTTTGCGCTCCTTGCACGTCCTGCGAGGATATTCGCGCTCCGACTGACTTTTTAAAAATATTTGCCAAAAATCAGTTATTAGTCCTAGAATATTATAATTAAATATGCATATGGCACATACCTTCAGCTTTCTCCTGGGATGTTCGTTAAGCCTTCGTCGAATACCGTAGGACTTGTGGAGACTTCTGAAGTTGGGTAACGAGTCTCCACTTTACACTCCCCGACACCCCGTAATATGATTACCACAGCCTGATATTATCACCAGAAACACTATTCTATGATTTTCAAGTAGTTTGGAATAAAAAAAACACACACACACACACACACACACCGTGAAAGCAATGAAAATTATGAGCGCGTACAAGCTTCCCACTTGCCCTCGTTCCCCGCTGATATTCTGTCATTTTTTATTCATAAACACATTCACACTTTATATTCCTATTACTTTATTACACTTATATATATATATATATATATATATATATATATATATACAGTATTTATCCATAAGTTTCCTTCAGTAACAGTAGTTTATTTTCACCCCAAGCATTACTTCTCGTTCAGTAAACTGGCGTAGAGAGCAATGCTTTCACTGTCATTAATCCAAGTATTTGTACTCATATTCTTATATTAGTAATTATTTACATTTCTATTTCATTTACACTATGTTATACACTGTCATTTCCAGTAACTAAGGGCTACTTTCCCTTGGAGCCAGGATGAACTTGGGACACTGAAGCACTCGTAGTTTATCACCATTTCCTCCACTGGCTCATCACACGATTCACCAGAAAGATTGTAGTCACTGTCCATCATTATCATGGATAAATTAGCCAGTTCACGCTCCACAGCAGAGTCATTTAGTCCTTTGCCCCTTCCCACACGAGGTTTAGTAGGGGTAGAGGTCACAGAGCCCTCTAGAAGCAGCGGAAATGGAGGGGCGCGAGTGCTACGTAGACACAACACTGAACTAAATGATGTGGCGGATATGGGCCCGCCAAGGGTTGACAACGTCAGCAAGGTGACAGCTGCTAATTTATAAGCTGTGAAATGATTGTGAAGCTTGGACGTTGCTGGAAGGACACAAGTCAAGAGTGAGAGCAGTGGAAATGAGTTATTTAAGAGGAGCCTGTGGAGTCACATGGAGAGACAGGCTGACAAATAAGGATATAAAGGAGCGTTGTGGTGTGGATGTGGATGTGATAGGAAGCGTTAGGAGGAATACACTGAGGTGGTTTGGCCATGTGGAGAGGATGGAGGGTAAAAGACTGACGAAGAGAGTGTATGTGAGGTAGAGGGGGGAAGAGGGAGGGGGAGGCCAAGGATGAGATGGAGGGATGGGGTGGAGAGGTATATGAGAGAGGGGGGTGTGAGTTGGGAGCGGGGCAGTGAAATGGCAGGGGACAGGGCGATGTGGAGGCAATTTGTTTGTGGCCACCCCGAACGGGACTGAGGCGTCTGGCAGACAGATAGATAGATAGAAATGATTGGCAGGAAATTAGGTACAGTAGAACCCATCAACCAGCACTGATGGGAATTTGAAAGTGCCAGTTAAGTATTTCTACCGGATGTATGAGAGCTACTCCTGTGGGTAGGTTATTTAAACATTTTTTGGCACCCCACTGTATACCTAACACTCCATGGCGCCATCCTACCACGTATATCTACCGAGTTGAATGTGTGTATCAATTTGTTTACCCAATATTTGTTGCTCAGATTTGGGTAAGTAACTACATTATTTCAATATTCTTAGCATTGAGAAAAGTCATTAACCACTTATCAAAAGGTAGGTCTGGAATAAATAAATGTTCACATGTTGCAGCACACTATTTATTTAAAGTAATAAATGAAAGAATTCATAGACATGGCTCATAAAATACTGTGTATTTCTGAAGCATAAACACATGTTGTCCGATTGTTGCCAGGCGAATGCACGTTTTTCCGTGCTAATGACTCATAAACATTTATTTCTTAATTATCCCTGCTGGCTGGAACACACGTTGTCTGAATGTGTCAGGAGTACCGTAATAAAATACGGAAGGACCTCTGCAGGCTGGAACACACATTCGAATGTTGTCAGGAGGTTATGCATTTTTTCTGAGCGACTGTTGTCCGTCTCCCCGCACCCATCGTCATTCCTAAGAAGCCCATTGAATGAAAACTTTAATTAAGCATTCCACTTTGCAGTTGATATCCCGCCTCATATCGAGAATTTTCAAGCACAGTCATATGCTAGCTGAACTACAAAACCAATAAGTTACGATAAATGATGTTTTTGTTGGCAAGTGACTTCGGTAACTTAAGCTGGCGGAAGCACGTGACTAGGGAAACAATGTGTTAGTCTACTAATCTTTTTTTGAGCAAGAAACCTGGTTAGAATAACAATAAAATATAATGCAACTCCGCAGCCTACTGATAAAATATTGTGTAAGTACTCACTCATCCTTACGAACATTGTTAGAGTCGAAGGACAGCTGGATGGTCATCCTCCACATCCACAGTTGATGTGGATGGCACTGGTTCTGGCAGCTGCGGCAGTTTTGATGACTGCTGTGCAGCTTTCTGGAACATCGTTCTAATGTCACTTTGTTTAATTTTCTTGTGCCTCTCAGTAATCATCTGGTTATTCAGTTGGTGCAGAAACATTATGAATTGTGAGGAAAAAAACGGCTTCGTCTCGGCAAACTTGATGACGGTGTTCATCGCATTTATTCCCTCACTCCATGAAATTTTAGTCTCTTCAGGCTCTTCCTCGTCACTTTCTTGGTCCTTGGTGTTTTCTTTTCCTCTGTTCATCACTACATCTATTACTTGCTCGGTGCTGAAATTATGGGTGACAGGAATATTTTCATCAACTTCAACCACTCCCTAACTACTTCCTGGGGAACAATGTGGCCTGCCAAGTCGCATACCTTCTGCTGAAGATCCTCACTCGATGTTTTTTCGGTCAGGAAGCCCTCAAATTGTTCGTCGTCATCAGAGCTTATGATTCAATCATAACCCTAGGCCACATGTTGCGCCAACACCTACTGAGGGTTTGTTTCTTCATATTTTTCCACGCGACTGCCAGAGTGTAAATGGCTTCTCTTAAGTTGAACTCCTTTTGAAACTCACCAATTTTCTCATCAGCATTTAGGACTTTACGCATGAAGTCCCGCTTGTACAACATCTTGATGTTTTGAATGACACCCTGGTCCATGGGTTGAACAAGGCTGGTAATATTGGGTGGCATGAACACTGCAAAAATTTTACCATTTACGAGCTGATCAGCTCGGGAATGCGCTCGGCAGTTATCAAGCACAAGCACCACTTTACTGTCCTCTGGCTTACCAGTTTTCTTAAGATGGTTCTTAACACTTGGAACAAACATGTGGTGAAACCACCAAAGAAAATTTCACAGTCCATCCAGGCATTATTCTGTGCTTTGTAATAAACTGGCAAATCAGATAACCCTTTAAAACACTGTGGCTTGCCATACTTGCCAATAACCAGCAGCTTGAGTTTGTGTGTATCTGCCACATTTGCACAGACAAGCACAGTCACTCTATCTTTATTCTGTTTGAATCCATATGCAACATTCTCACGGCTACATGCATCGCCACATCAACCCAGTTTCATCGGCGTTGTATATTAGCTCTGAAGTCAATTCGTGTTCAGAAACAAGGGCACTAAATTTGCTTACAAATTCATCTGCAGAGATTGTGTCGGCAGACTTCTGTTCCCCCGAAATATCCAGCTGCCTTATTCCGTAACGAATTTTGAAGCGACTTAGCCAACCACTTGAAAAGACACACTTCTCTCCTATGTTCATTTTTTCATGAAATTCTTTTGCTTTTTCAATCAACAGAGGACCCGAAATGCATGCGCCCTCAGACCTCATTGTCTGGAACCACTCATACAAGCATGATCGAGGTCCTCTAACTTTGCTGTGCGCAGTGTTCGTCGGTTTTCAATGCCATCAGATGTTTAAGTTTTCATTAAATATTCTTTAAGTCTCTGCGACTGTGCTTTGATATCGTAAATGGTGGATGAACCGATGTTGTACTCTTTCATCAACACACTGCAATTCACAATACTTTCAATTTTCTTACATATCTCTAGTTTCTGTTTTAGAGTTAACACCACCCTTTTTCTCTTGTTAGAATTGTCCTTAGGCATTGCTACATGATTTTGTGATAGACTTTTCTTGTAAAAGTGGCACAAAACATGGAGATAGTAGTGGAGTGGCAGCAGTGACCTACATGGGTCGGTGACAGTGCAGACAAAGGTCGCGCCGCTTTGTACTGTACAAGGTCATCCACGTGTGCGGCCATCCACCCAGTGCAACCTAGAACCACCTACCCAGCACAGACTAGAACCATCCACCCGGCGCGGCTATAAAAGCGCGCAAAATTCAAATTTATTTATTTATTTTTTTCACTAGTCAAACAGTTTTATACACTCTGAATTTGCCGTTTTTTTTAACTTCCGGATGAATGGGGTTCTACTGTAGTTCCAGGTGAATGTAAATATCACTTAGGCTTCTCCCTTCCTTTCTTATATATATTTTTATTACGAGAATAGATTATACGGCATATTTCAAAGGGAAATTACCAGGGAAAATTAGCGAACAAGTGCACGTAGGGTGCTGCCAGGTGATAATTAGCCAATTCCAGGTGTATGGCACTATCAGTTACCTCATTTTTTTTTGGTATATATTATTTTGTATAAGAATAGGGCATAGGGCTTATTTCAATGGATGAAATCAGTGGAAAATTCCGGGGAAGATTTGCTTAGCCACGCGGCCGGGCAGGCAAGAGGAGAGGGTAATGGACGGGAGGTAGGGAGGGGAGTCAAGAATGGGGATAAATGGCTAAATTGTCAACAATGGATGGGAGTACAGATGACATTAGCAGTGCTGACTATCGTTGGATACTGGCAGTACTGATAGATGATACAAGCCACCACTTGAAAGCCCGGGAGAATTCAAAATAACACAATTGCAAAAGTGACGCCCTGGGGTATGATCCATTGCGCCCGAGTGTCACGAAAGTGACGCCCCGCGGTTAAGGGGTTAAAGCTAAGTCTGACCAGTTGAGACACGGAGAAGGGGCCCCACAAGCATAGTTCATTTCCTATGAACAACTTGGCAAATACATACAGTTCGCATCACATGCAGGGCAGTACAGCACCTTGATTGGAACATTATAACTACACTACAAGATCCCCCTCCAGAGTCACAAAACCCAATTAGACACACAACCCAATTAGACACACACACAAAAATAATCATATAAACATTATCAGACCTTTTTCAACATCATCCCACCTTCAGACACTCTAGCACTGGCAATGTGAAACATACATATAGAACTCATTTCAAAATCAGGGCAATACTACATACTCCCTTGCCTAATATCCACACATCAGAGGTATCCTGACCTAGCTAGGCTTAGATCATGATATCACTCAGTCCTCCTCAATCTCCCTGCTTAGATTTGGGGTGGATGGAATCACAGACAACACATGCCTTGTTTGTAGAATAGGCCTACTCGGTATAAACCACAGTAAGGAGCACTGCACTGTACATGCCACACTAAGAAATAGGCAGAGCATCAACAATGCAGGAAACCTATGGGACAACTCCATCCTACCAGTTGCTTACCGGCAGTTGACAGGTCTGCTGGGCCATGCATATCCAGGACTGAGTTATAACTTCACTATATACACTTAACAACTTCACTATACACACTTTAATTTTTCCTTTCATATTCTCACCTTTCCTTCCTCAACCTCCTGTCTTCATTCTTCACCTTCCCTAACTTCTTGTCCTCCTCAAAGCAGTTTTCATTTCACCTCATCTCTTCACTTCATCTTTCACCTCATCTCTCCGCTTTGCCTCTCATCTCATTTCTCACTTCATCTCCTACTTCCTCTTTCATTTCACTCATTATCTCATCTCTCACTTCACTTCTTATCTTCTCTCTCACTTCATCTCTCACATCATCACATAGTTCATCTCACCTCATTCCTGCACGTCACATCTTACTTCACCTCCACACTTCATCTCTTCAAATTTCCTCATCCCCACAAATTCTGGGGCTCACCTCTTATCACACTTGCCCCCCACCAAAATGGACAGGTTGGGTGATTTCTTTGCATGCTCCACATAGCCACTGATCCTATCGAATGCTTTAGCGTCAATCACTGCCCCCATGAAGGAGTCAAACTCTTGAGGGTCCCCAACTTTCAACTGTTTCTGTATTTCCATGAAGCCTTCCTTTACCTGAAAGATGAAATGGGGAATATCATTAAAATGAACTTAAAGAAAAGATGTCAATGCTCATTTAAACTTTTGCAGCAATATACATATTCTTTATCCACTTGCCATTAGTGTTAGGTGTAATTAATACTGTACATTACTACAGTACTACCAGTATGTATCCATTACTGTAGTAGAGTAACTTTTACCTTTTATTGTGATATAGTATGCTAGACCCAAGGATTTGTGTTATTATGTAAAACAACTTCACTAATTCAAGAGATGGGTAAGGATACTGGTCTCCCTTGTTATGATGGGGGAAACGTTTCTAAGATACCGGTGATATACAAAACCAGCCCATACCAATTTCCCACAGGACACTTTTAAATATTCATTTTACAGTATATATACTTTTCAGACAATCATTCACATAATATGTTAATATGATTTTAACTATAAAAATGCATTTCCTTTATACGTATTATTCCACTATAGTCCTGTCTCATCTGCACAGAAGATATGTTCAGCTACAGGCACTATGAACATTGTTACTTATTAATCCCTCAGTGGCCGACAGCGTGGAATTTGTTGGGCTCCACAGGCTGACACCGCAGCCATTTTTCAAATTTTCGAAAATCGATTTTTTTCTTGCCATATTGAAGAGGAAGTTGCGACACACCTGGCTGAGCAAATTTCAGCTTCTTAGACCCCTCCTGTGGCACGTAATCAAACACAGAAATGGTTAAATTTAGACAGCTGATACCAGTCACACGTAGGTACTGCAGTGACGCAACATCACACAATTTTTTTTTTTTACTAAAAAACATTGTCAATGATGCTGAAACTGTGAGAAATAACTAGATATGTGTATTTTGATATTTATCAGTACATAATACACAAGGTTTGAGTTTTAAAAACTATTATGAATTTATTTTGCATTTTTCGGTGTTTATTGTGTTTATGCTAGTTTTGACTTATTTTTGTAGCCCGGTTGGTGGTGTTTGTTGGAAAACAGAGGTGAGAGTTTCCATTTTCAGATCTAAATGAGATAAACATCATCCCTTGAGTGTACAAGTGAGGGTTGAAATGCGAGACGACCTGCCATTCAGACCTCACATGAGCTGATTAGCGGGAAGGGAAAGGAGACCTTTCCACCCATGAAAATATCATGTGAACATGGAAAACTTTCCTGCTATGCTTGTAAAAGGAAAACAATATTAGTAAAAGATGCAAAATCATACAACAAACCTGAGCAAATAGGTAAAAATCTATCTATCTATCTATCTCTTGCCAGACACCATAATCCCTTAAGGGGTGGCTATTTGACTTTGAGTTATTTGTTTTAAGGGGAGGGGCACTAACCCTCCACCAACCCACTTGTTCACACGTAGGGAGCACGTTTGGTTTGGTTATATGGTTACCACCCAGCGTTGTAAATGGTTTCTTGGCTTACAGGAAACCATTTGGCTTGTCACTCAATGTAAAGCCACCTGTAAAGGAAAGAAAAGCAATAAGAAGTGAAAGGAAAGATGCGAGAAATAGGAAGAGAGGAGGGGAGGCACAGAAAAAGAATGATAAAGGCTAAGAAAGAAGTAGGCAGCACTACATCAAGTGAGTGGATGATGGTCGCCACCACCTACCACCAATAGGTAAAAATACCAACAAAAATGTATTTTTCTTTTATTTTCATGTCTTTTTGTTTATGCCTATATGTACTTATAATCATAAACAGGGTGGCTGTATGTGTTTTGCAAGGGAGGAGAAAGCTGATATTTTCTCTCTGGGTTGAGATAATGGGTTTAAGTATGTGTGTTTAGACACGACAACGAGCGAAAAAATCGTACATCCACTCTTCACAGCAGCAGGCGGTGAATTGATAAATGAGGTGTGAAAGTGTGAAATGAAGGTCAGCCTGATGTTTGAGATGTTCGTTCACTTCCCAAAAGTGTTCACAGTGTTATACATGTCGCAGTGCATCAAATGATCCAAACCAGTTCAACAAACCTGAGCAAACAGTTAAAGATACCAAGACAAAAATGTATTTTTTTCTTATTATCATGTCTTTTTAGTTTATGCCTATATTTATTCATAATCGTAAACAAGGTGGTTGTGTGTGTTTCGCAAGGGAGGAGAATGATGACAGTTTCATCTGGGTCAAGATAATGGGTGTAGCTGTGCATATTTAGGCATGGCCTCAGGCGAAAAAACTGAAAATCCACTCAACACGGCAGCAGGCTCCAAACTGATTGATGGGGTGTATGGGAATGTTGTGTAGGTTAGTCTCAAGACATTCAAATTGCTCATTCACTTCCCAAAAATTTTTGTTGTTTTTTATAAGATGCGCTCGAATGACGCCAGTGGACACTGATGGGTTAAGAGAGAGATATGGAAATAAGTGCCAAAAGTAAACGACTAGGTATGTATACATAGCACGAAGTAGACAAACTGGTGCTGCCTGTGTTCATATTTACATAAACATTTTTCACAAATGTTAGGAGAAACACACTGAGATGGTATGGCCATGTGGAGAGGATGGACAGTAGGAGACTGATGAGGAGAATGTATGTGGGTGAGGTGGTGGGGGGCAGAGGGAGGGGGAGGCCAAGGATGAGATGGAGGGATGGAATGGAGAGGCATATGGGAGACAGGGATGTGTGCTGGGAGCAGAGCAAAGAAATGGTGAGGGACAGGGTGACACAGAGGCAATTTGTTTGTGGTCACCCCATACAGGATTGACGCATCTGACAATGGATAGAGAGATAGATTTTTCACAAATGGAGCTACAGGCACTAAGAATATTTCATTATCCATTACAAGTGGGAGTGAGATAGGTAGATGGATATAAGCAGAGCCAAAATCATGAGACTATCTATGTACGTTATGTAGCACAAAGAAGGTAGTCTGATGTTGCCTGGATGCATATTTATGTAGAGCATATATTTTATTTCCTTACTGAAGAAGCTACAAGCACCATCAATAACTATTTATTTATCAAAAGTAAGAATGAGATGCACAGAAGGATATGAGGAGAGCTGAAAGCAGGCAACTAGCTCAGATAGGTAAATTAAATGAACAGGCTGGTATTGCTTGCGTGCATATTTACATCAATATTATTTTTACAGAAGCGGCTACAGGCACTGAAAATATTTTGTTTGTTATTAAAAGTGAAAGTGAAATGTGTACATGGATATCAGGCTGAAAGCAGGTGACTGGCTACCTAGGTTACGTAACACAGAGATGACAGGCTGGTACAGCCTGTGTGCATATTTCTGTTTAATTTGTTTTGAAAGGCTCCAACATGCTTGCATGCGACAACCCTGGTCATCTAAAGGCGGCTCTCTATGCTGCTCCATCTCTGGCAGCTTCCCTATTCAGTCCCTAGTTCCTGAGGTCACATTCAATGACCAGGTCTTTTTCGGTCTACCTCTTGCAACCCTACCCCTGACGTTAACATTTATCACTTTCTGCACCCAATTACCATTCCCCATCCTCTCCACATGCCCAAATCAACTCAGTCTCAAGATTAATTTTCACTGAAAGAGCTACAAGCACTAAAAATATATTATTTATTGAAAGTGAGAGCGAGACGCACAGATGAACACGAGGGAAGCCAAAGGCAGTTGGGTTGATGGGAAGATGCTGCCAGTGATGAGAGTGGAACAAAATTTTTTATCTGCCTTTGAAATAACTAATAAATAACTCCCAGCTGAAAAAAGTCTGTGTGTAGTCAATATCACAGAAAAAAAAAAAAAAATTGAAAATGAGGGATTACTGTACTTTCACAGAGGAATAGCATTTCAGAAACCCAGATAAATCAAACAATATAAGATGGACAGCAAATAATAACAAAAGTATATCAGCTTCATATGTATCTGACTGTACAGTACTCTTCTGTAGTGTATAATTAAACACCAAGTAAAGAAAGGCAGCAAAGTAAAAGAAGCTCACCAACCTTTGGCCAGAGAGATTCAGGAATGTAGGCACGTGAGCAAGCTGAGCACTTCTGTCCACAGTACTCAAAGGCGGAACGCATGGTTCCATTGATAAGGGATGTGACGTCAGCAGAGGGGTGTGCCAGGTGGTAGTTCTTGCCACCACACTCACCCACCAGCCGGGGGAAGCTACGATAATGACTAATATTCTGACCTACTTGTGACCACAGCCGCTGGAATGTTCTGTGTGGGATATATGAAACATTTCATTGTTAGATCCATTTTAGTCTTCAAAATAAAACTATGAAATATAAAATTCAATACTCTTTTCACTTTAACTTGGCTTAAAATTGCAGTCTCTCCATCTTGAAAGTTAAGATGTCGTAACAAATTAACACTGGAAAATGGTGTCAGTCACAATCACGTGCAATGGTAAAGATTACAACCCAAAGCATAGCTTCTTAAACCACTGAGTTAAAGGAAATCAAGCTGCTGAAGGATAAAAATCTTTGGTTTAGTGAAGTCAAGGAGCTCCAGTTTTAATCAAGATACAGAAGTCAGTCTTAACTTGTCAGTGAACTCATGATAAAAGCTCACTATGGCCTGACTTCATTGATACTGTACCAGAAGTATCAACCTTATACCTCACCCTATCCGTGACTGGAATGAGGTGGAATAATGATGATAATGAATGATTATGATGATAATTTTTAAAAATCATAATACCTGCCCCTTACTAATAAATTCTCCAAGCAATCACTTCTCCACATCTCTTCTTCACTCAATCACTTATTTTGTATTTTCTGTCAAACTCTCATTTTCCCCATAATCCTAACCCAGTTCCCAACTTTAACATGGGGTGGATGCACTGATGAGGAGCCTGCATTTTGTAACACTGTAATTCCTGACTGGAGTGATGCAGCTGTGTCATCCATCTGGGAGCTGAACCTCCTTGATTTCCCTGGACCTTGCTGAGGGGAAGGACCATTTTCTGACCCTGATGAGGCACTGTCAATATAGTGTGAGTATTGTACTGTATTGTGCCTGAAGGATGGCCTCACAGAAACAGCTGCCAACCTGTGTTAAACATGTCTGCTTGGTCAAAGAGACGGGTTATGCAACAACAACAAACATGGCGTGGGGAAATTCAGAGACTGTCTCTTTGATTTCACTGAAACGACAACCAGAAGAGAAAGAAGAACCACATACAATCTCCTCCCTTCCCACGCCTTAAATGTATGAGACTGCAGCGTGAGGCATTTATGTCCCTAAGCCAATACAGTAAGTCTTCATTATAAGTTATCCTTTTGAATTTTTGTTTTGCAGCTAGTCCCCAGTAAATTAAGGATGTGCTGCCAATCAATGCTTCACTGTTACCTGTTAGGATGATATGTTAGTACTATATCCCAATTCATAAAAGCAAATGAGTGTACAAAGTTGTGATATTTTAGAGCTTATCCTTTACTAATAACGGGGACGCCAGTACAATGACAAGAGTGATATCCAACAAGCTACTCCTGCCTCTTGTAGCCTGATTGTGCAGCATACAGGGAACACAAACAGTAATTTTTTTCCCCACACAAACATATCATGAGCCACACAATCCAGCCACCAAACACAATCATGTGGTGAGCTCACACTAAATAGTCACCAAACACAAACACATCATAAGCCACACAATTCAGGCACCAAACACAAACATGTGGTGAGTTACATTATACAGCCATGAAACAAAGACACAACAGGCCAAGCTAGTTACTCACGGGACGGAGCCAGTGAAGTTGATGGCAGCCAGGTGAGGTGACTTTGTGATAGTGTTCCCAAAGACAGGCCCATCAGCTGGTATGAAGCTGACAACACTCCCAGGAACCCCAACCTCTCTCATGATCTGGTATACTGTGTAGTTGCTGAGGATGGCAGTGTCAGATGGTTTCCACAGTACTACATTTCCCTGTGCAGGAAATGGAGAGATGTTAGTGGAAAGGAGACAAGTGAAAGAGAAAGGGAGATAATACAACACAGGAGAAATGAAAAAGAAAGTAAGAGATATATGCACACTGAAGATTAATAAAGTGTGAAAGAAAGAAAGAGATACTGGCATAGAAAATACTAATAAAAGTGTGCAAGAATGGGAGAGATGATGCAGAAAAGACCAAGAAAAGCAGCAGTGAATCCAGAAATATTTTTGAGGTGTTATATGTATCACTTTGTACAGTGATACATGCAACACCTCTCTCTCAGCCAACTAAGTGATGTTTGTCAAACACAGATGATTTGTATCAAATCTGTGTGGGAGAAATGAACATCATACCCCTTACATGATTCAGTATTATACAGGCATACCCCAATTCAATGATCTAATTTGTTAGGTAAAACCCCATCATTAGGCGGGGTATCATATATCGGGGTACTTTTAACATGTACAGTATTTCAATGTGGACCATTTACCAGCCTTGGGTGTCCCCTCAAACCAAGTCCAAAATCCACCCAGATGAGCCCAAAAACAGGTTTAAAGGCAATCTAAATGGCCTAACAGCTGTCAAGGAAGCTAACCCAAGCCTAACACCTGTAAATAACTCACTGAAAGTAACAAATAAAACCTCAGAATCATAAGGAATAGGTTAAAGAATATCAAACACCTCTCATCACTTACTTCTTGTAAGTCCATGTCCAGTCCTGGTCATCATCCTTACTATCTCCCCCCACGCTAGGGGACATGTGGTGCTCCCCAACACTCAATCCTCTTCCTCAAAGCCCTCAAACTCTATATCCAGGGGAGGGTCAGAGGGGGGTGGCGATGGAGTGTGATGCGATGACTCAGGCAGAGCCAATGGAGTGTGATGCGTTGACTCAGGTGGAGGCGATGGGGTGCAATGCACTGGCTCAGGCGGTAGCAATGAGGTGCGATGCAATGGCTCTGGGGGTGGCGATGAGGTGTGATGCAATGCCTCTGGGGGTGGTGATGAGGTGCGATGCGATGGCTCTGGGGGTGGCAATGGAGTGTGATGCGATGATAGAGGAGGTGGTGTGGGAGACAACTGCAATGTCCGGTGAAGTGGCGAGGGTGACCGCTGTGATGAATGATGAGGTAACGATGGAGTAGTTGTAGTGGCTATCGTCATGGCGAGGGAGACGAAGACAGTGGGTCGCCAGATGAAGACAGTGGCTGAAGTGGTGTGGGAGATGGAGGGTGGGATAAGGAAGGCAGCAATGAAGTGGCTGAGTGCCTTAGTGAAGACACAGGTGACATGGGAGACGGCAATCGACTGGAGGTTACGTCAAGCACAACGGGCCAAGCACGTCCTCGGTGGGAGGTGTCCCTGCTGGTTGAAGGTTGGGGAGATGCCCTGCTGGTAGAAGGCTGGGGAGATGCTCTGCTCGTCGAGGGCTGGGGAGATCCTATGTGACTTGTTGGCCTGGTGGGGGCCCTTAACCCCTACACCGCGGGCTTGTTTACCAATGACTTGCGTCTGCCGCGGGGTTATTTGGGCTCCGACAGACTCTCAAAAAATATTTGCCAAAAATCAGTTATTAGTCCTAGAATAATAAAATTATATATGCTTATGGCACATACCTTCAGCTTTCTCCTGGAATGATTGTTGAGCCTTCGTCGGTTACCGTAGGACTTGTGGAGACCTCTGAAGTAGGGTAACGAAGTCTCCACTTTACACTTCCCGACAACCCGTAATATGATTACCACAGCCAGATACAAACACTATAAACACTATTCTACAATTTTCAAGTAGTTTGGGATCCATACTAAAAAAAAAAAAACACTGAAAGCAATGGAAATTACGAGCGCGTCTGATCGTCGCACTGGCACTAGTTCGCTCTTGGTAGTCTGTCATTTATTATTCATAAAACCCCTCACACTTTATATTTCTATTACTATATAACACTTATATATATCTATAGTCTTTATCCATAAGTTTCCTTCAGTAGTATTAGTTTATTGTCACTGTAGGGATTCAATTTCTTTCAGTAAAATACGTAGCATTCACTTTCTCGTCCTGTATATTGGCATTGAGAGTGAATGTCACTTTCATCTTCACTCTCATAACTCATAGCATTCAGACATGCTAGAGTGAAACTTTCACTTTCATTACTCCTAGGGTATATACTCGTATTCTTATAATACTACTCATTTACATTTCTATTTACGTTCTCTATTTTATTTACGTTATTTACATTTCTATTTTATTTACACTGTGTTGTGCACTGTCACTTGAAATAACTTATAAAACTATTTTCCATTGTTCACGTATATTTACATTCATTACTTTCACTTGCTGTTTACACATTATTTACAGTTCCACTTGCACTGTTTTACTCAATAGAAAGATCGTAGTCACTCTTTTATCAATTGTCAGCCCTTTACCTCTTTCCACACGAGGTTTAGTAGGGGGTAAAGGTCACAGGGCCATTTGCATGGGGGTGAAAAAAGGCCTTGAAGTCAGCAAGAAGAAACATACGTACCCTCACTTCCGAAGTTGAGAGAGAACTGAGGGATAACGGAGGACCACCAGCGTAGAGGCCTGCTAGGGGTTATTCAGAGTTACCAATATTACTTCTTGAAACAGCTAAGTCTAGCACTGATATGATTGGCAGGAAATCTAGACAATACATTATAAATTTGGTAGTTCCAGGTGAATGTAAATATCACTTAGGTTGCTCCCTTCCCTCCTTACATGTATATTTATTACGAAAATAGATTAGAGGCCTACTTAGGAGATATATATATTCAGAGCTACCAATGTTATATCTTGAAACAGCTTTGTCTAGCACTGATATGATTGGCAGAAAATCTAGACAATACATTATAAATTAGGTAGTTCCAGGTGAATGTAAATATCACTTAGGGTTCTCCCTTCCCTCCTTACATGTATATTTATTACGAAAATAGATTATAGGGCATATTTCAAGGGGAAAAAAACAGCGAAAATTAGCGAACGAGTGCACGTGAGGTGTTGTCAGGTGATAATTAGCCAATTCCAGGTGTATGGCACTCTCACTTACCTTATTTCTTTCTTGTATATATTATTTGGTATAAGAATAGGACATAGGGCTTATTTCAATGGATGAAATCAGTGAAAAATTCCAGGGAAGATTTACTTAGCCGTAGCACGGCCGGGCAGGCGAGAGGACAGGGTAATGGAGGGGGGGTAGGGAGGGGAGTCAAGAACGGGGAGAAATGGCTAAATTGTCAACAATGGATGGGAGTACAGATGAGATTAGGAGTGCTGATTAGTGTTGGACATTGGCAGTACCGATAGATGATACAAGCCCCCACTTGGAAGCCCGGGTGAATTCAAAATAACACAGAATCACAAAAGCGACGCCCCGCGGTATGATCCCTTGCTCCCAAGCGTCACGAAAGTGACGCCCCGCGGTTAAGGGGTTAAAGAAGGCTATGATCGTTGTCTGCCTGGCAGCCCTCTTCTTCTCCTCCAGCATCGTCCTGTAGACTTTCATACCCTCCTTGAGCCGATTAGCAGTGTCCCTGCTTCGTCCTGGGAGGGGGTCGTGTGTTTTCATTAGGTCTATAATCTCGTCCAGCTTCATTAGCATCTCCTTCAGGATCTTAATGTTGAGAGCTCGGACCTCAGACACAACCTCCTCCTCCTCCTCCTCTGCCTCCTGGTGAGCCCGCTGGATCTCCATATTGAGGAGCTCCTCGTTGCTGAGCTCCTCCCTGTGGCTCTCGAGAACCTCCTCCACATCATCCTCATCGACCTCACTGAAGCCAGCCTCATGCGACAACTTGACAACGTCCTGCCACACAAGCTCGACAGGCGGGGGTTGCACGCCCTCAGGGAAACCGGTGAAGGAGTGAACACACCCTCCCCACAGCTTCCACCACACACCGTTCATCGTCACCTGGCTCACCTCGTCCCATGCTGCAGTTATATTCTTTGCAGCGTGGCGTCTCCAGAACTGCTGTACTATTGTCCTGTCATCACTGTAGCAGGGCCTTACCAACTGCTTCATCGTGTGGTAGAGGTAGTAGGCCTTAAAGGCAGCGATCACCCCTTGGTCCATCGGCTGCAACAAAGACGTGGTGTTGGGGGGTAGGAACACAACCTCAATATTGCTGGCCCATTCCTTCATTGCGGGAGGGTAGCTAGATGCGTTATCCATCACCAGGAAAAATCTGTGTCAGATTTTCATGAGACGCATACCTCTTCAGCACACAAAAGAGGTACAAGTGAAAATACGATGAACAGATATCCGAAGCCAACCAAGCCTTTTTGTTCGACTTCCAGATAACCCCAAGGTTCTCTAACATACCCCACCAGAGCCCTGGGGTTCTCCGAGTGGTAGACTAGAAGCAGCTTCAACTTAAGGTCACCCTTGGCATTGCCCTCAGCAGCAGTGTCAGCCAGTCCTTCCAGGCCTTGAGTCCTGGCGTAGACCTTTCCTCCTTCGCAAGATATGTCTTGGAGGACATTCTCTTCCAAAAGAGCCCAGTCTTGTCACAATTCAAGACCTGCTTCACACTATAGCCACCCTCCACGATGATGCATTTCAGCTCATCAGGAAATGCTGCTGCCACCACCATATCTGCACTCACCACCTCACCGAACATCTTCACGTGGTGATTTGCCCACCTCTTAAACCGGTCAAACTACCCATGGCTAGCTTTAAAGGTCTCATTTTCATCAAGCTCATGCCTGACCTTTAGCTCGTCCCAGAGAGAGCCCTAGCGCAAATAATAGCCTGGCTCATGGGTGCCTTGCATTGGTTCTGATCTTTCACCCACGTGCGAAGCATTCGCTTCAGCTCCTCCATCGCAGGCTCTCGCTGGCGGGCGATACGGGAGGCGGATAAGGTTGCAACCTCCCCAGCAGCAGCCTTAATGGCCTCTTTCTTCTTTGTGGTTGTGGAGACAGTCGACTGGGCCAGGTGGAGAGCCAAGGCGATAGAACACGCACCTTCGCCTTTGTCATGCCGCTTAAGGATGTCCAATTTCACCTCCAGTGACACAGTCTTACGTAAACATTTCGCAGGAACATCACCAGCACCACCACTAGCAGGACGCATATCACCACGACTAGGGCCTCCACTAGCACCACCACTAGCCCCACCACGTGCAGCACCCTTACCAGACATTATCTCACTTATTTAGGCCCAAAATCACACAGTATTGCACTCCACACCCGATCAGTATCACTGCTCTACTCACGGCACTGCTCGAACACAGTTACGATGCACTACGATAGCAACTTGTGTAATGTTGGTGGTGCAATACTATGTGCGGTGGGCGAATGTATAGGAGATCCTCACTCTGAGATGGCCAGTGTGAGAAGAGTGATATGGGTGAGTGCTGGGTGAGCGATGGCTATGGGGCCTGAGTGAGTGCTTCTACGCATCTGGGGAGGCGGGCGGATTCAACTGGCCGCGGGAAACACGCAATTCAAAATTTTGGTCCGTCATCTGCAGGCACGACATTGGAGGGCCCATCGTTAAACCGGGGCTCACCCATCGGGTATCAGGGCCTGGTGCAATTTGTACCCCCATCGCTAAGCTGAGGTATCGCATCTAGGGGTATCGTAAATCGGAGCATTACTGTATATGTATTGAGAAAGGAGAATAAGTGGGCAGATGGAGAGAAAACTTTAAAGAACTGTTGAACGTAGAGGATGGAAGTAATATGAGTATAAGTGGCTGGGGAATGGCTGGGAGAAGGAGGGAGGAGAGAAGACAGGAAGAAATCAGTAGGATTGAAGCTGTGGAAGCAATGAAGAAAGTTAAATTGGGGAAAGCCCCAGAAATTGATGGAGTGTGTGGTGACATGCTGAAGCATGGGGGAGAGATAGTAGTAGAATGGATGTGGAAAATGTGCAGATTGTCCTGGGAGGAAGGTAGAGTCCCGGAGGATTGGAAGTCAGGTATAATTATTCCCTTGTACAAAGGAAAAGGGGAAAAAGAAGTGTGTGGTAATCATAGGGGCATTTGTCTTCTTAGTATAAAAGGAAAAGTGTATGGTAGGATACTTATTGACAGAGTTAGAGAAAGAACAGAGGAATTAGTTGGAGAAGAACAGGGAGGCTTTAGGAAGGGAAGAGTTTGTGTAGATCAGATATTCATTCTTAGATCTTTCGTGGAAAAGTTTCTAGAGAAGGGAAAGAAGTTGTATGCAGCTTTCATGGATTTGGAGAAAGCACATGACAGGGTGGATAGACGAGGATTGTAGAAAGTATTAAAAATATATGGAGTAGATGGGAAGTTGTTGAATGCTGTGAAGAGTATGTATGATGGTGCGAAGGCTGCAGTGCATGTGGATGGTGAACTGAGTGAATTTTTCTCTTTGAAGGTTGGGTTGAAACAGGGATGTGTCATGTCTCCATGGTTGTTCAATCTGTACATGGATGGGGTAATAAAAGAGGTACAAGGTAAGGTAGTGGATGTTGGAGTGGCCCTGGCGAGAGAGGATAGTGTTTGGAAACTCCCTGTACTGTTGTTTGCAGATGATACTGTGTTGTTGAATGAAGACAAAGGAGAGCTGCAAGGCTTGGTGGATGAGTTTGGGAGAGTGTATAAGAAACGGAATCTAAAGGTGAATGTAGGGAAGAGTAAAGTGATGGTCTTTGAGAGAGGTGAAGTCAGTGAATGTACAGTGAGGTTGGATGGTGAGGAATTGGAAAATGTGAGTACGTTTAAGTACTTGGGTAGTGTAATGAGTAAGGATGGAGGATTGGAGGGTGAAGTGCTTGAAAGGGTACAGCAGGGAAGAAAGGTTGCTTGTTCCTTGAAAGCAGTGATAAGAAGCAGGGAAGTGAGCATGGAAGTGAAAAAGTTACTACATGACAGTATTGTGATACCAGCTCTAACGTATGAAAGTGAAGCTTGGACGTTGCTGGAAGGACACAAGTCAAGAGTGAGAGCGGTGGAAATGAGTTATTCAAGAGGAGCCTGTGGAGTCACATGGAGAAAGAGAGAGGCTGACAAATGATGATATAAAGGAGCGTTGTGGTGTGGATGTGGATGTGATAGGAAGCGTTAGGAGGAATACACTGAGGTGGTTTGGCCATGTGGAGAGGATGGAGGGTGAAAAACTGACAAAGAGAGTATGTGTGAATGAGGTGGAGGGGGGAAGAGGGAGGGGGAGGCCGAGGATGAGATGGAGGGATGGGGTGGAGAGGTATGTGAGAGAGGGGGGTGTGAGTTGGGAGTGAGGCAGTGAAATGACGGGGGACAGGGCAACGAGGAGGCGATTTGTTTGTGGCCATCCCAAACGGGATTGAGGCGTCTGGCAATAGACAGACAGATAGATAGATAGTAAAGAACTGTTTACTAATAAGTGTTATAAAGCAGGTTGTTGCCTGGACTGCATGGCCTAATCCACAAGAAGGGAAACTATGTTAAGACGTGCAAGGGAAAACAGTTTAAAAGTGTGATATGCTCAGCATAGAAAAATAATAGTCAATATGGAGAGAGAAACAGAAAAAGAATTACTTGTTCTGTGGAGGATATAGAGTTAACTAGAGGAGATTAAATACAATATCATCATTAGCTTCGTAACCCAGTTAACATCTCCTTAACCTAGAGAATAAAATTTTGCTCCGACAGTCAATAGGGAGGTTGTGAAGTGGGCAATGAGAAAGCTTGGGATCGAGGAGTGGTGGTTAGCGTGGATATGGCCATGTGTTCTTTTTTTTTTTTATGCCAGGAAGAAGGAACCAAAGGCCACGAGCCCGCAATACTGTTCTTTTCAAGAGAAAAACAAAATACGAGAGGGCCAAATTCAAGATCCGATCATTTCGAGATGCCTGGACACAGTGCGTTTGAAAGACTGGAGACCATAGCTAGCAGGAAATACAGACAAAGGAAGACAGTTCCAGAGATGACTTGTTGCATAAATGAAGGACTGGGAGTAATAGTTAACTCTTGCATTAGAGAGCTGGACAGTTTGCTGCTAGACGGGTGCTATGCGTTCATCGTAGAGGTGGAGGGATGCAAGCAGACACTTCAGAGGATCATTGATCACTGAAGTAGCAACAGAAAAGAGATAAAGATGCAACAGTGCGGCGAAGAGACAGAGGTTGAAGGAAGCCAGTAAGAGGAGGAGAGTTAATGAGATGAAAAGCCTTTGACTCCACCCTATTGATAAGAGCTGTATGTGGGGAGCCTCCCTCCACATTAGAGTTGTGCTCCACACAGGGGCAGATAAAACCTGTGTATAAAGTCAACAACTGTGCAGAGGTAAAGAAGGAATGGAGTCTGCTTAGCACACCTAATCTCTTGAAAGCAGATTTTACAGAAGATGTAACATGATCTATCCAAGCCAAGTCCCGAGTGAATGAAACCCCAAGCATGTTCAAGGATGATGCAGGATTAAGCTGAATATTATTAAACATTAGTGGGTACTCCGGTGGAAGATATTGATGGGTTGATAGGTGTCAGAACTGAGTCTTTGATGCATTAAAAACAACCATATCATTTTTACCCCAGGCAGAGATACGAGCCAAGTCAGACATTAGGTGTGCCATAGCCTCATCCCATGTTTGTTGAAGTAACTGCTGAGATGGACATTGCGGGAATCGAATGGAAAGGTGAAGGGTGCAGTCATCAGCGTACGAGTGGATAGGATAAGATGTACAGCTTAGAAGGTCATTGATGAATAAGAGGATGAGAGTTGGTGACAGTAGAAAGCCCTGACGAACACCACTGTTGATAGATCTAGGAGAAGAACGATGGCCGTCTACAACAGCAGCTACAGAACGACCAAAAAGGAAGCTATAGATGAAGGCACAGATAGAAGGATAGAAACCGTAAGAGGGAAGTTAGGAAATTAAAGATTTATGCCAGACCTGACTGAAAGTCTTTGAGATGTCAAGCGCAATGGCCAAGTTTTCACCAAAGTCCCAAAAGGAGGATGACCAAAAGTCTGAAAGGTAGGTGAAAAGATCACCAGTGAAGCATCCCTGATGGAACCCATACTGACAATCAGAAAGAAGGTTGTGATAGGAAAGATGTTTTAAAATTTTTCTATTAAGAATTGACTTGAAAACTTTTGAGATACAGGATGTTATAGCAATTGGATGATAGTTAGAGGGTTGGGAATAGTCATCCTTCTTTGGGACTGGCTGAATGAGAGCAAACTTCTAGCAAGAAGGAAAGGTACAAGTTGATAGACAAAGGCGAATAAGTTTACTTAGGGAGGATATAAGCACAGAAGCACAGTTCTTGAGGACAACAGGAGGGACTCCATCAGGCCCATATGCCTTGTTAGTATTGGGACCTGTAATGGCAGAAAATACATCAGCTGAAGACATTTTAATGTCAGCCATGAGGAAGTCTGAGGGGGGAAGTGATGGACGAACAGCACCAGAATTGTCTAAGGTGGAATTGGAGGAGAAAGTCTGAGCAAAGAGATCTGCTCTATCAGTAGAAGAAATAGCTACAGAACCATCAGAGTCCGAGTTCGAGAGTTGAGAGCATTTAGTACGGATGAAATTATTTTTAGCAGAATGAAGAACAGACTTAGCACGATTCCGGGCAGAAACAAAAAAAAGATGTGATTCAGGGGTGGGTTGGCTATGGTACCTTTTATAGGCCCTCTCCTTGTTGCAGACAGCATTAGAACAAGCATGATTAAACCAAGGCTTTCTTGCATTCTCAAAGGATATGAGAAGGGAATGTATGCTTCCAAGCTCGAGAGAATAATCTCCATAATGCACAAGGCACACTCTGATGGCTCACGGCCATGGAAGCAATAATCATTCCAGGGAAAATCAAAGAGGTACTGCCTGAGGGCCTCCCAATCTGCAGCTCCAAAGTACCACAGTCGACATTTCTTTGGAGGGTCCACAGGCCATACCGGAGTGATAGGACAAGTTAAGGTAATAAGGTTGTGATCGGGGAGCCCAACGGAGAGGAAAGATTAACAATGTAAGCAGAAGGATTAGTTGTAAGGAAGAGGTCAAGTATGTTGGAGCTCTCTCCAAGGCCGTCAGGGATACGAATAGGGTGCTGTATAAGCTGCTCTAGGTCACTGAGGATAAAAAAGATGTAGGCTTGTTCACCATGTGGATCAGTGAAAGAAGAGGAGGGCCAAAGGCGGTGGTGAATATTGAAATCTCCTAGAATGGAGATTTCAGAGAAAGGAGAAATGGGTAGAATGTGTTCCATCAAAGAAGTAAGACAGTCAGAGAATTTTTCATAGTCAGTCAGAGAATGACAGGAAAGCCGAAGCCAGAGTGTAGAGAATTCAGAAGAACTGAGTTCAGGAACACGAGAGCAAGATAAGTCATTGCATGTATATACAAAACAGCCACCTTTGGCTTTGAAATGAGTATACAGAAAGTAGGAGGATACATAAAAGAGTTTGCTGCCAGTTGACTCAGACAGCTGAGTCTCAGTTAGGAAAAGAAGGTGAGGTTTAGAGGAGGAGAGGTGGTGCTCAACAGAGCAAAAGTTAGAAGAATGGCCATAAATGCTGCAGAAATGAAGTGAGTCAGACAGTGGTTCCAGGCAGCACGAGTTGTCACTGGGAGAGGGGTGGATGGTGGGGGAATTCATGGGCTCCCCCCCTGGGGACTCTGAGGCTATGTTTAGAGATGCCATAATTTATCTGAATTTTGAAAAAGAAAGTGTTGTGTGTACTATCCATGTAGTTTGGAGTAGATAGTTAGAGAAACTTGTATTAGAGAGCATGCTGGCCTACCCTCTGTGTTACTGAGACACTGAAAAAAGTTCAGCAAAAGGGGGATGGTCAGGAACTAGTCCCGAGGACTGAAGAAATGGGAGCTCTAGCTCTCCCTGTCATCAGCTCTCCATCCACCTTGGGAGTACTGCCCTGCTTGACAAGATATACTGGGTGCTCGCACCCAGGTAAGGATAAATGGAGATTTGAGTGAGGAGTTTTCTGTTAATGTTGGTGTGGATCCGGGGTCAATCTTGGGCCCTTTCTTGTTTATCATGATACCTGAAGCTCTCTCACGTGACTTCAGAAATGGACTCCTGTGGGAGATGTTGTATGCCGATGATTTGGTGTTGACTGCAGAGAATGGCAGGGTGGCAGAGGAAAGATGTAGGATGTGGAGATGGTATAGGACAAAAGAACTTAAGAGTAACAACAGATAAAACAAAAGTGATGGTATCTAGGGTACTGTCAAAGAAGAGGAGGAGTGGCATGCACAATCTGCCACAAGAGCATGGGAAGTAATTCCATCTTGTGCAGTGTTTGTGATAACTGGATGCATAAGAGATGTTGTGGTATTAGAGGTAGACTCCGAGATAATGATGATTTCACGTGTGTGATGTGTTAGGAAGAGCATGTGGAGATTAACAGGCATTAAAGGAATGATCTTGCTGACGAGTCTCCTGAGTGTAGGGAAAAGTTTTGTTATTTAGGAGATATGTTATGTGCTGGAGGTGGGGCTGGAGCTAGCTCTGTGGTTAGAGCGAGGAGTGGTTGGAAGAATTTCAGAGAGCTGTTGCCTCTCTTGAAACTGAGAGGGCTCTCCCTCCATGCTAGGGGATCTTTGTGTATGGTATGTGGCAGAAGTGTAATGCTGTAACCTGGGCTAAAAAAGGAAGAGGATATTCAAAGACTGAAACATACAGAAAAGTCAGTGATCAGGTACATGTGCAGTGCGTCTTTGAGTCTAAGGCCTGGAGGGGCTAGGTTTACGGTGGAAAAGTTGAGAGGTAGGATGGGAATGAACTGCATTGGTGTTGTGATAAGGAGAGGTAGATTGAGATGGTCTGGGCATACGGAGAGGACGGAGGATGATAACTGGGTGCAGAAAGTGAGAATTGTTATTGTTAGCGATAGGGCTGTGAGAGGTAGACCGAAAAAGACCTGGGATGAGGTCACTGTCATCTCGGGGATAAATGATTGAATAGGGAAACTGCCAGAAATTGAGCAGCATGGAAAGCCACCATGATGTGACCAAGGCTGACACATGCAGGCATGTTGGGGCCTTTAAGAACAAACTGAAACAAGATATACAGTGAAAGCTCGATTATCTGTGTTCGGAATATCTAGATTTTGGCATATCCAGGCCATGACCTAATGATCCAGTGGTGCCATAATACATATATTATCCTATGATAACTCCTGTTTAAACAGGCGAGCATCCGGTTGCTAGCTAGCAAGCTTCGGGTAAGCAAGAGCGAGTCTGTCCTCCACCCATGCCTCCCACTTAGGAACCACTCCCAAGGGTGGTTGGGTGGAGTTTGATGAAGTGACTGATAAGGAGGGGAAGCCATCACCCGAGCGATGATCTTGTTTGCTCATTCGCTAAACATACACTTTACTTAACCCCTCCGTGGCCGAAGGCCTGGAATTTTCTGTGCATGCCAGGCCGACGCAGGGGCCATTTTCTGAAGTTTCGAAAATTGATTTTTTTTCTTGCCATATTGAAGAGAAAGTTCAGATGCACCTAACAGTGCAAATCCCAGCTTCCTAGACGCATTTTGTGGCTTCCAATGGAGTGCTGCAGTTGCAGAAATATCGGCAACTGATATCCGCCGCCCAGGGGAGTGCCACAACATTTGGCACTGTAATTTTATCAATTCTTCTGTGTATTATACCGAATTACGGGATGGGTTTATGAAGCTAAAAACACATTGCCACACGTGCCAGATGATTCTCTTCACATCTACAAGCAAAGAAACTGGATTTAAAACTCTGAAAAAATGGTCCTGAGGCGTACCAAGGAAACTTCTAAACCTATGGCCATTAAGGAGTTAAATCATCAGTCTAACAGAAACTGTGTTTTGTTTCCATTGGAATAATCGTGATTTTGGATTATTAGCGCACCCGTTCAAACCACATAGCCCAGAAAATCGGGCGATAAATATATTATATACTATATATATATATATATATATATATATCTATATACCTAGGCTGCTTCCCCCAGAAAGGGAGGTAGCCGAGACAGGACGACACACTCCCCATTTACTCATCCATTCAAACACATTCATTCGCATCTTAGCCCCAAGGGGAGAAAGGACAGATCCTCACCGCACCACACCGCACAAGGGTCAACTGCACAATGCAATCAGTGACATCCGCAGCAGGGCCCGACAGCAGAGCTGGTTTACCCCTGCCACATCATAACAGACCCATCCCCTTACCCGCACCTGACTTGATCAGCTGATCAGACCAAATGCGGGAGAATATCCCCTCAGGGCTGCGTCATCACTTATTCATTCACAATTTCTCTCCATTTATTTCTGTCATGCACAGCCACTCTTCCTTCCTCAACAGACATCCTCTCGCATCCAATGTTCTCCTCACACTGTCCATCCATCCTATTCGTGGTCTTCCTCTCAGCCTTACACCTCTCACATCAGATCTAGTTATCTTTTTCACCAATCACTCATTATCCATTCTCTCCATATGCCCAAACCATCGCAACACCCTCTGCTCAACTTTACCAGCCATCTCCCGAACAACTCCAGTTCTCCTTCGCACTTCATCATTTCGCACTCGATCCATATGCGTCACTCCACACATACTCCTCAGACACCTCATCTCCATTACATTCAAACTTTTCCTCTCTGCTACACCCATATTCCATGTTTCAGCCCCATATAACACAGTTGGTACCACAACACCCTCATACAACCTTCTCTTTACATCCATTCTAAGCGAACGACATCTAAACACTTTTTTCATTCCTCCCATCACCTTTCCTGCTTCATTTATTCTAAACTTCACTTCTGCATCTATTCTTCCATCCACAGCAACATGTGACCCTAGATATTTAAAACACTCTACCTCCTCAAGCAACTCGCCATTCAAAACTATATTCATCCCCCTACCATCTACCAATCTCGTACACTTCATCACTTTACTCTTATTCTCATTTACTTTCAATTTCCTCCTTTCACACACCCTTCCAAACTCCTCTACCAACTGTCTCAATCTCTCCTCTGAATCAGACACCAGTGCAGTATCATCTGCAAACAGCAGCTGCTTCAGATTCCAATCTCCGCCATCGACATTCACCAGACTCAGACCTCCACCTAAAACTCTTGCATTCACCTCCCTAACAACACCATCCATGTAAATATTAAACAACCAAGTCGACATCACACATCCCTGTTGCAACCCCACTCTCACAGGAAACCAGTCACTCACAGCATTTCCCACTCTTACACACGCTCTACTATTTACATAAAAACTTTTCACCCCTTTTAGTAACCTACCATCATGTCCATACACTCTTAAAACAGTCCACAAAGCCTCCCTATCAATTCTATCATATGCTTTCTCTAAATCCATGAATGCCCAAAACACATCCTTGCTTCTCGCTAAATACTTTTCACACACTTGTTTCACAGCAAACACCTGATCCACGCATCCCCTCCCTCTCCTAAAGCCACACTGCTCTTCACCAATCACTCTCTCTGTACCCTCTGTCACTCTCATAATTAACACTCTACCATAAACCTTATGTACAACACTCAACAGACTTATACCCCTAAAGCTAGTACATTCATACTTATCACCCTTGCCTTTATACAACGGGACCACACAAGCACTTGCCCAGTCAATTGGCACCATACCTTTCACAAAACACACATATATATATATATATATATATATACATACATATATATATACATACATATAAATAGACAAATATGTATATATATATATATATATATATATATATATATATATATATATATACACACACACACACACACACACACACCATCATCATCATCAAGACCTCCTTTCCAACCAAAGGGCTGGGTGAGGAGTAGCAATGTCCAGACAGCCCAAAATTGCCCAATCCAATGGGCCACATTTCCATTCACTCATCATTCAAGTCCCCAGAATCCTGGCTCTATAGGATACGCCAACAACATTCACCACGTTGTGTAACTTCACATAATCGTATCCGACAGAGTCAATCCAGACGCTACCACGTTAAAAGGGATGCCAAAAATCCCTGATCATGCACATCTCCTCACAAAATTCATCCAGCCAGCTCGATCTCCTGTCAGTTCCCTACCCTCACCAACTTCCAAACCTCTCTTCCTCACACATTCATCCACCGTATCTCTCTCCCTTCTCCTTGGCCTACCTCGCCTCCTCCCTCCTTCGAATTCGCTCAGATATACATTCTTCACCACTCTATTGTTATCCATTCTCTCCACATGACCATACCATCTCAGTACACTGTCTTCAATTCTGGTGTCCACTGACTTCCTCACTCCGCATCTTTCACAAATCACATTACAGTAACCCCTCCAATATCCGGATCAATAGAGCCATCGGTAGGTTCGGATATTGGTTTTGTCCGGATATTGGGCCCCAGCTTATGGACTTGTACTTACGGACCCTAACACAGAGAAACACCTATACAACTCCCTCCGGACATGCATAGCACCTATTTAACACCCAAATCACACCAATAAGGCACATAAATGACTGAAATAAATGCAATAGACACATAAAATGTGGGTTTAGAAGTATGTTCATACATTAATAAACATTCTGGTACTTATGGACTCTAACCGAACCTAACCTAACCGAACCTAACCGAACTCTGAAAAACACATTCCTACTGCACATGCATGAGGTAAGTTTAGTATGGAAAGAAGTACAGTATGACACTTTCTGGTAAGTATAGTATGGGAAAAATACAATATGAAACATTCTGGTAAATATAGTATGGGAAATAGTACAACATGAAACATTTTGGCTACTTACAGCAAGTCCCTGGCCACCTCGATGAATAACCGCCTCCTCTCGGACTCTGACAGTAAGAACGATTTCCTGAAGCACTTGCACTACACTCTTCCTGAAGTCTTGCACTGAACTTAGTCACTAACACACAGAAGTCCGTTCTTTTCACAGTGTTCACTTTAGTCCAAATAATGTTCCATTAAATTTAAGTGTTGCACATAAACTTTTCCCAAGTTTTTTTAAGTTTCCAAAGCCAAAACAAAGAAGGTTAGTTACGTTAAATTTCTTTTCTACTTAGTCTTTTCTCCCAACTTGAAAACCTTAACACAACACACCGTTTTTTTCACTGCACAACACTCAAAATTCCCGTGTGGTCTAGTGGAGAAGTTCTTGCTGTTTATTCACTGTCAGAGCCCGAGAGTATCACTGGCAGGCGTCCAAGGGGTGCATCGGTGGGTAGTGGTGATGGCGTACCGACTACAGAAGACTCTGAAGACAGCCGCAAACTCATGTCGAGCGGTGACTCTTGTCGCGGTGAGAGACAGGCGGGAAGTGGGGAGGATGCAGCGGCGCTCTATCGGATGTCGGAGGAATGACGAACCAAAACAATGCTCTCACGCGGCGCGCGCGGCAAGTTCAAATTACGGACGGCAAAAAATCGATTTTTTTTTCCAATTTTTTTGGATTTTCGGACCATTTTGGGAATGTTTGATCCCAGGACGATAAGGTTCGGTTAGTGGGGATGTTCGGTTATTGGGCGTCCGGATATTAGAGTGATTACTGTATTTAGTATCCTATCCACCCTCTGTACTCCACATACATTCCTCAGCAGTCCCATCTCCACTGTTCTTACTCTTGACTTTTCATTTTCATGCCACACCATAGTCTCACATCCATATGTTAAAGTTGGCACTAACACTCCTTCAAGTAAGCCTCGTGCAGCGGCAACACTCAAGCCTCTGTTTCTTATCAAGGCCTTCATTGCACCAGCTACTTTTCTTCCTTGTGTCACTCTACTTTCAACTTCTTTTGCACATTTTCCTCTCTTTTCTATCACTGTACCCAGGTATTTGAACTCTCTCACCAATTCCAGTCTCTCTCCATTCACTGTTACATTGCACTGGAAGTCACCTTCTCTCTCAATAACCATCACTTTACTGTTTTCTACATTTACTCTCAAGGAACGACGATCAGCAAAACTTTTCACTAGCTTATCAAGTTCTTGTCCGGTACATGCAAACTGTACTGCATCATCAGCATACAACAAATTTGAGATATTCCATCCATCACCATTCATTACCAATGCCATCCCTCTCTCTATTACTCGTGTTTTCACTTCTCTCATCACCCCATTCATATATACATTGAATAACCATGGGGACATCACACAACCTTGTTGCACGCCCACACTGATCGTGAACCATTCACTTAGACACTCATTAACCCTGACACATGCTTCATTAGCATCATAAAACTCTTGACGGCACCTAGCAGCTTACCCTCTACACCGTACATGCACAAAACTTTCCACAATCCTTCTCTGTCCACTATGTCATATGCTTTTCCCAGATCCATGGATGCCATAAACATCTTATGGTCCTTCTCACAAGCCTTCTCTACTATCTGTCTCACTACAAATATTTGATCCATACATCCTCTGCCACTCCTAAAGCCACCCTGTTCATCACTCACTAGGACTTCTGATATCTCTCTTACTTTCTCTATAAAAATTCTTCCATATACCTTTCCTACCACACTCAGTAAGCTTATGCCACGATAATTCTTGCACTCACTTCGTTCACCTTTATTTTTGTACAGGGGTACAATCACAGCCTTTTTCCACTCTGCAGGCAGTTTCACTCATCCATGCCTTCTTACATATCTCCAACAAGCACTTCATTCCATTCTTTCCACTACATTTAAGCATCTCTGCATACACCTCATCAACCCCATCTGCTTTCCCATTTTTCAGCTGCTTCACAGCACTCTTCACCTGTGCGAGTGTCATGTCTCCTGGCACTGAATTCCTTCTCTGCACACCCCCAAAACCAATCATGTTTACAGCTGCTCTGCTCTCTCTATCCCCATTCATCAGGCTTTCAAAATATTCTTTCCATCTGGTCCTTACTTCATCTACATTGGTTAATAATCTATCACCTGCATCCTTCACACCATCCCATTTCTTTCCGCTTTCACTTCTACATTTCCACACCTCTTTCCAGAATAACTTTCTATTTTCAGAGTAGTTAGTATTCATTTTCTTCCTAGCTCTTCATTTACTTCCTCCTTTTTCCTCTTCACTAGTCTTTTTAAGTGCTTCTTGCTCTCAATATATTCAGTTCTTATTTCATCGGAACCCCTATCCTGTAACCATTTTAGACACTTCTTCCTCTTTTCCTCCACCGCTCTCTTTACCTCCTCATCCCACCATGCTGTACCTTTTTTTTTTTTGTTGTTACTCTTGCTACACCACATACCGCTTTAGCATTCCTAAATAAGCAATCCCTATATGCATTCCACAGTCTGTCCAGATCCATTTCATTCCAATTCAGTAATTCTAACTCGTCCTCTACTTTGGTCCTGTATTCATCTGCCATTTCTTTGATCCTCAGCTTCTCAACTTTCAGTCTTTCTCCCTGACCGCTTCTCTCTCTCCTGATCCACCTCACTCCTCTCAGCTTGATCTTGCATACCACAATCATATGATCTGACAGACCTCCACATCGTCCTCTCACAGCCCTCATATCAGCAACCATTCACATCATCGACCTCTCTATGAGCACGTAATCAATCAGGCTTCTTTCAACATGATCCCCGTTCCCTCCATACCATGTATAGTTATGTGCATCTCTGTGTTTGAAATACGAGTTACAAATGCACAACCTCCTCTCCTAACACATATCCTTTAGTCTCTTCCCATTATAATTTTCTCCTGGTACTCCATAGCAACTCCCAGTGCCTACTCTTCCATTCATATCCCCCGTCACAATCACTTTATAGCTCCTGGGCATTTCTCC